>NC_053390.1:379948993-380271178 GCF_905171765.1 Bufo bufo
ATCTGTGGAGGACACTGAAGGGGGGATCTGTGGAGGACACTGAAGGGGGGATCTGTGGAGGACACTGAAGGGGGGATCTGTGGAGGACACTGAAGGGGGAGATATGTGGAGGACACTGAATGGGGGATCTGTGGAGGACACTGAAGGGGGGGATCTGTGGAGGACACTGAAGGGGGGATCTGTGGAGGACACTGAAGGGGGGGATCTGTGGAGGACACTGAAGGGGGGGATCTGTGGAGGACACTGAAGGGTGGAGATCTGTGGAGGACACTGAAGGGGGGATCTGCGGAGGACACTGAAGGGAGGGGATCTGTGGAGGACACTGAAGGGGGGATCTGTGGAGGACACTGAAGAGGGGATCTGTGGAGGACACTGAAGGGGGGGACTGTGGAGGACACTGAAGGGGGATCTGTGGACGACACTGAAGGGGGGGATCTGTAGACGACACTTAGGGGGATGTTGGGGTGGGAGGTCC
Source organism: Bufo bufo (assembly GCF_905171765.1). NCBI lineage: Eukaryota > Metazoa > Chordata > Amphibia > Anura > Bufonidae > Bufo > Bufo bufo. The sequence continues at coordinate 379,949,469 of NC_053390.1, forward strand.
TGGAGGGGTGTTTGGGTGGGAGCTCTGGTAGGGGTGGGAGGTCCGATAGGTATGTGGGGGTGGGAGATCCGGGAGGGGGGGCCCATAATTTCTTTTGCTATGGGGCCCAGTCATTTCTAGCTACGCCCCTGATTGTTAAGATTGGGCGGGCACTGGAGCGATAGAGCGCCCTGCTGTAGGAGAAGCCGGCGGGTGATGACAGGAGGAGGGGCCAGCTCCTGGAGGTGTCGGGCACACGGCGCAAGCATGGCGGTGGAGGATCTGACTGAAGCCTAAAGACCAGACATCAAGGTAGACCTGCAGAAGAAGGTGACAGTGCAGTATGTGATGTATACATGTGTGTAATGTATGTAGTGCAGTGTGTGATCATCACATACTGCACTACATACATTACACACATGTATACATCACATGCCCCCTCACAGTAATAATGCCATGATATGTGCCCTCTTCACAGATGTAATGCTCACACATGCCCCCTCACAGTAGTTATGCCCAGATATGTGCCCTCTTCACAGTAGTTATGCCCTGATATGTGCCCTCCTCACAGTAGTTATGCCCTGATATGTGCCCTTCTGACAGTAGTTATGCCCTGATATGTGCCCTCCTCACAGTAGTTATGCCCAGATATGTGCCCCCTCACAGTAGTTATGCCAGATATGTGCCCTCTTCACAGTAGTAATGCTCAAACGTGCCCCCTCACAGCGTTTGCATTTCTTTCTGGCAAAGCTACCTGGTTCCGGCCCGCGAAATTTATACTAGGTCTAGTGCGGCCCTCAGACGAAAAATGGTTGGGCACCACTGCCTTATATCATAGACTGCAGCTTACTGTTGCAGTTTAAGGGAATTTTTAATAAGGATTCTAATAAGGATTTAACAGGTAGCTTCCTATGACAGTACACGGAGTCTTCACAAGGCCCCTGGCTGCCATAGTAACCGATCAGAACCCTATAAATTCACCACAGGGCACCAATCACAGGTAATATGTAGCCAGGCCCCTGACTCTGTTTAACCTCTCAGATGCTATGGTCGCAGCATCCGGAAATGAGCACTGTATAATGCGATGAAAAATTGAATCAAGCCAGCAAAGTGGACAAAATGGACAATAACTATACATCAATCAGTGTCTTGTATTAACTTTGTGTACATGATAAATGCCATTTGCTGAAGAACGACAACCCATTTAAGACCATTAAATCACAGTATTGGGGTACTCTTTGACAGTGTGTAATAATAATATCTATAAAGCAGGTGATGACGGTAAACTATTAATTGGAGTTGGTTATAAAGCCCCTAACATAGCCAAACAGGCTGAGGATGAAATGCTGCAACAAATATGAAAGGCAGCAATTAATAATGAGGTCATTATGCAGTGACCCAGTCCTCCTGCCTTGCACCCTGTGAACTGTACACCATTAGGGGCACACCAACACTTACCAAGCCAGGGTCCAAAAAAAGGCCCATGGTGTGCCCTGAGAGAAGAAAGGGTGTGTCATACATTCACTGCTGCACAGGCGCAAGGAGCATTGGAGTGAGGACAGCCCCCGTGAACCACTACTACTCTTATCTGGTGGCTCCCCTGCAGCGGACTGCCAGGATAATGCCCTTAAGACTAGTCAGTAAGCAATACACCATATACGGTAATTCAACACCCTGGCCTCACCCTGGAACAATCAAGCTCTACATTAGAAGCCTTTATTTCCTTTGCAATCCTCATTGATCTTTGATTTCAAGGAAGCTTTTAGAACTGGCACTGAATGCGCCAAAGTTATGGAAAGGAGATTCTTCATAAGAAAAATAACCAGCTATGGGGCTTTATTAAGACCGCCGCCTAAAACGCTGGCCTTAATAAATGTATCCCAAAGTTTATTGTTATTAGGATAAAAACTGAACTTTGTAATAAAACCAAAGTCATAAACATGCATGGTTCTAGGATGGATTAGTGAACAGGGGTTCAGAATTGTTCCTTAAAGGGAGTCTGTCACCTCCATATGGCCATATACAGTGCTTACATTGCCCTACAGTACACCTATACATGAATGTTATGGTACCTTTGTCTTTGTCTTTGGACTTGCAGAAGCTGGAAAAATGAACTTTGATTAATATGCAAATGAGCACTCACAAGTGCCCAGGGGCGGCGTTCACTGTGTTGGTGCCCATGCAGCCCTGCCTTTTTTCATTGTTCCCCCACCCCAGCCTCTGCATATGCCCACCCTCCTATTCCCTTGCATCATCCTAAGGTCTGGCCGAGATCCCGCGACTGTGCACTGCCTCGCCGGAGCATGCGCACTGTGATGCCCATTGTGGGCACTGCATCACTTTAACTACTGTGCATGCGCCGGAAAACTCCACATTGCCGCTAGTCATGTATAGGTGCTATAGGGCAATGTAAGCGCTGTAAATGGCCATATGGAGGTGACAGACTCCCTTCAAATAGCACCAGAGCTTAGTCGCTACAACACACCCTAGCGGTCTGCTGCACATTATTTTCTAAGCTCTACAGCCAGAGATAAGCGGAGCACTCGCCCTGAGAAGGGTGACCTCTGAACTGGCATTGGAACCTAATCCCTGTACCTGAACTAACTAGCCCCATATGCTAAGAACTGCCCTACAATGCATTTCACCTGTAAAGGTTACTATAGGCTCATCAGGGAGACTACCAGCAGCATAACAGCATGGAAAGAGAATAAGGCAGTGGCCTACCCTCTGCCAGTCTGCTAGCTAAATGAATCATGTTCTGTCTTCAAGGATTCCCTTTACACATTGTCTGTCCGAGGAGTTCAATTTGCGTCCAAAGTCTGGAGAGATGTCAGCAATCTTCTGGATGTCAAGTTGGATGTCAGGAGCTCTCCTTGAATTGCTGTGCAGAGTCAGTCTGGGAGGGTTGCTATGCTGACCAGACAAGCCTCTGGTGTTGGACCTGCCAGTATAACTGGAAACTGAGCCAATCAGGGTTCAGTATCGGTGTCCAATTATAGAGCAAAGAGGGGGTTAAATCAGCTGGTCTCAATCAACAGTGTCTGGTATTTTGTTTGTCTAGGCTCTATACTGTGCGAATACTATTGCTTTCTCTGGTTTTGACACATGCCTTGTTTTTGGATTATCCTCTGCTTCTGATTCTGTTCTCAACTCCTAGTTATGCATTTGTTTGCAGCAATCACTGTGTTTGTCTCTCCGGGTTTTCTGATCCTGTATGCTGACACTTCGTATACATAGCTGGTCTCTCTTAGTGTTCTGCTACTAGTGTGTCTGCACCAGTAATCTGGGTCCGCAAACGTATCCTGGGTCCTTGGGAGGGTACCTGAGCTTTAGGTTGCCTAGCTTGCTAGTTCCCTGCAAAGTTATGCTGTTCTGTTTGCCCGTGTACTGACCTCTGCTTGTTTACCTATTCCAACCCTCCACTCCCTGACCTGACCATTGCCTGTTTACTCTACTCTTTTGACCCTTTGCTGCCCGCCCTAACCTTGGACTACTTTCACGGATTTGTACATACTCTGCTTGCCCTGACTTCTACCTGTTTCTTGACTACAAGTATTGCCTGATCTCCCGATGCTTCACACTGATATCTCTGACCCCCATGGTTCAGCAGTCGACCACACCGAGACTATTCCAAGAGTTAGTGACCTGGTAGTTCCCCTGCAGTGAATATCAGATCCATATATAGGGGTTAAAGGGTGAAAACCAGGGCACTGCCAAAATAATTCCCTTAGAACTAGCCCTAAGTCAAACTGGTTGGTTGGCACAGTGGTTCTACACCCTCTGTCTGTGACAGAAGCTTTAGAAAAACTAAATTTAGTAAACTAAGAAAAGAGCTCATCTTATGGCCCGCGTTATGTTATGGTAAATAATTATACTGTAGCTAAATAGGGAGTTTATAGAGAGATATTAACACGAAAACAAAATGTTTAGGAATAAAAAGAAACCAATGTGACAAAATAGGGATTTACTGAACATAATAAGACATGGGTTCTGAGAAAGCATTTCTGACTCATCTCAAGAACATTTCTGACTCATCTCAGGTAAATTTGCATATGTATCAAATCGGGTTTTTTTACACAATAAAAGCACACAGAGCTATGGGGACTGAGTATTGCGGATGTGCTAGCGGCCATCTAGCAACCCATGTCCTCAGCTCTATACACAAAATCTCGGTGACATGTTCCTTTTAAAACCCACCTTAATTGTCAAATATTACAGAAAGATAAGCTGGCAGCATGGGCATGAACATGGCAGCTGAATTTTACTTTTGATAAATGTAAAGTAATGCACTTAGGCCACAGTAATCATATGGCTGCACACTCATTAGAGGGGTTGTGTCACCTCAGCAAGTGGCATTTATCATGTAGAGAAAGTTAATACAAGGCACTTGCTAATGTATTGTTATTATCTATATTGCCTCCTTTGCTGGCTGGATACTTTTTTTTCCCATGACATTATACACCGCTATTTTCCATGTTACAACCACCCTGCAATCCATCAGTGGTGGCCATGCTTGCACACTATAGGAAAAAGCACCTTTCTGGTGGCCAGGACGTGGGAGCTCACATAGGCTTTTTTCTTTAGCGTGCAAGCACGGCAGGGTGGTCGTAACCATGGAAACAAGCAGTTTGTAAAGTGAAGGAAAAATGAATCCAGGCAGCAAAGGAAACAATATGAATAATAACAATACATTAGAACGTGCCTTGTATTAACTTCTCTATAAAATAAATGCTATTTGTTGAAGTGACACAACCCTTTAAAAGGAAGAAAACAGGGGACAATTCACTGTAGCACCTCCTGCATGGGAGGTTATCTCATAGACATTGTTATATATTACTGTGATATTTCTTTTTCATTAATAAAACTTTTTGAAACTAAAAGTGTGAATGTGGAAAGGGTAGGGTATTAGAGGCAGGCGGCCTCAATAGTAGCTGCAGCAGAAGCAGCATAGAATGGAACAAGATCAGTTGTCTATGGGTGGTAGTAGTAGTAGTAATAGTAGTGGTAGTGGTAGTAGTGGCAGATGTGTAGCATTAATAGTAGTGGCAATAAGGGATTAGCAGTGAGAAGTAGCAGCTGCGGCTGCGTCCTTTGATAGCGAGGGTCTAAAAGCATGGCTATCCAGTAATCATTAGACTGCTTATTGTCAATGATATGCTTGTCAGTGCATAAAGTGAGCATATAGCTCGCCAATCTGACCAACATGCCCGAGGCACCAGTTCTTTCTGGCTGCACCCCCCACTAAGACGATTGGATGTTGTGGCTGGTGCCATTCTCATCATCACTCTCCTGCTCCTCCACCCCGACTCCTCCTTCAGTGGCAGCTGCTCATTCTCGTCCTACATGGGAGTTTCTCCTTGTGGGTCCCCAGCAGCTACAGGGGAACAGCAAAATGCATTATTCATCTCCTGCTGTATGAGTGTCAGCATCTGTTCTAAGATAAATATGAGGGAGATGAGATCATTCATGTCACAGTTGTCTATTCTGACAAACTTTTTGGCCTCTTCAAAGGACCCGACAGTCCTCTTCGATGATCTACCACTGCCTCACCTCGAAACAGCCCATGCTCCCTGCTGAAGCTATCTTGTGCATGGCAAAATTGTTCACCCCTTTCCACTGTTCATACAGACAATCTAGTATATGCAATGTTAACTTTGTTAGAATTTCGCAGATTAAGAGGTATAATGTTCTGTCGCTGAAACTTCAGGAGGTCATTTCTCACCACATACTGTAAGAATGACTGAAATGCAAGGACAGTCTCCTGGACATTGCGCAAGCCAGTATACCTTTCTTTAAAAAGTGTTGCACGACTAGGTTAATCACGTGCACCATGCAGGGAGCATGTTATTTCCCTCAGGTTCAGTGAAGTCACGATGTTGAAGCCTTTGTTGCTGACCACCTTGCCCAGTTGGAGTCAGTGGGGTGACAGCCAGTGGGATGTTTGCTGCTTGATGTACTTTAGCAACTGCTTGCCTGTGTGGCTACTCTCACTGATCAGCTCCAACATAGCATGACAACACTTGACTTGACACATGATAGGAAGGAGAGGGAGCAACGCTGTGCCCCCCTGCTGTTGGGGACGTGAGCATAACCATGGAGGATGAGGTGGTTAATTGCCTGGTGTGGGAGCCAAGCCAACACAATCGTGAGGGGGGTCAAAAGCAACTAGCCTTGGGGGTGCTGCCCCACCACTGCCACAAAAAATATTGACCTAGTGGGCCGTGAAAGACATGTACTGTCCCTGCCTGGAACAGCTTCTCCAGGTGACCACAGTGGCATGCAAAATGCCGCACAGCGATAATTGCAAGGAGCGGCCCACGTTCTCTGCCACGTGAGAGTACAATGCAGGCATGGCTCTTTGGAAGAAATAATGCCAGGTGGCAATTAAGCTTGCTCACCAGCAGATTGCTAGGCATGTAAAGTCGTTTCGTAGCCACACATTTTGTTATCGATAGCTGACGATTGTGCAGAGGAGGATCCTGAGCGGGAGAGACAGAAAGTGAGGGTGATGAAGTGAAAGACGCAATACTGCCCATGGAGGCAGCCTGGCTTTGACAAGAAAGACCTAAAGACCTAAAGCTGACGGCCACCTCTGTTTGCCCACGGGATGGGTGATGCTGCTTCATGTGTTTTAATAGAGCTGTGGTGCCTGTGTTTGTGTTTGACTGCCCACAGCTTATTTTCCTCTTGCAGAACCAGTCCGTATTCCAGACATTTTTTGGCCTAATTTACATAGTCACACAAAGTGTGGAACAGTTTGCAAATCTGTTTTCTGGAACTAGAGAGGCACAATAAAATGTCCTTCCCTTTCCACAAACACACTGAAGGCACTGCTACTGACAATTTACTTTGGAAATAATGCATTATCGGCATCACTAACAGATTGGTCCTAATGATTTATGTGCATTTAAATATGCAGATTCTGAAAAAGGCTCAGGGCAGGATTTTCACTTAGAGATTTAAAACGCTACCCTGTGGACTGTGAAACAAACGTATTGTTATATTTCGCAAAACAAAACAAAATGTATCTGTCTGCAGATGACCTGACACAGATTTTAGACTAGTATTTCACGTGTTTTCACTCAGAGATTTAAAACGTTGTCCTCTGTATTGTAAAACACACATTGTGCATGTATATTGCTATTTTCCTTAAAAAAAAAAAAAAATTTACTGTCTGGAGATGCTCTGTCCTAGATTTTGGACTATTATTTTAGGTGCTTTCACTGACATTTTAAATGCCATCTATCCCCTAGATGGTAAAACACATGTTGAACAGTTGTGTGGAACTTATTCCCCACACCACAAACAATTGAGGGGGGGGGGGGGGAAACAATTTCTGTTAGAATGTAAACAAATACTTGACCCAGGTATAAAGCGTTTATTAAAACATCACTTTTAATTCAATATAATGATAAAACGGCTGAGAGCCATAACAAACAGTTAAAACACTTTGTTTCCACCCCAAAATTTTCACAACGCACCCGCACCTTTTCCCGCAACGCAAGTGTGAACTCAGCCTAACAGTGTTACCATAATGTCCCCCAAAAACAATTGTGCTAAGCTGATACTGTGCCAGGGTGCCCCCTTAGTAATAGTGCTCCCAAAAATCCCAACAATAGTGATGAGAGTGCACTTAGTAGTAATAGTGCTCCTACAGTGCCCCCAACAGTAATTGTGTCCCAGAAGTACGGTAATAATGCTCCCATAGTCCCCCAGTTGTAATAAAGCCCACCATAATGCCTCTGGTAGTAATAATTCTATTTATAGTGTGCGCCAGTGCAAAAAATGCCCCGTTGTGTGTCAGTAAAAAAAGACAAAAAAAACACAAAACATCTTAGTGCCCCCAGTAGAGCCAATATCCCCAGAATGCCCTCATGTGTTCCAATGACCCGTACTGTGTGCCACTAGAAAAAAACACTTAGTGCCCCCAGTTGAGCTTAGGTGCCCATAGTGCCCCTATAGTTTGTGACAGTACAGGGAGTGCAGAATTATTAGGCAAGTTGTATTTTTGAGGATTAATTTTATTATTGAACAACAACCATGTTCTCAATGAACCCAAAAAACTCATTAATATCAAAGCTGAATATTTTTGGAAGTAGTTTTTAGTTTGTTTTTAGTTTTAGCTATTTTAGGGGGATATCTGTGTGTGCAGGTGACTATTACTGTGCATAATTATTAGGCAACTTAACAAAAAACTAATATATACCCATTTCAATTATTTATTTTTACCAGTGAAACCAATATAACATCTCAACATTCACAAATATACATTTCTGACATTCAAAAACAAAACAAAAACAAATCAGTGACCAATATAGCCACCTTTCTTTGCAAGGACACTCAAAAGCCTGCCATCCATGGATTCTGTCAGTGTTTTGATCTGTTCACCATCAACATTGCATGCAGCAGCAACCACAGCCTCCCAGACACTGTTCAGAGAGGTGTACTGTTTTCCCTCCTTGTAAATCTCACATTTGATGATGGACCACAGGTTCTCAATGGGGTTCAGATCAGGTGAACAAGGAGGCCATGTCATTAGATTTTCTTCTTTTATACCCTTTCTTGCCAGCCACGCTGTGGAGTACTTGGACGCGTGTGATGGAGCATTGTCCTGCATGAAAATCATGTTTTTCTTGAAGGATGCAGACTTCTTCCTGTACCACTGCTTGAAGAAGGTGTCTTCCAGAAACTGGCAGTAGGACTGGGAGTTGAGCTTGACTCCATCCTCAACCCGAAAAGGCCCCACAAGCTCATCTTTGATGATACCAGCCCAAACCAGTACTCCACCTCCACCTTGCTGGCGTCTGAGTCGGACTGGAGCTCTCTGCACTTTACCAATCCAGCCACGGGCCCATCCATCTGGCCCATCAAGACTCACTCTCATTTCATCAGTCCATAAAACCTTAGAAAAATCAGTCTTGAGATATTTCTTGGCCCAGTCTTGACGTTTCAGCTTGTGTGTCTTGTTCAGTGGTGGTCGTCTTTCAGCCTTTCTTACCTTGGCCAAGTCTCTGAGTATTGCACACCTTGTGCTTTTGGGCACTCCAGTGATGTTGCAGCTCTGAAATATGGCCAAACTGGTGGCAAGTGGCATCTTGGCAGCTGCACGCTTGACTTTTCTCAGTTCATGGGCAGTTATTTTGCACCTTGGTTTTTCCACACGCTTCTTGCGACCCTGTTGACTAGTTTGAATGAAACGCTTGATTGTTCGATGATCCCGCTTCAGAAGCTTTGCAATTTTAAGAGTGCTGCATCCCTCTGCAAGATATCTCACTATTTTTGACTTTTCTGAGCCTGTCAAGTCCTTCTTTTGACCCATTTTGCCAAAGGAAAGGAAGTTGCCTAATAATTATGCACACCTAATATAGGGTGTTGATGTCATTAGACCACACCCCTTCTCATTACAGAGATGCACATCACCTAATATGCTTAATTGGTAGTAGGCTTTCGAGCCTATACAGCTTGGAGTAAGACAACATGCATAAAGAGGATGATGTGGTCAAAATACTCATTTGCCTAATAATTCTGCACTCCCTGTATAAAATACTCCTATATAGTGCCCCCAGAAGATGCCCCATAGTGCTCCTCCCCTGTCCCCATAGTGTCCTCCATAATGTGCCAGTATAAAATGCCCCTATAGACTGCCCCACATAGATGCCCTCATAATGCTCCTCTCCACCTTCCCCATAGTGGCACCAAAATGGTTGCCAGTATTAAATGCCCCTATATAATGCCCCCATAGTGCTCTTCTCCCCCACTTCTCCATAGTGCCCCCCATAATGCGTGCCAGTAAATAGGGCCCCCAGTAAATACCCCATAGTGCTCCTTTACCCCCCACTTCTCCATAGAGCCCCCCATAATGAGTGCCAGTATATAAGGGCCCCCAGTAGATGCATCCCCTCTTCTCCATAGTGCCATTCCATATTGTGCCAGTATATTGGACCCCCATAGCGCTTCCCCTCTTCTCCATAGTGCCCCCTCCATATTGTGCCGGTATATAGAGCCCCCATTGTGCTTCCCCTCTTCTCCATAGTGCCCCCCATATTGTGCCAGTATATAGGGCCCCCAGTAGATGCGTCCCCTCTTCTCCATAGTGCCCCCCATATTGTACCAGTATATAGGGCCCCCATAGTGCTTCCCCTCTTCTCCATAGTGCCCCCTCCATATTGTGCCAGTATATAGGGCCCCCATAGTGCCCCTCCATATTGTGCCAGTATATAGGGCCCCCATAGTGCCCTTCCATATTGTGCCAGTATATAGAGCCCCCGTAGTGCTTCCCCTCTTCTCCATAGCGCCCCTCCATATTGTGCCAGTATATAGGGCTGCTTAGCACACTCTAAATAGAATTCTGAGTGGCACAATCCACGTCTCTTCTCTAACTTTAACCCAGAATTGCAGATCCCACACGGTTCTCCTCCAATACCACGATCTCAGCGGTGCACAAGCCCAAAGAAAAATTAGTCCAGGACAATTATCTTCTTTGTAGAAAGAAAGCGGGCGTCACTCACCATCGTGAAAATATGAATATTCCTTTATTGCCACATACAGCAAGACACATGCGGCACCGGAGCTAGGAGTCACTTCCCTGCCCACTGGATGCAGCTGCGTTTGTTTAACTGTTTGTTATGGCTCTCAGCCGTTTTATCATTATATTGAATTAAAAGTGACGTTTTAATAAACACATTATACCTGGGTCAAGATAGATCTAGGCCAATTTTGGCATTGTTATATTTGTATATAAACACCTTTACCCAGGTTAGGTCCCCTTTTTGTAAATAATGTAAAAAAATAGAAATGTTCTTGCAGGTAGTCGATTTTGAGGTTCTGCATCAGCTGCAGCTGTGCAAGGAGGCATACCAAGCCTGAGCTCCTCACCTCTCACTCCCTGGCTGAAAACTTTCCCTTCCTTTCCTTATTCTACACAATTCTTCTTCTTTCTACCCTTTCCATTCAATGTTCATCCCGCTAGAATAGAAGCTTGATTGTGACTGTACACTGTCCCTAAGATCTTTCCTTTCCACCCTCATTCACAGCCCAACACAGAATGACGTTCTAGCTGTTCTGCAAGGGCACCTCCCTGCCTGCTCCAGCACTGATTGGCTCATCTGTGAGCCAATCAGGGCAAGCCTCCCCCCCCCCCACTTCCTCTCAGGGCCATGTGAGCACTCTACTTCTTCCTCCCTCATGCTTTTTCCACCAATGTGCAGTAAAATGGCGCTACATGCTGTTTTACTGGATTCGTCTGAAGCGAACCGAAAATAATTCTGGTTCATCTGGCAGATGAGTTTGTGGGAAGTTCGTAATAAACCTGGTTCGTTACGAACTGATTTGCTCATCTCTACATGTGGTAATTTATGTTAAATGTTTACCAGAAGTAGATGATCAACTGTACAGCCAATGCGGTCAGCAGCTGGACATGTTTTACTTGTGGTCAACCGCAAGTAAATCAGGTGCAGTCACCATAACTTTGAAAGTGCCAGGTCTATCTCAGAAATCTAGTTCCCCTTTGACTTCTATTGGGAAACAAGATGCTGCAGTTCCGAACCACATGACAGCGACACGTCTATGTGGTGGAGTGACAGGGGAATGCTGTCAGATGAACAAACATTTGGTTCCACAGCTATCTAAAGTATATAACTTTATACTTCATGAAAGAGATCAAACTTACCTTCTCATTTGAATCGTACCTATTCCTTTTCTCTTTGTAAAGTGCTTTCGATGATATCCTTACCCCCACCTTTTAATACAGTCTTTTTTGGTTAAATAGCAAGTCCTGGGTAAGGGGTACCTTTCACAAGTGGCAGCAATATATCCTGTTCATACCGTAGATATTTCTAATGAATGTGACACTATAGACAGGTAACTGAGTTTATCACACAAGATATATCAGTAACCATTGGTCAATTTCTGTAGGCTTCCTGTGGAGGCACTGCAAAATGGACCAGTCAATGGTTTCCCTAAACGCACACACAAATTGATGTGTTATATGTCTTATCAGCTGAAATATAATAATGGTGCCCTACCACAGTGCCAATTGATCAGGTATTGAATACATTTACAATGTACAATAGCAGTGTCCCCACTGCAAGTGTTAGTGTCATTGTATTCTATGCACTGTGTGTTCCACAGGCTGAATATGGAGAGAGTGGTAAGTTTATAGCTTCTGTTTCTTGGCAGGTTTGGCACCAACCTTTCCTTTCTAGGGGGTTCACATAAGATACCACAGTCCAAATGTGTGTGGGGGGGCTGCACTAATAATTTTCCCCACTTAATCATACTACTGAAAAAAACGAAATAAGTATATAAAAATTAGATTACAAAATAGGAGAGTATTGCGGTATGCAGGGATACCTTTTTATTGTACTATCCTAATACTTAAAAGACAAGCTTTCAAGAGTTTTCCTTTCTTCCCCGGTATTGCTTCAGACCTGAGAAAGAGAGAAACACTCTTGAAAACTTTTCTTTATAGTTTAAAGCAGTTTCAGCAAACACCAGGGCTGTGTAAATAATCCCATATGTTAAACATGTCACTAAAGAAGACCAATGAACAGACGCTCACAGGTTTATTCACAAGAGGGTGAAGAGTTTGGAGAAGGGAACAATCTAGGAAAGCATAACTGAATAGGAACGTGAGCTGAATTGGAGAATTTCTTTCAATTAAGCTATGTTGTCCTATATTGTTCACTTCTCCTGACTTCTACAAACTCTTCACCCTTTTGTGAAATAACCCTGTGGGTGTTGTTGGTGTGTGCAACTAATACTGGTGTGTAACGCAGAGTGCTGCGGTCAGGGGTGCGTGTAACGCAAGGTGCGCTAGTCAGGGGTGCATGTAATGCAGGGGGCGCTGGTCAGGGGTGCATGTAACGCAGCGGGCGCTGGTCAGTGGTGCATGTAACGCAGGGGGCACTGGTCAGTGGTGCATGTAACGCAGGGGGCGCTGGTCAGGGGTGCATCGCAGATAGAAAAGGTACCTACAGTTCTGATGTGCTCTGTCCTCGTACCTTCTTCCTGTAGGCGTGATGGCAGGGAGAGGGGAGCGCAACGATGTTTCCTGATGTTAAATCCCCAAGCCGCATTCTTTTCTGCCTCTGCAGGCCCTGCTAGGCTGAAATACACAGGCAGCCAATGTCACTGCTGCCCTCTCCCTCCCAGCCAATAGCAGCTGAGTTGGGCGGGGGAAGATTCACTTGGCTGCCTACTGCCGAGGAGCCCGTAGTGAAGCACGTGGGCAGCATGGGCAGTACTTTCAGTTTGGCAAAACTGACAGATCGCCGCTGTACTCAGGGCCGTCTTTAATATTGATTGGACCCTGGGCAAGAATTTACTTGGGCCCCCTGGATCCCGCCTTTCCACAAAACCTAGTATGCAATCACGCCCTCCTCCACAACACACACTCACAAAAATCCCCACAACTCGTAGAGTAGTAAACTATAATAATGATGAGTGGCCACTAGAGGTGTTCTTTGGCAGTACTGCAAATACTGCCTTTTTTTTCTGAAAAGGAAGTGTTTACATTAAAACATTTGCAGAGACATGCTATAGACACCAGAACTACTACGTTTAGCTGTTGTGGTTCTGGTGACTATAGTGTCCCTTAATATAGAGGGGGAAAAAAGAATCAGCACAAAAGTATCAAATAAAATGGCTGTATCATTATTCTAAAAATTAAAAAAGCACAACTTCTGACACAAATATATAGTATTTTGCAGATTACTTTATTTTTTTTTATAATGTGCAGATAGAACTGTACTACTAGCCTCTCCATCCACCCCCTACATACAGGGTAATACAGCGCCACATACCTCTTACATACAATGGCGGCTCTTTGACGTAGATGTTCTCTTTCCTCATCTTCTCCTTTCAGACCTTCAGACCAGACCACCATTTTTCTGCCATTTCTCGTCTCTGCAGTTTGACAAACAAAATCTTAGTTTGCTACTTTTCCATCATCCTCCCATCTTCTGGACAAATCATCCTACCACCCCCAATACTGTGCCGCTGTGCTCCCCAATACTATACTGCAGAAACAGATAAACCCTCTGATAATAGTAGTACCATGCAGATAGTGCCCTTCAATAATTATTGGCACACAGTGCCCTAAATTAACTGCACCCAGCAAATAGTGCCCCTGACACTGATAGTGTAAACATAACGTCCCCAAAAATAATTGTGGTAAGCTGATACTGTGCCAAGGTGCCCCCACAGTAATAGTGCTCCCAAAAGTCCGACCAATAGGAATAATTCTCTGCTAGAGCACACATGGTAGTAATAGTGCTCCTACAGTGCCCCCAACATGTCCCCACTGTTCCCCAGAAGTAATAATGCTCCCATAGTGCCCATACTAGTAATCATGTTCCCTATAGACCCCCAGTAGTAATAAAGCCCATCATAATGCCCCCCAGTAGTAATAATTCTCCTTATAATGTGCAAGTGCAAAAAATACCTCCTTTTAATGCCCCCAGTTGGGCTAATGTCCCCATAGTGCCCCCATAATGTGCCAGTATAAAATACCCCTATATAGTGCCCCCAGTAAATGCCCCATAGTTCTCCTCTCCTCCCTTCTTCCTTGTGCCCCCATAATGTACCAGTATAAAATGCCCCATATATAGTGCCCCAGTAGATGCCCTCAGTGTCCCCCAAAATTTGCAAGTATAAAATACCCCTTCTTAGTGGCCCCCATAGATGAACCCATAGTACTCCTCTCTCCCCTTCCCCATAGTACCCACCATAATGTGCCGCAGTATAAAATACCCCTATACAGAGCCCCCCATATAAAATACCCCTTCTTTGTGGCCTCAGTAGAAGCCCCTATAGTGTTCCTCCCCCCTTCCCCCATATTAAGTACCCCTTCTTTGTGGCCTCAGTAGATGCCCCCAATAATGTGCCAGTAAGAAGTGCCCCCATAGATGGCCTCATAGTGCCCCCAATAATGTGCCAATAAGATGTGCTCACATAGATGCAGCCCAATAATGTGTCAGTAACAAGTGCCCCATAGATGCTCCCGAATCATGTGCCAGTAACATGTTCCCCCATAGATGCCCCCAATCATGTGCCAGTAACAAGTACTTCCATAGATGCCCACAAATCATGTACTAGTAACAAGTGCCCCCATAGATGCCCACCAATCATGTGCCAGTAACAAGTGCCAACATAGATGCCCCCCAATCAAGTGCCAGGAACAAGTGCCAACATAGATGCCCCCAATCATGTGCCAGTAACAAGTGCCCCCATATATGCCCCCAATCATGGGCCAGTAACAAGTGCCCCAATAGATGCCCCCTAATAATGTGCCAGTAACAGGTGCCCCCATAGCTGCCCCCCAATCATGTGCCGATAACAAGTGCCCCCATAGATGCCCCTTAATCATGTGCCAGTAACAAGTGCCCCCAGAGATGTCCCCCAATCATGTGTCAGTAACAGGTGCCCCATAGATGCCTCCAATCGTGTGCCAGTAACAGGTGCCCCCTTAGATGCCCCCCAATCATGTGCCAGTAACAGGTGCCCCCATAGATGTCCCCCAATAATGTGCCAATAATAGTAAAGACGGCCCTGGCTGTACTAGTGGCGACGGCCAGCATTTCAAAGGGGAATCAGCGGGGTGGCAAGGAATAACCTAGGGGGGCAATTGCCTATGGTCTAATGTGAGCTGTGGATGTGTGTGCAGCAAAGACCAGAGATTAACATGGAAGTTTCCTTTTCCTGCTGTGGATTAGAAAAGTAACTGAGGAGCAGCATATAAAACCCAGCTTCATCATTGTGAGCACCAACATCTACATGGCTGTCACATCACTCAGGGACCCTGCCTTGTACCTCAAAACTCATCTGCACCAAGCCCCAAAATGAGGGTGTGCTCTGAGGGGAAGAAAAGGTGCACCCTTCCTATGACTGCATGGAGTGCTGTAGAGAGGACTGCTAGTATGAGTACTATGAGTACAACTACTTCCATCTTCTCTGCCTTCCTGTGGCTCACTGAATAATGGGATCAATGGTAAACTTTCCAGCATTTTCTAAACAACTCAAGACACACCGCCAACATAGTACTCAAAGATGTTCATTCGTCATAAACCGTTACGCCTATTCTTCAACCTATCTGTATTCAGTGCCTGAAGGAGGACTCTGTGTCTTCCAAAACTTAGCATTTTCTATTTTCTTATAAGATTAATGCTCAGATAAATTCCCTGTGTGCTAGCTCTATTCTTTGGCTAACCAGTTCATATTGTTCACATTAATTGGTTCATGGATTAAAGACTGATTTGATAATAATTAATTTTTTAAACAGAAAAATGTCTACCCTCTCCCTGTACCAAATTACCCGACTTTTCATTAGTATGAAATTTTGTCTTAATCTTCACTTTGCCTGTCTGCCTAGTATAGGATGCTTAAAGGATTTATTATGAAGCTAGCAAACAGACCATAAAGCAATATGATGTGATTCATTGTAACCAAACACCATTTAACAAACTTCAAGGAAACTTTTTTTTTTTGCTTTTTAACCATCACAAGTTGACTCCAACCGTGACAAGCTAATTATGATCATCCACCTTGCCTTTTTTAAACAAATGTTGCTTTTCATTTTTCCATTCATTGTACAGCTGCTACAAGAATAGCTCATTTGCATATAGATTAAAAATTACCTTAAAACCCATTTACACCCTGGTGAGTTAAGACAATGCAAAAAAAACCTGATGTATTGCTTCTATACAGTCACATTATAAGCATTATTTAGCAGCAAAGTTAGTTTTTGGGATATTTGTACACGAGAAGATATGTGTATAGTATTAACCATTAGAGTTCTAGAAAAAATATGATCTAAATAGCCAATGATTATAAATTGACTTAAAGATTAATGCATTTTCTTCTAAGTACTATGATAGGAATGGTTTAGACTGGAACTCCATCCGCAATAAACCTTCATCATCTTGTTTCTGCTCATGATGTAATATTACAGTTTAGTACAATTTCACCTGGCACTGGTTGAGAAAGAACTAATACAATTACTTGCTATTAAGTTGCACATAACAATCTTAACTTCCTGTATATGTTGCCAACTTAGGCCGCTTTCACACGAGCGAGTCCCACGCATCGGACTTGCAGCGTGTGTCAGAAAGAGCAAACATCCTGAACTCCCAGTAATGCCAGGGTCGCATAGCATTATATTGATTTATAAGGCTATGTAACCCTTACAGTTCTGGAATGTATTGGATAACACTGACAGCATTATGTCAGTGTTATCCAATACATTCCAGAACTGTAAGGGTTACATAGCATCATAAATCTATATAATGCTATGCAATCCCGTCAGTGCTGGGAGGTCAGGCCGGGAACTGCCGCATACTCATGCTGTGAGTCCAGAGAGTGACACTCACTCGTCTGAAAGGGGCCTTAAAGCTACAAAAATAAGGTGGCTGTATGTTCATTTTACCTCTGATGGAGCCATTTAGTACTTGTTAAAGCCGAGTCAGTAACCAATAGTGTGAAATTCTTGTTTTGACTCCAGCTTGACTCTTCCATTATACTGAACCTGCCTAGGACTCGATTATACATTTGGTATGGCTACATTGACTTGATTCATTTTATTGCTGGAAACCGCTCTAAGGCTAGGATAGGAACACATCACATGTTTGATGTCCTTTTAGTGTGTATGCCAGGAGAGCTCCCAACATAAATGCTAAACGTGTTCATAAGGTTACATTAGCCAGGTGGAGGATAAAAGAGTGTCCTTTTGGCCTTAGTCCGTCTGCTGTATGTCAGTATAATGCATAAAAGACAGTATGAAATAGTGCAATTGACTGTGCTATTCTATACAATGACACAGAAAACGCATAAAAAAATGAAATATGTATTAAGAAATTAAATCAATGCACCATCCTTGTAATGCACATGCATGCGGGCCCTGCAGGGGATGGAGGGATTTACTAAATGAGGGAATTCTTCTATTAAAGGGAACCTGTCACCATGAAATTGCAATGCAATCTGCAGGGAGCATGTAATAGAGCAGGAGGAGCTGAGCAGATTGATATACAGTTTATTGGAAAAGATTCAGTAAAAGGGATCATTCACATGACCGTATGGTCGCCGTGCCCATGCTGAGGAACGTAAACAGCTGCGGCGGTGCTACGGTGCTGACTGTCACGATCCCTACTCAATAGGCCACGTCACGGGGGTGAATTATACTAGTGAGCTCGTCAAGTTACCACAGAAATTCCCACCCACCTATTCTAGATGACGGAATTATGCTAACTTACTCCCCTAGATTCTAACACCCCAATATTTTCTATCACAATAGCTGCCACCACCTATACTATAAGTCAATAGGGGCCTATACTCAGATATTTTCTCAACCCAAATTTAACACAGTAACACAGGTTATCTATATGGGACCTAAAATCCTCTGAAACACTACTCGCAACATTATTCCTTCTGAAAGAGCAAGTTCTATAAGACCACAAGGAAGGGACTTATTAATGTTTAAATTTAATACACAATAGTGCAGTGCAATACAAAAGGAAATGCAGTGAAACAGATAAAATAAACGGGATAAAATACAGAATATTGGCTTACTGAGATGCAGCAGTTATATTCCAGCTGTGGGGACAGCTGAAGATATGGGCAGTCACTCCAAACTATGTGGATTCCCAAAATGGCTGACAATTACCTGTTCCCAAACACCTATTTTTATCCCCCCTCAGCTGAGGGGTGGGCTGTGAGGGAACCTCCCTCCTTTCGGTCCGGCCTTCTGGGACATCTTATATTATTCAGGTTTCTGCCCCACCTTCCCAGAAGACTGACTGAGGTGGCAATATGAATCATGGCGATTCCGCTATGAGGGGCAGCCGTCTCTCTAACAGCCTAGACAGCAAACCACAAGAGAACAAAAAACCAACTTATCTTTTGAGCAGGAACAGCCAATCCTTCCTTCCTTGCAAACACAGAGCCAGACAGAAGATTTAACCCGCAGGGAACACTGGGAGTGGGTGTGATTTGAACTGAAACCAACGACCCCACCCAGTGCACCTGAAGGGAGGCGGATCTAGCTTGACTCCAAAATAAAACAAAACAAAAGGCTAGACACGTGCTGCTAATCTGGCAGACCTCCGCACATAGCCTGAGCAGGGCATGACAATGACAGGGACTGCAGGTACAGGTATGATCCCATATTCAGAGTCGCTTCGTCCTGGTCATACAGACACCAAATATGATTGAGTTATGATTTCCAGAAGGCCAGATCCTGAATATTGAGAAATGCCTCCTGTTCTGTTCAGTATGGTGTGCATAGACTCTGCTCAAAGCCCATGTCAGGCTGAACACAATTATTAGGGTTCTGAGGCTGTGGGTGCCATGAGGTCGGAGTTATGGCTTCTGATATTATTTCATTCATCTACTGAATGGCTTAGACCACCCACTGGTCTAGCAGCCAACATGTCTAGTGTGGCTGTGCATTTTAAGTAACCCCCTCCCATGTGTTCATTAGGATGTCCAAATGGTTTTCAATTAGCAGGCTTGTGCTAAATGGGGCTTCCCCTGATAATGTGGAGTTTCTCACCTAGTCTTCAGACGCGCTGACATCGAGAGGCACCATGTGCATTTGCTTAATAGATCAATTAGCCACTGCTATACAATCAGCTATTGATAATACTTTTAGGACAATATGAAATCTATCTATCTATCTGTCTATTTACCTCGGATTACCATTGACTTAAATGGGTCCGTGATCCACAAGATACGGCAAAAGATATTGTATCTTTTGCAATGCGGAGGCATGGATCAGAAGCCCACATAAAACACTCGGAAGCCCTTCCGTGGGCTTTCGGGTCTGTGCCTCCACTCCGCAAAAGATAGGACATGTCCTATGTTTTTCTGTATCTTGTGGATCTCGGACCCATTCAAGTCAATGGGTTTGCACCCCAACATGGAGTTCAAATCGTCGGTGCCCACGTTTTGCAGTCCGCAGCAAGGGTACGACGATCATACAGTTGTGTAAATGAGCCCAAACTTGTAGTTTATTAATTTAAGCCTCTGATCTCTCTATCCTCTGGTGTCATGTAGGTCATAGTACTTTCTGATTGCCATCTAATAGTGTTGATCGAGCACCAAAGTGCTCGGGTAGAACACATCAGGATGCTCGGGTGATCTACAGAGCACCCGAGCACAATGGAAGTCAATAGGAGAACCCGAGCATTAAACCAGGCACCCCCTGCTCTGAAGAGGGGGGGGGTGTCTGGTTCACAGAAAAAGGTCAGAAATTGATGGAAACACCACTAAAATGGTTCGGGAACAGCATGGGGAGGATTTCTGGATGCATCTTGGACTCCCAGGTCGCTGCTGGGAACGATGTATTCCAAGTAGTACGCCACTTTTACAGACTGAAAATAATACGCGCAAAACCGAAGATAAAATCGATTTTAGAGTAAAAATTGTTAGGAAACATTCTTTCCTGTATATTTACTTGTATATAAAGTGCAAGTGCTGCCAAAAATTACAAGGAAGAGGCACTCCGATACAAACTGTATATCACATAAAGGAGGGCCTCATTCACATTGTGGTACAATTGTTCAGGTAGTGGGACTCCTACACTCATAAAGCCTATGCACTAAGTGAAAGGGCTGCCAAAAATTACAAGGAACCGGCACTACAATACACCCTTTGTTACACATAAAGGAGGGCATCATGCACAGCCTTGAAAAATTATGATTGATGGCCTGCTGGTGACCCTCTAAAACATTAGGGGTGAGGGTCTGCTGCTGAGCTGACCCACTAAAACATTAGGAGCAAGGGCAGCGTAAAAAGCATATTGATATGATGGAGGAGGAGGATTAGAAAAGGAAGATTGAACTATACACCCTTTTTAGTGGTGGAAGGGGTGAATGGGAATACAGTGTATTCAGTACATTATAAACAACACATTTAAAGTGCCTTTATGTTCAGCCGCTTTCCTCTGGTGGAGTACAGAATTCAGGGGCAATCCAGGCCTTGTTCATTTTGATAAGAGTCAACCTGTCAGCATTTTCAGTTGACAGTCGGATGCGTGTATCAGTTATTATGCCCCCAGCAGCACTAAATACCCGCACTGACAAAACGCTGGTGTCACGGTCATATTGGTGTTTGATCGTGACACGGTTGCCGTGCAGATTGGTTGCCAGGGCAACATGTAGTTTGCGGTTTGCACGTGCACTTCCACTTTAAGGTGTGCCTCCTTGGTGAGCAAAGGGTTAATCTTCTGGCTAGTGGGGATTAAGGTGTTTCCTAGGTGTGGCCGCAAGCTTGATATAAACCTGTGGCTTGCTGACTGGGTGTAGTTGTACTACAGCCTTGCTTGGTGTTGGAGCTTTGCTCCTTGCCTGGGTGTTTCTGCCCAGTCCTTGAGGGCCACCTTATGGAACATAAATTGTCCTCCCTTATGTACCCTCAATGTACCTTTACCCTCACTTGTTGTATGTGTGGTGTGGGTTTATGTTCTGGGTGTGTGAAGCATTTTGTTGGTTGTTACATGTCTGGGCTGTTGTTGGTGTTGGTCCCTGCATGTATGCTATTCGTCACCCGGTATGTTGATACCTCCAGAAGGGAACTGGTTTCCCGGACGGGTGAATCATAAGTCTGGATGCAGTGCTGCCTGGGGCTGCTGTGCACCTTGCTGTATGGGGCCCAGGCAGTATCAGGTATGCTGGATTCCTGTGTGTGGTGTTGTTTGTGTGGGCACCTGTACTTATGCACGGGTTCCAGTCGTGGTGGCTGCGGCAGGTAAATGTGTTTCTGGTGCTCTTACCTGTCAACTGTGTTGCTGTATTCAGTCGTCCTATTTGGTGTGCTTTCCCTTTGTTGCTAGGCGTGTGGAGACTCTGGTTCATCCGTGTCTTGGATGAACCTTGTTGTCTCTTGTCCCTGTCTCCTAACCTCAGGGATATTCAGGAATTTCAGGGTTCTGAGGTTTCCAGCGTATGGGGCCTCCTACCTTAAGGGTCGGCACATACAGTTAGAAGAACAGGGCCAGATTTAGGGATGTTATAGGAGGTGACCAGCTCCCTTTTCTTGGCAGCCTGGCCTAGCTGCTACCCCATTCACTTTTACATTGTACGGTGGGGGGTTTCCCCTACTCCCCACCGTGACAGTATGTTCCATAAGGTGGCCCTGAAGGACTGGGCAGAACACCAAGGCAAGGAACAAAGCTCAAACACAAAGCAAGGCTGTAGTACAACTGCACCCAGTCAGCAAGCCACAGGTTTATATCAAGCTTGCGGCCACACCCAGGAAACACCTTAATCCCCACTAGCCAGAAAATTAACCCCTTGCTCACCAAACAGCAGGGAGGCACACCTTAAAGGGGAAGTGCACGTGCAAACCGCAAACTACACGTTGCCCCTGGCAACTAATCTGCACGGCAACCGTGTCACAGTCAAACACCAATATGACCGTGACAGCTGGCGGCAGGGCAGGCCAGCACCTCCAAGGCATAGAGCTGCAGTTTGTGCCACGTGTCCAGCTTGGACACCCAATAGTTGCAAGGCACAGAGGGATCACTGAGGACGCTGACACGGTCTGCTACGTACTCCTTCACCATCTTCCGAAACCTTTCTCTCCTTGTGACACTAGGCCGCGCATCAGGGTGAGGGTGCTGGCGGGGTGTCATGAAACTGTCCCAGGCCTTGGAGAGTGTTGCCCTGCCTTTGTTGGAACTGCTTTGTGTTCCCCTCATCTCCCCTCCTTGGTTGTCCAAGGAACTACGTACTCTGTTACCAGCATTCTCAGCTGGAAATTTTTTAAGCAATTTTTCCACAAGGACCTTCTGGTATTGCACCATTTTGCTAGTCCTCTCCACCACAGGAATGAGAGATGAGAAGTTCTCTTTGTAGCGGGGGTCGAGAAGGGTGAACAACCAGTAATCGGTGTTGGCCAAAATGCGTATAACGGGAGGGTCACGGGAAAGGCAGCATAACATAAAGTCAGCCATGTGGGCCAGAGTCCAAACAAGACTTCGCTGTCCTCAATAGGAGAATGACTCTCAATCTCCTCATCCTCTTCCTCCTCTTTGGCACATCCACGCTGAACAGATGGAATAAACCTGCTATGGGTACTACCCTTTGTAGCAAAGGCAACCGTCTCCTGCTCCTCCTCCTCATCATCATCGAATTCCCGCTGAGAAGACGAATGGAGGGTGGACTGGCTATCACCCTGTGTACTGTCTTCCCCCATTTCCACCTTTTCCACATGCAAAGCGTCCGCCTTCATTGTGAGCAGCGAGCGTTTCAGTAGACACAGAAATGGGATGTTACGCTGATAATAGCGGCATCGCCGCTCACCATCTGTGTTGATTCCTCAAAGTTGCTTAAAACCTCACAGAGCTCAGACATCCATGCCCACTCGTCACTTGTGAAGAACAGAAGCTGACTGGAAAGGTGACGACCATGTTGCAGCTGGTATTCCACTACTGCCCTCTGCTGCTCACAAAGCCTGTCCAACATGTGGAACGTAGAGTTCCAGCGCATGCTCACGTCGCAGAACAGATGGCGAGCTGGCAATTGCAAGCGCTGCTGCAGCGTTGCCAGACCGGCGGCAGCTGTAGATGACTTTCAGAAATGGGCACACATGCAGCGCACCTTCACCAGTAGCTCAGGCAAATTGGGGTAGGTTTTGAGAAACCGCTGAACCACTAAGTTGAACATGTGGGCTAGGCATGGGATGTGTCTGAGCTTGCCAAGCTCCAAAGCCGTCACCAAGTTATGGCCATTATCAGACACAACCATGCCTGGTTGTAGGTTGAGTGGCGAGAGCCACAACTCAGTCTGGTCCCTTATACCCTCCCACATTTCTGCGGCAGTGTGCTGTTTGTCACCTTAGCAAATTAGCTTCAGCGCGGCTTGTTGCCGCTTCCCCACTACAGTGCTACACTGCTTCCAGCTACTGACTGATGGCTGACTGATGCTGCAAGATGAGAATTCAGAGGTGGAAGTGGAGGAGAAGAAGGGGAGTTGCAGCCACTAATGTAGGTGATGGCGGAAATCCTGATGGAAGTAGGGCCCGCAATCCTTGGTGTCGGTAGCACCTGTGCCATCCCAGGGTACGACTCACTCCCGGCCTCCACAAAGTTCATCCAGTGTGCCGTCAGAGAAATGTAGCATCCCTGGCCAAAAGCACTTGTGTCAGTCCATGTGTCAGTCGTTAAGTGGACCTTCCCAATAACTGCATTGGTCAGGGCACGGGTGATGTTACGGGACACATGCTGGTGTTGGGCGGGGACGGCACACCGTGAAAAATAGTGGCGGCTGAGGACTGAGCAACGAGGGACGGCCGCCGCCATCAGGCTGCGGAAAGCCTCAGTGTCCACAAGCCTAAATGGCAACATTTCCAGGGCCAGCAATTTGGAAAGGTGCGCATTTAGTGTTCTGACCTGTGAGTGGGTGACTTGGTATTTGCCCTTTCATTCAAAGGGCTGGGGTATAGACATCTGTATGCTGCGCTGGGACACAGAAGGGGATGTGCTAGCTGATGGTGCTTGAAAAAGTCCAGGTGCATGGCGGGAGGCAGGGGATTGGCCATCACGTAACACAGGGGAAGAGGAGGCAGTGGTGTGACCCGCAGACACTGATTGTAGACACAGGCATTCGGCCCACCTATTAGGGTGCTTTGATGCCATGTGGCAGATCATGCTGGTGGTGGTAAGGTTGCTAGTGTTTACGCCCCTGCTCATTTTGGTACGGCACAGGTTGCAAATGACAATTCTTTTATCGTCTGCACCTTCCTCAAAAAAGCACCAGACTGCGGAACACCTACCCCTTGGCAAGGAAGATTGCCGCAAGGGGGTGCTCCGGAAAACAGTTGCGGGCCTGTTTGGTGTGGCCTACCGTCTCCCTTTTGTCACCCCACTGCCTCTTCCAGCCTGTTGCGGTGCTGCGGATCCCTCCCTCTCTGTACTGCTGTCCTCGCTCGGCTTGCCACCTTCCCAGGTTGGGTCAATGATTTCATTGTCCACCACTTCCTCTTCCATTTCCTCACTATAGTCTAGTTCCTGACTTGTTGACAACTGTGTCTCATCCTCATCATCAACCTCTTGAGACACTAGACGGCCTCTGCATGCACCATCAGTAGCATGGCCACTTCTCTGTCCCTTACTGCTCGCCTTGAGCATATTAAAGGGTATATATGCTTGCAAGTATGTCACACCTACAGTAGCGTAGGTTTTGTAAGTGTATGTGCAAATATATTAAACTGAATGTCTCAGATATTTAGGATGTGCAAACGTTATACAGGAGATGTAGCGCAGGTAATGTTGCTGTCACCAGCGGCAATTTTTTTTTAACTGAATGTCACTGATATTTAGGATGCGCAAACGTTATACAGGAGATGTAACGCAGGTAATGTCGCTGTCAGCAGCGGCGAAAATATTAAACTGAATGTCACAGATATTTAGGATGCGCAAACGTTATACAGAAGATGTAGCGCAGGTAATGTCGCTGTCAGCATCGGCAAAAAGAATTACACTGAATGTCACTGATATTTAGGATGCGCAAACATTATAAAGGAGATGTAACGCAGGTAATGTTGCTGTCAGCAGCGGCCAAACAATTGCGCTGAATGTCACAGATATTTAGGATGCGCAAATGTAATACAACAGATGTAGCAAAGGTTGTGTCACTGTCAGCAGCGGCCAAGCAATTGCACGGTTGCGTTAATAATATATATTGCAGCCAGATAAAACAATAGTCCTTAAAAGGACTTTAGGGTCTCTAACACCTTTCAAGACTAAATCCTGCCTAAAAAAATATATATATATTTCTGTCCCTACACTATCTTTCCCTTCTGCTGCAGCTCCCCCTGACTAAGACTGAGCTGAACCACGTGTCATCGGGTGCTATATAGCACCCAATGATGCGTTCCGGCCAGCTAATCACTGTAATGCCAGTAACCAACATGGCTATGGTATTACAGTGAATGCCAGTACTTTCTTGCACATTTTTTGACTGCGTAGCAGCCAACAAACATGCGGGGAGGAGACTTGAGCATATAACTAACATCTAACTTTCTATGCCTGGTCATACCAAGTTTGCTGTCAGTCAATGGTAGGACCACTCACGTGACACCTCAGGATATAAAGAGCAGAAGTTGAAATCAATAAACTGCAAGGTTTACTGAATCTTTTCCTATAAACTATATATCAATCAGCTCAGCTCCTCCCGCTCTATATAATTGCGCCTGCAGATTGCATTGCGATTTCATGGTGACACATTCCCTTTAAGGTCAAACATTGCAGACTTGGTCAGACTTGGTTTTCTACACTAGTTCATCCTTTAAAGATGAAGTTAGGCTTGCTCTTCATCATAATATTCTGCTTTCTGCACTATTTTTCCGTTTGCAATAACCAACCCAATCACATATGAATTTTCTCATGTGGAAAACAAAAATTTATATTTTGAGCACATATTGCAGAGTATGGTGTAGAAATGTGCTGTGTTGAGGGCTCTGTAGAAGATTCATACATTACATAGTGTTAGTTTTAGTTAACTGGGGAACGAATAGAACACATGGTCCATCCTTTCATCTTTTTAGCTGCAGATCTATCAGTTCCTAGGGTACTCCTCTGCCATCCAAGAGGGATGTAGTGCTTCTCAGACTACCTGATGCATACTGCGCATTTGGTAGTCCAAGACACATCCTGTTGCTCACAGATTGGCCAGAGCTGCCAATGTGATAAGGCTATACAAGTAGAAAGTGTTTTGGCTACCAAATGCGCATCAGGTAGTCAGAGAAAAAGTTCTACCATCTTGGATGGCAGAAGAAGAGCCCAGGAATCGGTGAATCTGAAGCTAAAAAGAGGGAATCATGTAAGTGTTCTGTTCTTGCCCCAGGGGGGATTTTTTTTTTCTTGACCTGGAGGGTCACATTAAGCTATGTACAAAGCTGATGTATGGAGTCTAACAGGCGAGAGCATCCCTAGAAAGCGGTATGCAAACTAAATTAGCCAAAACCGGAGCCTCCTCCAACAATCAAGTTGCCTCTTTCTTTTGTTTGAGACCATTGTTTGATTGATATCCCAAGTTATGTATCAAGGTTCTTCAATGGGAGAGAGAGTTACTTACAAGGTAGCTGGTACGGGGTGGCATTAGAGAAACAATTTTCATCCTTCTGGAGGGGAGCTAATTTCCAGTATATTAAAGGTTGCTGCATCTCTTTGAAAAATACTGAATGTGCTGAAAAAGATAAAAGACAAGAGAATGCCAAATGTCACGTCTCTTTTCATTATTTTACTTCTAAAGTGTATATCACAAAAGAATATCCACCTGTATGATAAATTAAAGCAGATTAAATATGTTGCAGGTAAGTGCCATTCCAGGAATGAAAAGTCCTTGTGTGGTTTTAAAGGTTGATTACTATTTCTGTGAAGTGTAACCTTTACACATTTTTTTCCACCTTAAATCTCATTGTGATAACCGTTTTAAATCAAGGCATTGTAGCAGAAGCAGAGGAGGATTTAATAAGGACTAGGTAGATAAGGGCTTACAAACCTAATGGTGCAGGGAGGCCCTCGACAGACCACACAATAAATCAGCACAATGTAAATGATTGAAATCTTGTAAAAAGCAATAATGTGGAAAGAGTGGGTCAATACTAGGGCATGTAAAGGTGAACGCAATGTGGTTTAATATTAAAATGCACAACAAGTGCTACATAGTTACATCTGTTTTCCAATAAAAGCTCTCATACACCTGTCTCTTTGCATTTTGCTTGCTTCCAGATCAAGATTGCAGTGTTTCTAGAGAGCATGAAATAATTGCCTTTACCGCTTTGTTGCTCCTGAATATTTTATGGAGTGCATAGAGGTTAACCTGACAGTACTGGACAAAAATATCTTCAATCACGTCAGGGGAAATCTTTAGAGTTTACCAGAGAGTTTGTTATTGCAAGAGACATAACCACGGGAAAAAGTCACATGGAAAGGTTCAGTCCTGATCAAAAGTTTAAGACCACTTGAAAAATGGCAAAAAAAAACCATATTTTACATTGTTGGATCTTAACAAGGTTCCAAGTAGAGCTTCAACATCCAACAAGAAGAAATGAGAGTGAGACAAAACATTTTTTGAGCATTCAATTAATTGAAAGTAATGATTAAACTGAAACAGGCTGTTTTTCAGCTGATTCAAATTTTAGGACCACATGCCTTTAAAAGGCCAAATCTGTGCAAAGATGTGCATTCATTGTCATTTTCTGTCAGGTAGTCACACGTTGTGATGGCAAAGGCAAAAAACTCTCCCTTTTTGAACGTGGTCGGGTTGTTGAACTGCATGAGCAGGGTCTCTCACAGCGCGCCATCGCTGCTAAGGTGGAACGCAGTAAGACAGTCATTTGGAATTTCTTAAATGATCGTGAGGGTTATGGAACAAAAAAGTCAAGTGGAAGACCCAAACAAATTTCACCAGCACTGAGCCGGAGGATCCAATTGGCTGTCCGTCAAGACACTGGACGATCCTCGACCCAATTTAAGGCCCTTACTGGTGCTGACTGCAGCCCCATAACCGTTAGACGGCATCTGAGACTGAAGGGCTTCAAAAACAAAAAACGTCTTCAAAGACC
Source organism: Bufo bufo (assembly GCF_905171765.1). Lineage (NCBI taxonomy): Eukaryota > Metazoa > Chordata > Amphibia > Anura > Bufonidae > Bufo > Bufo bufo. The sequence continues at coordinate 379,978,008 of NC_053390.1, forward strand.
TCGTCTCCTTGAACGCCACAGAACTGCTCGTTTGGACTTTGCAAGAGAGCACCAAACATGGGACATTCAAAGGTGGAAGAAAGTTTTATTCTCTGATGAGAAAAAATGTAACCTTGATGGTCCTGATGGTTTCCAACGTTACTGGCATGACACGCAGATTCCACCTGAGATGTTTTTTACGCGCCACAGTGGAGGGGGTGCCATAATGGTCTGGGGTGCTTTTTCCTTCAGTGGAACAATGGAGCTTCAGGACATGCAGGGGCGTCAAATGGCCGCTGGCTATGTCCAGATGTTGCAGAGAGCATTCCTCATGACTGAGGGCCCTCGTCTGTGTGGTAACGACTGGATTTTTCAACAGGACAACGCTACAGTACACAGTGCCCACAGGACAAGGGACTTCTTCCAGGAGAATAACATCACTCTTTTGGCCCATCCTGAGTGGTCCCCTGATCTAAATCCAATTGAGAACCTTTGGGGATGGATGGCAAGGGAAGTTTACAAAAATGGACAACAGTTCCAGACAGTAGATGGCCTTCGTGCGGCCGTCTTCACCACTTGGAGAAATGTTCCCACTCACCTCATGGAAACGCTTGCATCAAGCATGCCGAAACGAATTTTTGAAGTGATCAACAATAACGGCGGAGCTACTCATTACTGAGTTCATGTTTGGAAGTTGGATTTCTGTTTTGGGGGGGGTTAAGGGTTTTTTGGAGGTGTGGTCCTAAACTTTTGATCAGCTGAAAAACAGCCTGTTTCAGTTTGTTCGTTGTTTTCATTAAATTGAATGCTCAAAAAATGTTTTGTCTCACTCTCATTTCTTCTTGTTGCATGTTGAAGCTCTACTTGGAACCTTGTTAAGATCCAGCCATGCTAAATATGATTTTTTTGCCATTTTTCAAGTGGTCTTAAACTTTTGACCAGGACTGTATTTCTCGCCACTAAGAAAAAAAACAGCCCATAGATAATGCACATGTTAAAAGGCAATAGTGATGTATAAAAAGTGGTAAAGTGTGTCCCTATAATTAGGGAAAAATAATAAAATAAAAAAACTTTTATTCACACATTTATTTACCACCCGGTTCCTCCAAACCTCGTGCACGTGTTGTTGCCTTATGTCCACAGCAGTGAGGTATACTGTTCCCAGGCTCATCATTGCCCACCTCTCTCATGCCCGTTAGACAACACTGCATGTGAGAGATGAGGAGGACCCTGGTGGTGGGACAGCAGCTGGGCTGGCAATTAAGACTGGGGGTTGGAGCTGGACACCAGCAGAGCAGCCAAGGCTGAGGAGAGAAGGAGAGAGGAACCAGCACCGGGAAGCAGGTAAGTATGCATCCGTTTGCCATCCCCAAAGGTGCAGAACAAACTGAAAATAAGCATATATGCACATGAGAATAAAGATTTTTTTTACACAAATGACTAATCCCTAGAGTTTTGTACAAAGGACATTCCTGAACTAGAGTGCTAACAGAGGAAACAAAGCAATTAAATGATTATGGGGATTGCTATACCATAAAAAAAAACTTCAAAATTGGGGTAACTCGGTTTGAAAAAAGATAGTTTGGGGCAATCCAATTACAATGTAAAAATATTTGAATGGAAGTACAAAGACCTTTCGAATTATCTTTTTATATTATATGTTTATATATTTTGGTGCAGATCCATCTTGGATCTGCACAGACGGATCCGCAACAATAATACAACCGCATGCATCTGTTCAGAACAGATCCGTTTGTATTATCTTTACCATTGCCAAAACGGATCCGTCTTGAACACCATTTGCATTGTCTCAGTGAAAACGGATCCGTCCCCATTGACTTTACATTGTGTGTCAGGACGGATCCGATTGCCTCCGAATCGTCAGGCGGACACCAAAACGCTGCAAGCAGCGTTTTGGTGTCCGCCTCCAGAGCGCAATGGAGGTGGAGCGGAGACAAACTGAAACGGATCTCACAAACGGAAACCAAAACGCCAGTGTGAAAGTAACCTAAGCGGTGTGCCAGCGTTTAACCCTTGATCATGGGTGTGCGAATAGCAAAAGAAATCCACGGCACTCCACTATAGATGGTGAAAACAAGTGTATTCATTCACACATGTCACAGCCACGTTTCAGTCCCCTCACTGAACCTTTCTCAAGCCAAGTGAATTACAAAGTGCAAGTGCATATATTTATATATCCCATAGTTAATTAATTAATGACCAGTATCACAATAAAACCATTCATAATTTGCATACAGTGACAACATGATTATAATCAAATATAATTCATATATGTGCATTCATGTGTGTATATATTGAATAAAGTGCAAGAGTGCCTGTGTATACGTATTAAAACATTAAAAACCGCTTGACCATCACAGTGATATCAACAGTATATAAACCTTTATGTCCGGGGAGGGAATCATGGTCATAAAAACTGTCAAATAATCACCATATCTGTACATGTAGATCGCGTGAAACGGCGCCAAGACCTCTGCGTTGTCCTCCTCTCACTGCGCGGGTGACGCTAGGGAGGCTCGTCCCCATCCCCGCCTGCTATTGGCTGCTGCTCCCCCCCCCCCCCCCCCCCCGACACCGGATGTTTTCATCAGCGCATGAAGGTGCGGGGACCAGGAGCGGCGCAGGGAGCAGGGACCCAGGTAAGTATATTCACTGTGGGGGCCCAGCATATTGTATTTTTTTATAGAATTGGATAACCCCTTTAACTGGTATTCATGAATGCTCACTCACCAGACCTCCTTGGATTGGCCCTCACACACATCACTCAAAGGCGGATCACCATCATATCACTTGCTGTTCCAACCGAGTTCCACTGCAGCAGCTCCCCCTGGTGACCAGAAGCAGCCCCAATGCTCAGGCTCAGGTGTGGAGTGATGTGAGTGGGACTACCGCTACCCGATCTGTTCAGGGCCGGCATTTGGGGTGTGCGGGCTGTGCGGCCGCACAGGGTGCCATAGCAACAGGGGCGCCGGGCGGCCGACAGCTTGCAATGTAATATGCGGCACTTGTGTTCTCCTTCGGGGCGGGCCCCCCGCCCCCTCCATCTCCCCCTCCACTGTATTTAGCAGAGGGCGCCCGGCGCCCGTTACGGTTTAAAAAAAAAAAAAGTTGCTTATATAAGTTTGGGCGGCCGGCGGAGCCCCTCATGCTGCGCCGCCTGAGCGGCTGAGGCTGAGCGATTGCCGCTCTAAAGAATCCTGCCTGCGCCTGCTGTGTGCTGTTAATGTAGCGTGGCCGAGCTCTGTTCGATCCGCGGTACAGGAGCTTTTATTTCCTGTACCCGGCCGGACTGACAGGAAGTGCACACTAAGTGAGCACTTCCTGTCAGTCCGGCCGGGTACAGGAAACAAATGCTCCTGTACCGCGGATCGAACAGAGCTCAGCCACGCTACACTAGAGGTGGAGGTGGGAGTAGAATGAGAGTGACAAGGGGGGAGGAAATAATAAGAGTGAAAAGGGGGGAGGGGGGGAGGAAATAATGAGAGTGACAAGGGGGGAGGGGGAGGGGGGGGAATAATGAGAGTGACAAGGGGGGGGAAATAATGAGAGTGACAAGGGGGGAGGGGGGGAAATAATGAGAGTGACAAGGGGGAGGGGGGAAATAATGAGAGTGACAAGGGGGGAGGGGGGAAATAATGAGAGTGACAAGGGAGGAGGGGTAAAATAATGAGAGTGACAAAGGGGGGAAATAATGAGAGTGACAAGGGGGAGGGGGTGGGGAAATAATGAGAGTGACAAGGGGGGAGGGAGGGGAAATAATGAGAGTGACAATGGGGGGGAAATAATGAGAGTGACAAGGGAGAGGGGGGGAATAATGAGAGTGACAAGGGAGGGGGGTGGAATAATGAGCATGACAAGGGAGAGGGGGGGAATAATGAGAGTGACAAGGGAGAGGGGGGGGAATAATGAGAGTGACAAGGGAGGGGGGGTGGAATAATGAGAATGACAAGGGAGAGGGGGGGAATAATGAGAGTGACAAGGGAGGGGGGGTGGAATAATGAGAGTGACAAGGGAGAGGGGGGAATAATGAGAGTGACAAGGGAGAGGGGGGGGAATAATGAGAGTGACAAGGGAGGGGGGGTGGAATAATGAGAATGACAAGGGAGAGGGGGGAAATAATGAGAGTGACAAGGGAGAGGGGGGGAATAATGAGAGTGACAAGGGAGGGGGGGTGGAATAATGAGAGTGACAAGGGAGAGGGGGGGAATAATGAGAGTGACAAGGGAGAGGGGGGGAATAATGAGAGTGACAAGGGAGGGGGGGTGGAATAATGAGAGTGACAAGGGAGAGGGGGGGAATAATGAGAGTGACAAGGGGGGGGGGAATAATGAGAGTGACAAGGGAGGGGGGGAATAATGAGAGTGACAGGGGGGGGGAATAATGAGAGTGACAAGGGAGAGGGGGGGGAATAATGAGAGTGACAAGGGAGAGGGGTGGAATAATTAGAGTGACAAGGGAGGGGGGTGGAATAATGAGAGTGACAAGGGAGAGGGGGGGGAATAATGAGAGTGACAAGGGAGGGGGGGTGGAATAATGAGAGTGACAAGGGAGAGGGGAGAATAATGAGAGTGACAAGGGAGAGGGGGGAATAATGAGAGTGACAAGGGAAGGGGGGGGGAGAGAGTGACAAGGGAGGGAGGGAGGGGGGGGGGAAGAGAGTGACAATGGAGTCCCCAGAGCCAGACTGCAGCCAGAGTCCAGATCATCTTATTGTCCTGGTGGTAAGTAGACAATGCAATATGTTTATTATTTAATTGTTTAGTTATTAATACTACATTGGAAACTAATTTTCTCAGCTGGACACCGGCCGACACTGCGCATGCGCTGGGAGCCTCACCAGCGGTTAGGGTAGGGAAAAAGCACTGGCCCGTACGTAATTTTTCCCTTCCCTAACCGCTGGTGAGGCTCCCGGTGCATGCGCAGTGTCGGCTGGTGTTCAGCTGAGAACATCCATCCGATCACTGCGCCTGCGCATTGGCCCATAGTTTTTCCCTACCCTAACCGCCGGCGAGGCTCCTGGCGCATGCGCACTCTGCTGTGAAATTTCCCTAACCTGTCGTTGTGCGCCTGCGCGGCGCTGCACACCTCCTCACGTCATGTCCGGTGCGACCGGAAGTGACGAGGGTAGGGAAATCTCACGAAGTTGGGAAGTATAACATTACACCGGCCTTTGGGGTGTGTGGGCTGGTAACTACTTGGTTGGATAGTCAGCCAGCCTATGCCATGATGCCAGCAACAAGCAGTGTTTTTTTTTTTGGGGGGGGCGCCACAATGTTAGCTCGCACAGGACGCCTGAACACCTAAGGCCGGCCCTGCTGTGTGTGACAGCTTTAGCAGGCTCGGGTGAGGAGTGATGCGACCGGGACGACTACTGCTACCCAGCATTAGCTAACCCTTATCGTTGTGTGGTGCCATTCTTTTTGGGGGTTTCTGCTTTCTTTCTAAGTGTCTTCTGTCCTGATGTATTCTATTTTTTACATATGCAGATGCCTGGACACTTTTATTAATCAACTGTGACAAGGGCTTATTTTTGGAGTAGGTCCGAGCCTACTCCAAAAACCATGAAAAATCAAGCTAGGGCTAGGGTAGGATATATATATACAGTACAGACCAAAAGTTTGGACACACCTTCTCATTCAAAGAGTTTTCTTTATTTTCATGACTATGAAGGCATCAAAACTATGAATTAACACATGTGGAATTATATACATAACAAACAAGTGTGAAACAACTGAAAATATGTCATATTCTAGGTTCTTCAAAGTAGCCACCTTTTGCTTTAATTACTGCTTTGCACACTCTTGGCATTCTCTTGATGAGCTTCAAGAGGTAGTCCCCTGAAATGGTATTCCAACAGTCTTGAAGGAGTTCCCAGAGATGCTTAGCACTTGTTGGCCCTTTTGCCTTCACTCTGCGGTCCAGCTCACCCCAAACCATCTCGATTGGGTTCAGGTCCGGTGACTGTGGAGGCCAGGTCATCTGGCGCAGCACCCCATCACTCTCCTTCATGGTCAAATAGCCCTTACTTTCAAAGTTTTCCCAATTTTTCGGCTGACTGACTGACCTTCATTTCTTAAAGTAATGATGGCCACTCGTTTTTCTTTACTTAGCTGCTTTTTTCTTGCCATAATACAAATTCTAACAGTCTATTCAGTAGGACTATCAGCTGTGTATCCACCTGACTTCTCAACGCAACTGATGGTCCCAACCCCATTTATAAGGCAAGAAATCCCACTTATTAAACCTGACAGGGCACACCTGTGAAGTGAAAACCATTTCAGGGGACTACCTCTTGAAGCTCATGAAGAGAATGCCAAGAGTGTGCAAAGCAGTAATCAAAGCAAAAGGTGGCTACCTTTGAAGAACTTAGAATATGACATATTTTCAGTTGTTTCACACTTGTTTGTTATGAATATAATTCCACATGTGTTAATTCATAGTTTTGATGCCTTCAGTGTGAATCTACAATTTTAATAGTCATAAAAATAAAGAAAACTCTTTGAATGAGAAGGTGTGTCCAAACTTTTGGTCTGTACTATATATATATATATATATATATATATATATACAGATATAGAGAAAAATCTGCCTAAATAGGCATGATTTAATGATCAATCCAAAGTACCTCTAACATTGATAAACAGTTACATAGAGGTAAATGTGGATAAATAGGAGAATGCAGGGCACCAATTACATAACATAATGAACAGATACCGTATCATAGGGGTTAATACCCTTTAGAAACAGAACAGCTAAAAAAACATAAAAGAATTGATATAATTGTTAGCAGCCATGTGCTAGTTACTCACGGTACCCAGGTATGATATAGTGGCGATCGCAGATGAAAGGATGTTAATAGTCAACCATTGGAAATTCCTTTTCACCTTGATGCTGGTGACAACTGAATAAATTCGAAGGTGGTATAGTCGAAGCCAGCTGAGAGGAGGTCAGGGAAGGTATAACCCTAAATATCCCTAGGGGTCTCCCTACCTAACTGTGGAGCACCCGCCCCGAAAAGGGCGACCCCACTCAATCGACGGCTCACCCTAATGTGCCCTGGATGCCCCTAAAAGCCACATTAATAATACTAAAAGTCGTCCCGACGCGTTTCCCCAACAGGTAGCGAAGGTTCCTCAGGGGACAAATTATAATCTATTTATGAGCTCCTGACTTTCTCCGCCCACCTGCTGCTGATTGACAATTTTTTTTTCCATATGAATCAGCAGCAGGTGGGCAGGGGAGTGGCTATATCTCTGAATTAAATAAACGCTGGACTCAATGACATCACGCTGGACTCAAATCAGCTCATTTGCATGCGGCATGTGGCATCTTTGTGTGTATATTATGAGGTAACCATCTGTCACACCAGTAAGTGAATACATCTAAGGTACTTTTTAGTAGTTAATGATTGTATATAATTAGTTAGATTATAATCAAATATCCACATGACAGGTTCCCTTTAAGTTGCTGAATAAATGCCTAAAACACGGACACCGGCAATGTGCATTCCGCAATTTATCGGAACTATTTTACTATAATAGAAAATGCCTAATCTTGTCTGCAAATGCGGACAAGAATAGGACATGTTCCATTTTTTTTGCGGAAACGGAAGCACGGATGCGGAAGTGCGGATCTGCAAATGCGGATGCGGATCCGCAAATGCGGATGTGGACAGCACATTCCGGCCTCATTGAAAATGAATGGGTCTGCACCCGTTCTGCAAAATTGCAAAACAGATGTGGACCAATTTTGCGGACGTGTGAATGGAAAAGATATCCCTCAAAATCAAAATAAATTGTTATTTTTTCAACACATTATACACTGCTCATCTCCAGGGGTTATGATTGCTGCTGCAGCTCAGATATGAGCTGACCAGGATGGGAGCTGCAGTGCATGCGTGCTTATGTGGGCTCCCAAGGGTTCCAGAGCGGCCAGAGCTTTTTTCTGGATATAAGATGTGTATAATGTGATTAAAAAATGAATCAAGTCAACAAAGGAGGCAATATGGATAATCACAATACAATTGTAAGTGCCTTGTAATAACTTTCTCTACATATCAATAGGTATGACACCGCGCTCTCCCCAGCCTCCGCCAGCCCACTATCACACAATGAAGGTGTCACCGACACACTTGCCAATAGAGAACACAGGCTTAAGGTAATTACCTGTTCCTTAGCGCTTCCTCTGTGTCTATTCCTTCTTCTTACGTGTGAACAAACGTGATGCTGGATGTCAGGGTAAGATAACTAGACTGCAACTCATGCCTCGGCCGGTGGCATGATGCCGAGTGTATAATTCGTACCTCGCGCAGTTCCCAAGCAGATAGTGACATCACTATACAGACTACGGTGAGTAGTGGGTACCAAAATTCCTATCTATGCGTTTCGGACAGTACACTGTCCTTCGTCAGGAAAAGGAATACGGCGATGCTGCTTGGTACCTAATATTTATACACTCCTTTCTATGACCTTAACCCTTTCACTCCTCTGCTCCACATCTTTTGGTTCTAGATTCCTGGGTGCACACTCCCCACAGATCCCTGCCTTATTCAAATGCAAAAAACTCAATTTCAGAGTTTAACCCTCCAGGTGTTAATGTATCCATATTGAAGATCCATTTAGTTTCTGCTCTTGACATACTCTTAATTAAATCCCCCCCTCTAGATCCCAATCTAATCAATTCGATCCCACAAAAAGTTGAGTCATCAAATCTCCCCTCATGCTTCTCCATATAATGCCTCAACAGTGGATGCCCCTCAAATTTTTTCTTGATATTATATATGTGTTCCCCCACTCTTTTCTTTATTTGTCTTTTAGTCCGACCAATGTATATGTCACTAACCGGCAGGACAGGTAGTGAATCCTCTGGACCAGAGAGGCGATGGCGCGGGTAGTACTAGAGGACCGGTTCTAAGCAGTTACTGGTCTTCACCAGAGCCCGCCGCAAGGCGGGGTGGATTTGCCTCGGCGGTAACTACCAGGTCGTGTCCCCTAGTAACAACTTGACCTCTCTGGCAGCTGATAAGGCGTGGTACACAGGGAGAAGGTAAGAGCGTAGTCGGACATAGCAGCGGTCAGGGCAGGCGGCAAAGGTTCAAAAGGCGAGTGGACGGTAGCAACGGGTACGGCAACAGGTAAGGCAAACTAACATCGTAGGGAACGCTTTCTCTGAGGCACAAGGCACAAAGATCCGGCGGAAAGCTGTGGGAGGAGAAGGTATAAATGGGCAGTGCACAGGTGCAGCCTAATTAAGTCAGCACTGCCTCTCACAACCTTAACCCTTAATAACCCCTTTGGACCAGGCACCAATCACTGGTGCACTGGTCCTTTGAATCTAAGAGTCCCGGTGTGCGCGTGCCCTAGAGAGCGAGGACGCACACGCCGAGACGCTGGAGTGCTGCCTGGGGGCATACGCTGTGAGCGCTCCGAGGCCAGCAGGAGACCCGGAGCGCTCAGCGTAACAGTACCCCCCCCCCTTTGGTCTCCCTCCCTTTTTGGTACCGAAGAACTTGCGGATGAGACTGCGGTCCAGGATGTTCTCCTCCGGCTCCCATGACCTCTCCTCAGGACCGCAGCCCTCCCAGTCGACCAAAAAAAATCTTTTCCCCCGGGAGATCTTGGTCGCCAAGATCTCCTTGACAGAAAATATATCGGAGGTACCGGCGACAGGGGTGGGAGAAACAAGCTTGGGAGAAAAACGGTTAAAGACAGCAGGTTTAAGAAGGGAGACATGGAAGGAGTTATGGATTCGGAGGGAGGGAGGAAGATGGAGCTGATAAGAAACTTGATTGATACGACTCTTGATTTTATAGGGTCCCAAGAAACGAGGGCCCAACTTGTAACTTGGGACCCTAAATCGGATGTACCTAGAGGAGAGCCACACCTTGCCACCCGGACGAAATTCCGGTGAAGATCTGCGTCTCTTGTCAGCTTGAACCTTCATACGGGCGGAACCCCTGAGGAGAGCAGCGTGGGTTTCTCGCCAGATGGAGGAAAAATCCTGTACAAGACTGTCAACGGCAGGTACAGAAGAAGGAGTGGGAGACTGCGGCAGAGGTGGAAGAGGATGACGGCCAAAAACTACAAGGAAAGGAGAAGTAGATCAGCCCAGTCGTCATGGCGTGAGGATACAAAGTGACGCAGATAGTCACCCAAAATCTGGTTCACCCGTTCTACTTGGCCGTTAGACTGAGGATGGTACGAAGAAGAAAAGTCCAATTTGATCCCGAGCTGAGCACATAGAGCCCTCCAGAATTTGGAGACGAATTGTACCCCACGATCCGAGACAATATGTTTGGGAAGGCCATGGAGACGGAAGATGTGTTGGAAAAATTGTTTGGCCAACATGGGTGCAGAGGGTAGACCGGGCAGGGGTACAAAGTGAGCCATCTTGGAGAAGCGATCCACCACGACCCAAATAACGGACTTGCCATGGGAGGAGGGAAGATTTGTAATAAAGTTCATGGCGATGTGAGACCAGGGAACTTCAGGAACAGGTAGAGGCAAGAGGAGACCCGCTGGTTTCTTGCGAGGCGATTTATCCCGGGCGCAAATCGTACAGGCCTGGACGAAGTCCGAGACATCTTTCTCCAGAGAAGACCACCAGTACCTTTGGGAGATTAGTTGGAGAGACTTTAGCACCCCTGGATGACCGGCAAAAGGGGAGGCGTGGCCCCATTTGAGAATTCGCAGCCGCTGACGTGGAGGTACGTAGGATTTGCCAGGAGGAAGAAGGCGCAGGTCCACGGGAGCGACTGTAATAAGGCGTTCTGGAGGGATAATATATCGAGGTGTTAACTCGTCGCCCACCACATCAGAGGAGCGAGACAGAGCATCTGCCCTAATGTTCTTACAAGCCGGACGGAAATGGATCTCAAAGTTAAAGCGGGCAAAGAACAGAGACCAACGAGCCTGACGGGGATTTAATCTCTGAGCAGACTGGAGATAAGCCAGGTTCTTGTGGTCCGTGAAGATGTACACAGGATGTGTGGCGCCCTCGAGTAAATGTCTCCATTGCCAATTTAATAGCCAGCAGTTCCCTGTCCCCAATGGAGTAATTTCTCTCTGCGGAAGAGAATGTTTTAGAAAAGAAGCCACAAGTTGAAGTCTTGCCCCGGGAAGACTTCTGGGTGAGGACAGCTCCGGCTCCCACCGAGGAGGCATCCACTTCAAGAGAGAAGGGCTTGGTGGAATCTGGTCTAGAGAGAACGGGTGCAGAGGCAAAGGCGGATTTCAGGGACTGGAAGGCTTCCTCGGCTTGGGAAGGCCAGGATTTGGGGTTAGCTCCTTTTCTAGTGAGGGCCACGATAGGAGCAACCAGAGTGGAATAGTGAGGGATGAATTGCCTGTAGTAATTCGCAAAGCCCAGAAATCTTTGTATGGCTCGGAGACCAGAGGGACGTGGCCAATCCAGAACCGCCGAGAGTTTGGCTGGGTCCATTTGAAGTCCTTGGGCTGAGATAATGTATCCGAGGAAAGGCAGGGAGGTCCGTTCAAAAAGACATTTTTCAAGTTTAGCGTACAGGCGATTTCTCCTAAGACGAGTAAGAACTTGTTGCACATGGACCCGGTGTTGATCCAAATTGGAGGAAAAGATGAGGATATCATCCAGGTATACGACCACGCAGGTGTAAAGTAAGTCCCTGAAAATATCATTGACGAATTCCTGGAAGACAGCAGGTGCGTTGCAGAGGCCGAAGGGCATCACCAAATACTCGAAATGGCCGTCCCTTGTGTTAATGGTGGTCTTCCATTCGTCTCCCTCATGGATACGGATCAGATTATAGGCCCCTCGAAGGTCCAATTTAGTGAAGATCTTAGCCCCTCGGAGACGATCAAATAGCTCAGAGATTAGAGGCAGAGGGTAACGGTTCTTGATGGTAATTTTATTAAGACCTCTGTAGTCAATGCAGGGGCGGAGGGAGCCATCTTTTGTAGTCACTAAGAAAAAAGAAAAGAAGATTTTCTTATGAATCCTCTCTGTAGGTTCTCACGTATATAGTCGGACATGGCAAGAGTCTCAGGAGGTGAGAGAGGATAAATTCTGCCCTGAGGTGGAGTAGAACCGAGTATCAGGTCGATCGGGCAATCATAGGATCGGTGAGGAGGAAGAACCTCAGCTTGTTTCTTGCAGAAGACATCCGTGAAGGAATGGTATGGCTTGGGCAGCCCAGAAGGCGGAGAAACTTGCGGGTTCTGTTTGACCAGAGCAGGCTTGAGACAGCGGTCCGAACAGGAGGAGCCCCAACGCAGGATCTCACCGGTGGACCAATTCAGGACAGGGCTATGACGTTGAAGCCACGGCAGACCCAGGAGGAGTTCGGAGGAACAGAAGAGAAGGACAAAGAACTCTAAAGTCTCGGTATGAAATATTCCATTGTCCATCTGCAGAGGCTGGGTACGGAACTGCACGGTGGCTGAGAGTCTCTCACCGTTAACAGTAGAGATGAAAAACGGCTTGGGTAGATGGATTACTGGAATACGGTACTTGTCAACCAAGGAGGCGTGAATGAAGTTGCCAGCTAAACCGGAATCCAAGAAGGCGGCTGCAGAGAATGAGGACTTGGAAGAGATGATCAACTGCACGGGTATGATGAGACGTGGAGAGGAAGAATCCACACCTAGCAACGCCTCTCCCACGCTTACTAGGTGAGAGCGTTTCCCGAACGCGGTGGACGGAGAGGACAATCTCTAAGGAATTGCTCGGTACTGGCACAGTACAGACACAGGTTCTCGTTTCTGCGGCGGCTTCGTTCTTGCGGAGTCAAGTCATACACCTGCATGGCTTCCATGGCGGAAAACCCAGTAGCGGATTGAGGTGGATGCGGAAAAACGGGAGCCAGACGAGGAAAGCGTCTAGGACGAGCTTTTTCCTTTTCAAGGAGGAGTTCCTCTTGTCTTTCGGCGAAACGTTTGTCTATCCTAGTGGCCAGCAAGATGAGGTCACTAAGAGTGGAAGGAAGCTCACGTGCAGCCAGAACGTCCTTTACTTCACTGTTAAGTCCTTTCTTGAAGGTGGCGCCAAGGGCTTCATTGTTCCAGTTCAGCTCAGAGGCCAGGGTGCGGAACTGAATGGCATAGTCACCCACGGAAGAACCTCCTTGGGTCAAATTTAGTAAGGCAGTCTCTACGGAGGTGACCCGGGCAGGCTCCTCAAAAACATTCCGGAACTCTAGGCAGAAGCTCTGGACGGAAGCGGTGTCAGGATCTGCGCGGTCCCATAGTGGTGTAGCCCAGGCCAGGGCCTTCCCGGACAGTAAACTGAGTATAAAGGCTACCTTGGCTCGCTCAGAAGGAAACTGGTCGGACAGAAGCTCGAGGTGGAGAGAGCACTGTGACAAGAACCCACGGCACTGCTTAGGATCTCCGTCATATTTGTCTGGTAAGGACAAACGGATTCTGGAACCGGTGGTAACTGCAGGCGGAGGTGATGCAGCAAGAGCAGACGGAGGAGCTGGCTGTTGCAGAGAAGGCAGGAGCTGCTGCAACATAGCGGTCAACTGGGCCAGCTGTTGACCCTGCTGGGCCACAATGGTGGTGAGGTCCTCCAGGCTTGGCAGGGGAACATCAGCGGGATTCATGGCCGGATCTTACTGTCACGAACCGGCAGGACAGGTAGTGAATCCTCTGGACCAGAGAGGCGATGGCGCGGGTAGTACTAGAGGACCGGTTCTAAGCAGTTACTGGTCTTCACCAGAGCCCGCCGCAAGGCGGGGTGCATTTGCCGCGGCGGTAACTACCAGGTCGTGTCCCCTAGTAACAACTCGACCTCTCTGGCAGCTGATAAGGCGTGGTACACAGGGAGAAGGTAAGAGCATAGTCGGACGTAGCAGCGGTCAGGGAAGGCGGCAAAGGTTCAAAAGGCGAGTGGACGGTAGCAACGGGTACGGCAACAGGTAAGGCAAACTAACATCGTAGGGAATGCTTTCTCTGAGGCACAAGGCACAAAGATCCGGCAGAAAGCTGTGGGAGGAGAAGGTATAAATGGGCAGTGCACAGGTGCAGCCTAATTAAGTCAGCACTGCCTCTCACAACCTTAACCCTTAATAACCCCTTTGGACCAGGCACCAATCACTGGTGCACTGGTCCTTTGAATCTAAGAGTCCCGGAGCGCGCGTGCCCTAGAGAGCGAGGACGCACACGAAGCGCTCCGAGGCCAGCAGGGGACCCGGAGCGCTCAGCGTAACAGTATATCTTGTTGCAGGGGCATGTAATTGCATATATTGTCACCCAGCTATTACAAGTAATAAAACCTCTTATGTCTTCTTTATACGTGCCATTATTATTTACTATACTGACTTGTATTTTGTTATTGGATATCTTACACCCTGCTCATCTTCTGCTGGGGAAAAAGCCATTATTTTTGGCCAATGCCCCCATAGTGCATTCCCATTTTTTTATTATTTTTATTTTTATTCTCTACTTGTTTTGTGATGCAGCTATTTGTAGATGCTATAATATTGCCTACGTTTTGAGCTTTCCTATAAAGGAACCTGGGCTATTTTGGAATGAGCTCCCCCACCACTTTGTCCTCCCTAAGGGCGCTCCAATGTTTATTCACAATTTGTTTTTAAATATTCACCTGGCCATTATACTGTAAAATAAGGGGGGGGATATGTTGTATCCGATTCTTCTGGTTTTGATTTTTCCTTGCCCTTCAATAATATTTGTCTGTTCATCTGACTGACCTCAGCTTTTTGTAACATCACTTTAGCTACATCATATCCCTTTACCTAAAATTTCTCTTGAATATCTATGGCTTCCCGCTCGTACTCTTCTGATTTCGTACAGTTCATTTTTATACGCAGGATTTGACTCTTCGGGATATTCTCTAGCCACCGTGGAAGGTGACAACTGTCTTTAGAGATAAAGCTATTTGAGTCTGTTGGTTTATTAAAAGTTTTTGTGCATATTTTATTTCCCTCAATAAAAATTGTTAAATCTAAAATATTAATTTCTGTTTTACTAAAAGCCATTGTAAATTCCAGATAAAAATAATTTTTATTAATGTCATAAAAAAACTCCTGTAATAGATTTTCTCCTCCCTTCCATATAAAAATCACGTCATCTATAAAATGCCGCCAGAGGACGAGGTTCGCCCGGAGCCCGCCCTTGGGGTGTATGGCTAGATGTTCCCACCACCCCACATATAAATTTGTGAACCTCGTCACCATCGCGGTCCCCCACGTCTGGAGGTAGAATCTATCATCATAGGTAAAATAATTCCTTTGTAGAATAAACATAATGCAGTCCCCCAAAAATTAAATTTGGGCTTCTGGCATATCCCCCTTTCTTCCGAGAAAGAATTTTGCCGCCTCACAACCTCTTTGGTTCTCAATAACTGTATAAAGCGATTTAACATCCAGCGTTCCTAGTATATATCCCTCTTCCCACTTGATATCATTTAAAATTTGTAATACATGTGTAGTGTCCTTCAAATATGTGGGGAGGGATTGTGCAAGCGGTTGTAGCTGTTTGTCCACATAATTTGGAAAGGGCGCTAGTGAGGCACTCTATGCCCGACACAATGGGCCTGCCTGGTGGTTTTGTTGTATCCTTGTGAATTTTCGGATTGTGGTAAAATGCTGCTATTCCAGGGTATGGCGAATAAATAAACATAGCTTCTTCTTTTCTTAAAATGCCCTGATTCCTCCCTCTTTGTACTAGTTCTTTCAACTCCTTTTTGTAGACCTAAATTGGGTCTCTCTTCAGTTGTTGGTATGTCTTACTATCATTTAGAATATTCTTTGCCTCCTTGTGGTAATCCTCTTTAGACATTATAACGATCCCCCCTCCTTTATCCGCTGGGCGGATCACAATATTATTATTCTCTTGCATGGATTTAATTGCTTTTCTTTCCCCCATCATAATATTACTAAGATACTGGGGATTTTTAGGTTTCTTTACCTTCCTTATCTCCTTCGTGACTGACGTCATAAACGTATTGAATGCTGCTGAATATTCTTGTAGAGGATGGTATTTGGATTTGCTTCTTACATTTGTGTGTATAAATTGGGTCTCCATCTGGGGTTCCTCTCTCACATTTTTATGTGTTTGTTGTATCTCATCCTCTCCTTCCCTCCTCTTTGGGATTTGTTTTAAAAAAACATGTTTTTTTAGGGCTAGTTTTCTCATGAACTTTCTTAACCCTATGAATGCCTAAAACTTATTAAAGAATGTCATAGGGGCAAATTTCTCTACATGATAAATGCCATTTGCTGATGTGAGACAAGTCTTTTAACTTAGGTTCTGAACCTGAAAATGTCACATGTCAATAACAATGTGAGTTGACCTTCAGCCAACCAAAAATTAAAAAATATAATGTGATGCAGGTGTTGGCATATACAAGTTACCTTTGGCATTAAGCTACTTACAGCACTTGAAGATAAGACATGCTGCCAGTCATGCAGATATCACCAATATTGTATCTTCATCCCCTGAACAAATCAATATGCTATCTGACAGACAGTGAATGAATAAAACATAATCCAAAGTGAAAGCTCTGATGGCCCGAAGCAGACATTTGTATTTACTGAAAAGATTTAATGAAGGACAGCGAAGTAAACAATTGTGAACCCGGCTGCCTACAGAAGAATTGACAAAGCCTCAGTAATGGTTGGGCACAGTGGATTAAGAGAGCTTGTTTTCTAATACTTTGACAAACTGGTATCACACTTTCCATCTGAGCAATGATTATAAGTTGTGTGAGGGTTAAGAGTTGGCTTCTGACAAGTGCCTACATTGAAATGAGGGAGTTCCAAATGTGAAGGAGGAAAAAAAGGGAAGAGAACAGGAATATATGGGCAACTAAAAAGCTATGGACTCCAGGCCATGTTTCAAAGGGGAAAGTGAAAACTATCTAAGGCTGCTTTCACACTAGCGTTTTTTGTGGATCAGTCATGGATCTTCAAAAACGCTTCGATTATAATAATACAACCGCATGCATCCGTCATGAACGGATCGTTTTGGTGTCCGCCTCCAGAGCGGAATGGTGACTGAATGGAGGCAAACTGATGCATTCTGAGCGGATCCTTTTGTATTCAGAATGCATTAGGGCAAAACTGATCCGTTTTGGACCGCTTGTGAGAGCCCTGAATGGATCTCACAAAGAAAACCAAAACACTAGTGTGAAAGTAGCCTAAGAAAACAAAACTGTCAATATAGAAATTACTCTTGTCAATACTGTACAATGATAGCACTGGCCAGTTACTACTGTAGGCTTTATAATTCCATATCTAATCCATTTATCACAACATTTCCCATTATGGAGTGGCATTGAGCTTAAAAATAATCATTAAAAAAACGCTGGCAGCCTTGCATAAATCTTACAAACATTAAATAAAAAAGTGATGTTCTGATCACCTCCACCTTCAACTGGGGACAGTCAGGATTTAGCCAAAAGGCTAAGGCTACTTTCACACTTGCGTTTGGAGCGGATCCGTCTGGTGTCTGCACAGACGGATCCGCTCCTATAATGCAAACGCTTGCATCCGTTCAGAACGGATCCGTCTGCATAACTGTTTTTTACAGATCTGATTTTTCACTTCGTGAAAACTCAGATCCAACAGTATATTCTAACACAGAGGCGTTCCCATGGTGATGGGGACGCTTCAAGTTAGAATATACTAAAAGAACTGTGTACATGACTGCCCCCTGCTGCCTGGCAGCACCCGATCTCTTACAGGGGGCTGTGATCCGCACAATTATTGTGCGAATCATAACCCCCTGTAAGAGATCAGGTGCTGCCAGGCAGGAGGGGGCAGACCCCCTCCCTCCCCTGTATTAAATGTGACCAGTGCAGCCCCCCTCCCTCTATATTCATTGGTGGCCAGTGCGGCCCCCCCTCCCTCCCCAGTATTAAATGTGACCAGTGCGGCCCCCCCTCCCTCTAGATTCATTGGTGGCCAGTGCGGCCCCCCCTCCCTCCCTCCCCAGTATTAAATGTAACCAGTGCGGCCCCCCTCCCTCTATATTCATAGGTGGCCAGTGCGGCTCCCCCTCCCTCCCTTCCTCCCCAGTATTAATTGTGACCAGTGCGGCCCCCCTCCCTCTATATTCATTGGTGGCCAGTGCGGATTCCCAGTATTAAATGTGACCAGTGCGGCCTCCCCTCTTCCCCCCCCTAATTAAAATCACCCCCCCCCCCCCATCATTGGTGGCAGCGGAGAGTTCCGATCGGAGTCCTAGTTTAATCGCTGGGGCTCCGATCGGTTACCATGGCAGCCAAGACGCTATTGCAGTCTTGGCTGCCATGGTTACTTAGCAATAAATAGAAGCATTATACTTACCTGCGAGCTGCGATGTCTGTGACCGGCCGGGAGCTCCTCCTACTGGTAAGTGACAGGTCTGTGCTATAGGCAATGCGCCGCACAGACCTTTCACTTACCAGTAGGAGGAGCTCCCGGCCAGTCACAGACATCGCAGCTCGCAGGTAAGTATAATGCTTCTATTTATTGCTAAGTAACCATGGCAGCCAAGACTGCAATAGCGTCTTGGCTGCCATGGTAACCGATCGGAGCCCCAGCGATTAAACTGGGACTCCAATCGGAACTCTCCGCTGCCACCAATGATGGGGGGGTGATTTTAATTAGGGGGGGGGGGAGAGGGGAGGCCGCACTGGTCACATTTAATACTGGGAATCCGCACTGGCCACCAATGAATATAGAGGGAGGGGGCCGCACTGGTCACATTTAATACTGGGGAGGGAGGGGGGGCCGCACTGGCCACCAATGAATATAGAGGGAGGGGGGCCGCACTGGTCACATTTAATACTGGGGAGGGAGGGGGGGCCGCCCTGGCCACCAATGAATATAGAGGGAGGGGGGCCGCACTGGTCACATTGAATACAGGGGAGGGAGGGAGGGGGGGCCACACTGGCCACCAATGAGTTAAATACAGGGGGGGGGGGTCTGCCCCCTGCTGCCTGGCAGCACCTGCCAGTCATGTACACAGTTCTCAGTATATTCTAACTTGAAGCGTCCCCATCACCATGGGAACGCCTCTGTGTTAGAATATACTGTCGGATCTGAGTTTCGCGATCTAACTCAAATCCGATGGTATATTCTAAACATAGAGGCGTTCCCATGGTGATGGGGATGCTTCAAGTTAAAATATACCATTGGATTGGAGAAAACTCCGATCTGATGGTATATTAATAGGGGCCTCCTGACTTTTTATTGAAAGTCAATGGGGGACGGATCCGTTTGAAATTGCACCATATTGTGTCAACGTCAAACGGATCTGTCCCCATTGACTTGCATTGTAAGTCTGGACGGATCCGTTTGGCTCCGCACGGCCAGGCGGACACAAAAATGCTGCAAGCTGCGTTCGGGTGTCCGCCTGCTGAGCGGAACGAAGGCCAAACGGTTCCAAACTGATGCATTCTGAGCGGATCCGCATCCACTCAGAATGCATTGGGGCTGTACGGATCCGTTCGGGGCCGCTTGTGAGAGCCTTCAAACGGAGCTCACAAGCGGAACCCCAAACGCAAGTGTGAAAGTAGCCTTAGCTTGCATGCAGACAGCATAAGGCTTTCCTCTTCCTCTAGAATCCTTGACTCAGCAGCAGGAACGTAGGTGAGAGAAAGAGCAGGACACAAAATCAATAGCCATAGGAACACTTCTAATGAAAAGGAGCTTGTCATCAGCTGGGTTGGAAGGACTGATTACCAGCATTATAACTATGCCTTGTTACTTTCTTTTGATTTCCCTTTGGAAATATACATTTAATCCTAGCGTTTGATATATGCAGATGTAATACCTGGAGTCACATGGCAGTGCAAAAGCTTTGCAGGGTCAGACTTCATCCTCACTTCAGTGATCTACGGACAGTACATGGAAGCGTTTCTTATAATGTGTTTGTTCACATATCACTGTGGGTCAGTGGACAAACCAAGGGAGCATGCACTACTTTGATCCGTGATGTGAACCAAACACACTCATTGAAGTGTATGGCATTCGTGCTCTGTCTGTAGTTTTTCGTGGACACACGGACCAAACATGGGTTCTTGGTTGACAGCTTCACTGATGAAACACAGATGGATTTTCCACGGATGTCAAGCGAATACAGAAAGGGGAATAACACTTCAGAGTCCTCTCTGTAATTACACTGCTTGCTGATTGAAATCCCTTTGCCCCCGACATCGACACTGGCGGCACAGAAATTCCACTGCAATCGGAGGTAAAGGAAATATCAATCAGCAAGAAGTAGAAGTGCCTACAGAGACAACTTAGTAAGCGTGTTTTTCTGCTTGATCAGTACTGTATTCAGTTGTATGGTCTATAGTGTGCTGATGTCCTTCAGACTACCTGTGTGGAACCAATATACAGTGGTCTTTCCTTGGTAACTGTAAGTTAAAACTAGACTCGGCATACAATGTCTCAGACTCAGATCCAACCAACACAGCCCTTTCTCTAGTGAAACCCCTGTATTGGTTGCCTAGTAGAGCCTCTTTACAGTACAGTGTGGTACTACATGTCCTCTGTCTGTTCCTGGTTAAATTGCACCTTTGGACAGCAGGTGACAGCAGCTCCATTTTGTTTTACTCTTTTGGTACACTGTGTGCTATACAGGACCATGAAAATGCTCCTGTCCTCATCACGGAAAGAGATCTACAGCTTAGAGCATCTCTTCCTGACTGTTATTTGTAAGGACTTGATTTATCTGTCTTAGTTATCTGTTTATTTTTTTATTCTTCTCTTATCATGGAATGATATTTGGGCATTTGGAATCAAAAACCTGTTTCCCATAGAATTATAGTCTCAAGTTACAATGATTTCCCCTACAATGGTCGTCCCGGAACCAACTAAAATTGTAACTTTAGGGATCACTGTATATAAAATTCCTATTTATTGTAAGCTTGAAACAACATGTACAAAATGCTAGTCTAGGAAAAGAAACCCATTTCATCCTTGTCCTTCTACTTCTCCACCCTTAATTCAAATAAATATAACTATAAATGTCCTGTTTTACTTTCTGTAGAAACCACTTTCCTAATGTTTATCCAAGTAGAAACTGACATGCAACAGTGAATCCAATTTAACATGAGGATTGAAGCTCTGCAGTCATCAAAGCAAATGGAGAACAAGCCCTCAGTTACTGGCTATTCAGGTGAATATTATCTCAAGGCAGCTAGTCACAAGTGACTCCATGACCTATGATTATGGCTGAGATTTCATCTGTGTTTAACAAACCTATGCTGCCACCAATTCCAGCAAATTATTGATATCATTTGTATGCACAGCACCCCTACTGTCTGTATATGACCACAGTCAATTCTAAAATACTGACAAGGTTGGCAGATTATATTATTCCATGTAATTGCTCACTCAAGTGCTCAAGTGTCCTTCCATATAATTCAATCACACCTTTAAAGTTTTGCTTTATGCAGTGTTTTCCGTGTGAATGCATCTGCGCCCTCCTGCAAGTTCAAGCAGCATTTTTTAAATGGAATGGTCTGTATTGAAAAGAATACCTGACTATGCATTTCAATGCAATGTAAAAAAAGGAGATCATTTTGGCATATGTCAGCCCCAAACAAGGTTTCCATTAGCAGTATTTCCTTACTGCCAGGATTGGTAAAGTAACAAGGATGTCCGGGTAGCAGTATTTAAGGAAGACCTCTCCTGAGCTCTGACATGTCTGTTCTAGAAAATACTTGCATTCCCCATGAAATAATTCTGGTAATACAAAGTTGTCCATTCATAAATATCTGGAAGGAATAAAAGTAATGGCAGAACCTAATTGAATGCTATGTATAACGATCTTATTTTCTGTATATGACATTGATTTACTTTTTCTTGTATTGTAAAGAAAATTGTTGCTTTTTGAACTTTGCAAAATTTGAATAAATAAAGAATTTAAACAGAACCTAGAGTCATACAATGTCCACAGTAGAATGCTATTAAATTGTTATTTCATGAGGAAAGAATTATTGACAGGCACGACATCATCACTTCTGGTTCAACAGTGACCGAGAGTCCCAGAAACTGGACTCGCACTGCTGGAATGGAGAGACTTAGCAGGGGAGTTAAGCTTTTTCTCTGTTTTATAAGCCTCTTTGCTCCCCCTGTCAGACATCCCCTTTGAATATGTAAACCCATGCCATCAACACACACAAAAAAATATAAGTGAGACATAGAAAACCATAATTGTATTGTTAACCCCTTAGTGACCAGCCTGTTTTGGGCCTTACTGACCAAGCATTTTCTTCCTTTTTTCATCATAGTCTTCCAAGAGCTATAACTTGCTTTATTTTTCCGTCTATATAGCTGTATGAGGGCTTGTTTCTTACAGGAAAAGTTGTAGTTTTTAACACCAAATACATATACACTGCCCGTCCCAAAAAAAAGTCGCCACCAAAAATATTTGGTTGGACCGCCTTTAGCTTTGATTACCGCATGCATTCGCTGTGGCATTGATTTGATAAGCTTCTGCAATGTCGCAAGATCTATTTTTATCCAGTGTTGCATTCATTTTTCACCAAGATCTTGCATTGATGATGGTAGAGTCTGACCGCTGCGCAAAGCCTTCTCCAGCACATCCAACAGATTCTCAATGGGGTTAAGATCTGGACACTGTGGTGGCCAATCCATGTGTGAAAATGATTTCTCATGCTCCCTGAACCACTCTTTCACAATTTGAGCCTGATGAATCCTCCCGTGCCATCAAGGAAGAAAAAATCCATTGATGGAATAACCTGGTCATTAAGTATGTTTAGGTAGTCAGCTGACCTCATTCTTGGAGCACAAACTGTTGCTGAACCTAGACCTGACCAACTGCAGTAACCCCAGATCATAGCACTGCCCCCACAGGCTTGTACAGTAGGCACTAGGCATGATGTGTGCATCACTTCATCTGTCTCTCTTCTTACCCTGATGCACCCATCACTCTGGAACAGGGTAAATCTGGACTCATCAGACCACATGACCTTCTTCCATTGCTCCAGAGTCCAATCTTTTTGCTCCCTAGCAAATTGAAGCCTTTTTTTCTGGTTTGCTCACTGATTAGTTTTTTACGGCTACACAGCTGTTCAGTCCCAATCCCTTGAGTTCCCTTCGCATTGTGCGTGTGGAAATGCTCTTACTTTCACTATTAAACATAGCCCTGAGTTCTACTGTTGTTTTTCTTCGATTTGATTTCACCAAACGTTTAAGTGATCGCCGATCACAATCATTCAGGATTTTTTTCCCGCCACATTTCTTCCTCTAATATGATGGGTCTCCACTATCCTTCCAATTTTTAATAATGCGTTGGACAGTTCTTAACCCAATTTAGTAGTTTCTGCAATTTCCTTAGATGTTTTCTCTGCTTGATACATGACAATGATTTGACCCTTCTCAAACAGACTAACATCTTTTCCACGACCACGAGATGTGTCTTTCGACATGGTTGTTTAAGAAATAAGAAGCAACTCATTGCACCAGTTGGGGTTAAATAACTTGTTGCCAGCTGAAAGATAATCGCCCATGCAGTAATTATCCAATAGGAGGCTCAGAACTATTTGCTTAGTTAAATCCAGGTGGCGACTTTTTTTTTGGACAGGCAGTGTAGTTCTTTTATGTTTTACTACTTTTGTGCAATTAAACTCCTTTTTTTTAAAAGGAAGAAAATCTTTTTGCATTGCCGCTTCCAAGGACCCATAACTTTTTTATTTTTCTTTCTATGGAGTTGTGTAATGGATTGATTTTTGAGGGACGTAGTTTTCATGGGTAAATTACGCTTTTTTTGTTATACAGCATTCACCATAGGGGATAATTTAAATGATATTTGTGTAGTGGGGGGTCATTAATGATGCGGTGATACCAAGCTTGTGTGCTAGATTTAATTTTTGCAATTATAATTTTTTTATTTAATAATTGTTTTTGCTTTTTTTTAACACTCACTAGTCCCATAAGGGACTATAAATGGCAATATTTAGATTGCTTTTAAAATACAATGCACTATCCCTATGGTGCATTGCATTTTACTGTCAGTGCTATACTGACATTGATCAGCAGGCTGCGCCATAAAGGTTCAGCCTGCTGGAAAACACTCAGCCAGCCTTTACACATATCGGCACCTCGCGATCGCAATTGCTGGATGCCGATGGGAAACAGAGTCCGCTCCCTCTGTCACCGTTTACATGCGGCGGGCGCCATTGCTCTCAGCATGTAAGAGATTAAACAGTGAGTCATGTGAAAGCCAAGTACCCACTCTCTGCCGCACGAGGGACTCGTGCAGCACTTAGACTGTACCGCCGTAAAAAGGCAGCAGCCCAGCTTAAGGTTCCATAGTGACCGTGGTAAAAAGGCATACTGGTGGTCACTAAGGGGTTAAGGACAAGCATAAACTCATACAAGAACCAGTTGCTACCATCCCTAACTATACAGGTTTACTCCATGGTTGCAGTGCTCATACTAAGCATTGTACATGCATTGTAAATACAGCAAAATCACCAAGCTCACTGTGTAGATAAAGACAGAGAACCAAGCTTACTATTGATACAGTAACAAAACCAAAGATGGAAAGGAACGCAATATGGTTTTTGGAGGGCAGATTTCACTGGGATAATTTTAAGTTGCTATGTCACATTTGAAGACCCCCTGATGCACCCCTGGAGTAGAAACTCCCAAAAATTTACCCCATTTTGGAAACTGCATGTCACGGAACCATGAACCAGACGTACAACAAGAGATAAGTGAAAATAAGAAGGCTTTATTGAAAATAAAGCTGTAAAGCAAAAGTCCAAACGGATGGTGAAACCGAGCAGAGTCTTTGCGAAGCCAGAGGTCAGGAACCAGAAGGGTAGTCAGACGAAGCCAGGATCAGGAACCAGCAGGGTAGTCAGACGAAGCCAGGATCAGGAACCAGCAGGGTAGTCAGACGAAGCCAGGATCAGGAACCAGAAGCAGCAGCAGTCTTAGAAGCATGTGAACACAAGAGGACCAAGCAAGGAACTGAAGCCACAGACCTCCTATATATATGAGCTAGGCATCCAGCTCCTCCCAGTGAGAAGGAGGAGCCGCAGGGTGGAAGGCTACAAGAAACCCAGAAACCAAGATGGCCGCCAGCACATGTCAAACGAAGGAAAACAGCAAGAAGGTAAGACCATGACAGTACCTCCCCCTCTAGGGCCCCTCCTCCGCGGAGCACAAAACGGTTTCTGAGGGAAGCGTGCGTGGAAGGCTCGGAGCAAGGCAGGAGCATGGACATCTGCGGAGGGAACCCAGGAACGCTCCTCTGGACCATAACCACGCCAATGGACCAAAAACTGCAACCGACCGCGGACCAGGCGTGAGTCCAGGATATTGCTCACCTCATATTCCTCACGATTGCCCACTTGGACTGGACGAGGCCGAGGAACCGAGGAAGTGAAACGATTACACACCAGTGGCTTCAACAGGGAGACATGAAACACGTTGGAGATCCGCATGCCAGGAGGAAGCGCAAGGGCATAGGCTACCGGGTTTACCCTGCGAAGCACTCGGAAGGGACCAACAAAGCGAGGCGCCAGCTTGGGAGTGGGCACTCGAAGGTTGAGGTTGCGGGTGGACAACCATACACGGTCTCCGACCTGGTAGGAAGGAGCAGGCGCTCGTCTGCGATCAGCCTGGAGTCTCTGGCGCTGCGCAGAGACCTCAAGGGACTTCTGGATCTGTACCCAAGAAGCACGTAGGACGGAAAGGTGATCCTCCACAGCCGGAATATCCTGGGGAGAGAATACCTCTGGTAACACGGCAGGTTGGAACCCATAATTGGCCATGAAGGGAGACGTCCCAGAGGAAGAGTTCACCGCCGTGTTCCTGGCAAACTCAGCCCAAGGCAGGAGGTCAACCCAATTGTCTTGGTGATCGGAGACATAGCAACGAAGGAATTGCTCCAAGGCCTGATTGGATCGTTCTGCGGCCCCATTGGACTGAGGGTGGTAGGCCGAGGAGAAGGAGAGATGAATCCCCAACTGGGAGCAAAAGGCGCGCCAGAACCTGGACACAAACTGACTCCCCCGATCCGACACAATCTCCTTGGGCAAACCGTGCAACCGGAAGACCTCCCTGGCAAAAATCGTGGCCAACTCTTGTGCAGAGGGTAACTTCTTGAGAGGAACACAGTGGCACATTTTGGAAAACCGATCCACAATCATGAGAATGACCGTATGGCCTCGGGATGCAGGGAGGTCCACAATGAAATCCATCCCCAGGTGTGACCATGGGCGCTCCCCGGTGGCTATGGGTTGCAGAAGGCCCAACGGAAGGTGCCGAGGGGACTTACTCTGGGCACAAACGGAGCATGCCGCTACATATGCGGCGATGTCGGAACGTAGGGAAGGCCACCAGAACAGACGTGAAACAGCCCAGGACAGCTGATTCTTTCCAGGATGCCCCGCGGTCTTGGAGTTATGGTAGGTTCGCAACAACCGAGTGCGCAACTCCTCAGGCACAAAACATCTGCCGTTGGGTCTCCCAGAGGGAGCACCAGATTGAGCCGCCAAAATCTGCTCACCCAGGGGAGAGGTCAGGCTGGTGCGAATGGAGGCCAGGATCTGATTCGGAGGTATGACCGAAGTCGGAATCGACTCCTCCCTGGACAGCTCGGAGTACTGCCGTGATAAGGCATCCGCCCTGATGTTCTTGGAACCGGGTAGGTAGGAGACCACGTAATTAAAACGTGACAAGAACAGAGCCCATCTGGCCTGACGTGGTGTCAATCTCTTGGCCTCAGAAAGGTAGGTCAGATTCTTGTGGTCCGTCAGGATGAGAACTGGAACCACCGAACCCTCGAGCAAGTGCCTCCATTCTTTAAGGGCCTGCACGATGGCCAATAACTCCCTGTCACCAATCTGATAGTTGCACTCCGCGGAAGACAGTTTCCTGGAGTAAAACCCACAAGGAAGCAGAGGACCCTCTGGTGTTCTACGCTGAGACAGAAGGGCGCCTACTCCCGTCTCAGACGCGTCCACCTCGAGGACAAAGGGCAACCCAGGGTTGGGATGCGACAGAATCGGAGCCGACACAAAGGCGGACTTTAGGGCCTCAAAAGCTCGGATGGCCTCGAGCGGCCAGACCTGGGAATTACTGCCCTTCCTGGTCAGATCCGTGAGAGGCTTGGCCAGCATGGAAAAGTCCCTGATGAACTTCCGATAATAATTGGCGAAGCCCAAAAAGCGCTGCAGGGAACGAAGACCACTGGGCTGGGGCCACTGTAAGACAGCCGAAACCTTCTCAGGATCCATGGAGAACCCCTCAGCGGAAATGATGTAACCTAAGAAGGTTACCTGGGATCGGTGAAATTCGCATTTCTCAAGCTTACCGAACAGCTTGTTCTCTCGTAACCGTTGCAACACTCGTCTGACATCCAGAATGTGGGCCTCCATGGATTCAGAATATACCAAGATGTCATCCAAATAGACCACCACACACTGCTGCAACAGGTCACGGAAAACATCGTTGATGAATTCCTGAAAGACTGCGGGCGCATTGCACAACCCAAAGGGCATAACCAAGGATTCGTAATGACCGGTCCTGGTGTTAAACGCGGTCTTCCACTCATCGCCCGCCTTGATCCTTACCAGGTTATATGCCGCCCTCAGGTCGAGTTTGGTAAAGACCGTGGCCCCTTTAAGGCGATCGAACAGCTCGGAAATCAAGGGTATCGGGTAAGCGTTCTTGATCGTGATGCGATTGAGACCCCTGTAATCGATGCAAGGCCTCAACTCACCGCCCTTCTTTTTCACAAAGAAAAATCCAGCCCCTGCCGGGGACGAAGATTTGCGAATGTGTCCGCGTGAAAGCGCCTCCCTCACGTACTCCTCCATGGCCTCATTCTCCGCTACCGACAGTGGATAGACTTTGCCACGAGGAGGAACGGCACCAGATTGTAACTCTATGGCACAATCGTATGGGCGGTGCGGAGGTAGGGCAACCGCGCGCACCTTATCGAATACATCCCGGTACTCCTCGTATTCAGGAGGCAACAGAGAGTCCGAGGAAGTACACAGCAACTTGACAGACCCATGGATGCAACTAGCCCCACACTGCGGTGACCACGAGAGGATCTCGACCGATCTCCAATCGAAAGTCGGATTATGCTTCTGGAGCCAGGGGTACCCCAAGACCACCGAGTAGTGTGGAGACGAAATAACCTGGAGGCAGACCGACTTTCTGTGAACGGCACCAATGGCTATCCCCACTGGAAGGGTCTCATGAGTCACGTGTGGCGGCAGAAGGGGTCTGCCGTCTATCGCCTCAAGAGCCAGTGGGGAACCTCGAGCCTGCAGAGGAATGGAATTGGCGGCAGCGAACACACTATCAATGAACAAACCACCAGCACCAGAGTCCACCAACGCCTGGGTCGTCACCGAGCCCCCGACCCAGGAGAGGACAACAGTGATCAGTGGTTTGTCAACACGGGAAACCGGGGACGAGGAGACTCCACCCAAGATCTGCCCCCGACAGGATCTCAGGTACGAGCGTTTTCCCGGACGGTTCGGACATGCCAACCGAAAATGCCCACCGAGACCACAGTACATGCATCGGCCCTCGCGTCTCCGGAGTGCCCTCTCCCCCTCGGACAGGCGAGCAAACCCCAGCTGCATGGGTTCACCCCCAGACAAGTCATCCCCAGGAGGCGTGGGAGGAGAGGGAGGCACGGGTGGGACAGCAAACGTAGGCACCAATCTGTTAGAAGACCTCCGCAGGTTCTCCTTAAAGGAAGGTCTCTCCCTGAGTCTGGTGTCAATCAAAATCAGGAAAGAAATAAGAGACTCGAGCTTAACTGGTAGGTCCTTAGCTGCAACCTCATCCTTCAAGGCATCCGAGAGACCATGAGAGAAAGCAGCGACCAGAGCCTCATTATTCCAGCCCACCTCTGCTGCCAGGGTACGAAACTCAATGGCGTATTCAGCTACGGATCGTGAACCCTGTCTGATGGACATAAGGAGCTTCGCAGCAGAGGCAGCACGAGCCGGCACATAGAATACCTTCCGAAGAGAAGCAACAAAACCGGAAAACTCGGCAACCACCGGATTGTTGTTCTCCCATAAAGGGCTGGCCCAGGCCAAGGCCTTGTCCGAGAGCAGCGAGATCAAGAAGCCCACCTTTGATCTCTCAGTGGGAAAGGCATGTGGCAGCAACTCGAAATAAATGCCCACCTGGTTAAGGAAACCTCGGCACTGAGTTGGCTCTCCCCCAAAGCGCTGTGGAAGAGGAGCAGAACCGGTCATACCCCGAAACACCGCAGGCGCAACAACAGGTGTCGGGGTAGACTCTGGCGCAACAACCGGAGCGGCAGTAGGAGCGAGCCCAGGAGCGACAACCGACCCATCGGCAACGGGAGCGAAATGAGCCGTGCGTTCAAGCAGGGTTTGCAACGCCACAGCGAACCGACCCAACAGGTGATCCTGCTGATCAAGTCTGGCAACCAGCGTGGGTAGCGAGGATGGCCCTGTACCGTCAGAATTCATGGCTTGGTCCTAATGTCACGGAACCATGAACCAGACGTACAACAAGAGGTAAGTGAAAATAAGAAGGCTTTATTGAAAATAAAGCTGTAAAGCAAAAGTCCAAACGGATGGTGAAACCGAGCAGAGTCTTTGCGAAGCCAGAGGTCAGGAACCAGAAGGGTAGTCAGACGAAGCCAGGATCAGGAACCAGCAGGGTAGTCAGACGAAGCCAGGATCAGGAACCAGCAGGGTAGTCAGACGAAGCCAGGATCAGGAACCAGAAGCAGCAGCAGTCTTAGAAGCATGTGAACACAAGAGGACCAAGCAAGGAACTGAAGCCACAGACCTCCTATATATATGAGCTAGGCATCCAGCTCCTCCCAGTGGGAAGGAGGAGCCGCAGGGTGGAAGGCCACTAGAAACCCAGAAACCAAGATGGCCGCCAGCACATGTCAAACGAAGGAGAACAGCAAGAAGGTAAGACCATGACACTGCACCCCTTAAGGTATTCAAAACTGATTTTATAAACTTTGTTAACCCTTTAGGTGTTCCACAAGAATTCAAGGAAAATGGAGATTAAATTTCCGAATTTTACTTTTTTGGCAGATTTTCCATTTTGGACAATATCAAAACCAATGCTATTGAGGGAGCTCACCGGAATATAGCTTAGCCTGCTATACCACCTAACTAATATACTGGAAATAGTTAATTAATGGCTGGCTTCATACCAAAAATGAAAAAAACACATATGACAATTTATTCCTATGATTGTCTTTAAAATTCAATATGGTCTACACATATCACCATTGATCCTATGTTATTCATACAAAACCTTGAATAAACCTTAAAACATAAAAAAAAAATGTCTAGTGTCTTAGAATGCTTATATAGTGCTTGGATTGAGATAATATGCAGTCACGTATCCTCTCTTAATTCCTTGTGAAGAGCTCACGCACTATTTAGAACAATGTTGTATTCCACAGCGATATTCAGAATATTTACAAGATGTTTCGTTAATGCTATCTTGTAATATTAAAAGTCAAGCGGTAGTTTCATTATTGCCTTTTTATTTATCTCTTCTCAAGACAGTTCATTCAATATTGCAGTCAGCGTTTAGATTAGATATACTGTAGTCTAAAGCTTGTCCGCTTACCAGACTCCCGACGTTTGATTAGGTAAGGCTTGTAGCCAAGATACATACGTATTTGCTGCTTATACAGCTGCAAATCTCTTGCGCTGCTGATTTCCGCAGTCAATCTGTGCGCTGGTGCCGGCACTCACTTCACCGCACATGTGGGTTGAAAGGTCCAAGACGCTGACTTTATTGAAGGCTTTACAGCACAGCTTGTATTTCGTTGCTATGCAATATCTCCTATTGCCGCAAGTCTTTTATGTCGCCGTGTTCACCAGACACGTTTCGAAACATTACTGGTTTCTTCCTCAGTGGTCAAACAATCATATGAAAGGAACGTCATATGATTCTTGGAGGGCAGATTTCACTGGGATAATTTTAAGTTGTAGTACCAAGAGACTGGCACAGTAAACATATGGAGAAAGATGGCTAGATTCAAAACAGCAGAATTTATTATACATGCAAATAAAATTGAACAGATAAAATCTTGCTATAATAATAAAAAATTCGCATAATATATAATCGATGATTATAACATAAAATATAAATACACCTTTATGATTCATGGAGTGCCTAATACCAAAAGTCATTTGTATCCATTCGCAGAAAAATTCCTAGGTAGTAGGTAATATAAAAGTCACTTCATTAATTTTGTCCCTTATAGAAAAAAGTGCAGGGAGATTGTTATCCACTGCTGCACTGGTATCAGTGGTATTGGAGAAATGAAAATGGTCAGTTTTACTTTTCAGTATAATCGATTTTCTTTCGTTCGATGTTATTATCTGGTCTTCTAAATGAGCCAGTAATGATAACCCACAGTTTGTGGGCTTACCTTCACTTTTTCTGGCTGGTCCGTCTAGTTCGTCGGGATCCGCTGGGTGCCGGTGTCCCAGCTATCTCACAGTCGGTGTCCCACGTGTATTCGAAAAATACAGGCAGGTAATAGTTCAGAATTCCGGAAGTGACGTGATCAGCAGGCAAGACAGAGCTTTCGATCTTTCTTGGTAGGTATCTTCGTTACAACAATCGATGCTCTCGAAGGTAATGTGAAAATCTTACAGTGCACTGTTAGTTTCTATGATAAAGTCCGTTCTTCATAGAAAAGGGTCATATTCCAATGCCATACGCCTTTCAGGGACGGCTCTCCCCTTCCTCAGTGGTGATGACCCTTCCATATGCCTTATGGGTTTTTATACCCTTAACTGGTCAGTTCCAAAACCCGATATGGAATGAATTGACTAATTATCATAACAGTTTTGTGAACTTATTTCAACTCATTTTGGATATAAAAGTATATATATATCACATTTCTGTTGACTCTAATCTCATATCTTTCATTTTACATTCAATTTTTTCGCTTGCGGTTTTATTGCGGTTTCTGTGCGTTTTTTTCTTGATGGTGCATTTTCTTGGGATAAGTTCTCATTTTTCATATTAAGCATGGTCTATGCAAAATTTTTATTGCACATGTTTTATTTAAGTTTATATATTGCTTCAACCGTCCATATGGTGTATCTGTCAATAGTATTCATTTCCATATAATTAAAATTATATCATTTTCATAAAATATTAACAATAAAACCCTATCAAATAGTGTAACACATTCACTAAATCTGTACACAATGTGGATTTCGATATTTTCATTGATTCGCACATATTTATGCATGTGGTTATATGTCCTCCCTTAGTATTGACCCCTTTTGTGCTTCGATTGGTCATACGCATAAGGAACAATGATTTGTCGCCCATATGCGGAACATTAGAATCTCTATTCATATTAATCCATAGTATGGGGTTTTGGAATATTCAGTTTTTACGAAGGAACATCTTGCTAGATGGAAAAGGGGCATGCGCCCATCCCCGAGGGAGGATCGCAGTGCTGATAGACAGCCAGACATGCAATCCTCCATAGGAAGAGGAGCGAACGCCCCACATCCTCATAAAAAACCGAATATTTCCAGGTCGGCATTTAGTCCCCTAGGTATAAGGCTGCCAAAATCATATATACGTTTTGATTCCGCCCTTGACATTTTTTCGATATGGTTGCGACCTCTCCAGTCGTGTTCTATCTGATCCAACGCCAAAAAGGACAGACCTTTGCAGTCTTTATTATGTACCTCTTTGAAATGTTTCGATAGGGCATTGTTTTCACAACCCTTTACTATATTACCTAGCTGTTCAGATATTCTGGTTTTTAGCTGCCTCTTTTGCCAATATATTGTTTTGGGCATGGGCATTGGATCAGATAGATAACACTGGAGGAGTTACATTTTCATGGAAAAAGAGTTTTGAGTCGAGGTAATTTCAGTTGTTTTTTTTGGAAATTTGGTTTTCCTACAACCCATGCAGCATCCACATCTAAAAAAAAACGTTCGGCGATAACCAATTTTGGCTTGTTGTTTTAGACTTTTTTTTAACTGTTGGTGCTATCTGTATACATAAGTTGGGTGCTTTGGTGTATGTAATCAGGGGACTTGTCGGTAACAGTGAACCAATAAGTTTGTCGTGGAGAAAATGATGCCAATGGCGTTTAATAATTCCAATCACTTGTTTTGATCGTACATTATATGGGAGGATCATTCTAAATTCTGAGTTTTTATTTTGTTTTTGAGTTTTTTCCCATCAAAGAATGTCTTTCTGTCTAATTTTCTCACTTTGTCAAGAGCTTCTCCCAATAATTGGTCTGGATATAATTTCTCTTTAAACTGCGTTCTCAATGTGAGTGCTTCTTCTTCAAACTTGGCCTCTTCCGTACAGTTCCTCCTGATGCGTCAGAACTGCCCGAAAGGAATATTAACAGGCCAATTGGGCAGGTGACAACTTGAGAAAAGGATAAACCCGTTCTTTGCAGTCGGTTTATGATAAGTGTTGCATATATATTTTTTTTCTCTCTTGGTGATCTGAATGTCTAAGAAGTCTACCCTGTCTGTGTTTGTTCCTGATGTAAAACGCAGGTTGTATACGTTGTTTAGCTCTTCTAAAAATTGCTGTAGGCTACTTTCATCTTTTCGCCAAATAAAAATGACATCATCCATATAGCGCCGCCATAGGACCAGGTCCCCCCCCAGCCTGGGACTGATGGTCTCTTGTTCCCACTGTGCCAAGAACAAATTGGCATAGCTGGGGGCGAACCTGGTTCCCATGGCGGTGCCCTTTAATTGTAAATAATATTTCTCCTCAAACAAAAAATAATTGTGATGTAAAATATGATCAACACCATCCAATATAAAATGTATCTGTTCTAATTTTAGGTTGTTGTCCAAATTTAATTGGTTTCTCAGGGCTTCAATTCCCTGTTTGTGGTCGATTATAGTATAGAGGGATTGGACATCCAACGTGTTTATAATCCAATCCGAATTGACGTCCAAACTCTCCAAAACACTGATAATTTGTGTAGTGTCTTTGATATAAGACTTAGTAGTTTTGACCAACGGTTGGAGTAAAGTGTCGATATACTGCGACAGATTTGCCGTCAGGGAACTTATACCTGATATAATTGAATGACCAGGGGGATTTATTGAATCCTTGTGTACCTTCGGTAAACAATAGAATATTGGTAGCCTCCCTGGTGTGCCCATAATAAATTTATATTCCTGTTCTGTAAGGATTCCCTGATTTAGCCCTCCGTCGCAGTATTCCGACAAAGAAGCCCTAAATTCTAAAATAGGGTCCCCTTTTATGAGTTTGTATGTAGACTGATCCGACAATTGATTCATACATTCATTATTGTATTCTTCTTTACCCCAAATAACTATGGCATCCCCCTTATCCGCTGGGCGAATTATTATGTTTTTGTATTTCTGTAATTCTTCTAGCGCCTTTATTTCTCCCCTGTTTAGATTGTTCTTAATATATCTTTTTTCTTTTATTTTTTCTAGATCTGTCTCCACATTTTTTTTAAAAGCCACCATTTCCGGGCTGATTTCAGCCCTAGGGAATTTTTTTGATTTGTCCCTCAATTGGGTATGTGTAAATGGATCCTTTACTTCAGTGTTTATAGTGATAGGATTTTTTAAGAAGTACTTTTTCAAGCACATTTTTCATATTAATTTTTGTATGCCTATATAGACATCAAATTTATTTAATTTGGTGGTAGGTGCGAATTTTAGTTCCTTGTTAAGTAATGTGATCTGGTGCGGAGTGAGGTCAATTTGACTCAAATGAATTATATCACTTTGATCTGTGTCTAATGGTGTCCTCTGTGCTCTTGTTTTCTTTTTTCCTCTTCTTGTCTTTTTGGTTTTGGGAAACATTTTTTGTGATACTGTGCTTGGGTGTCTTGTGCATAATTGTTCTGTGCATTGTGCGGCTGTGAGTCGTATTTCCTCGAATGTGTGTTCGCATATATCTGTCTTCTCTGATCCTGAGGTGAAGTCCTGTGTCTCAAATTGTATGGTGGTCTGTGTTGGGTTGGTGTCGTTGTTCCTTGGTCCGGTGAGCGCGGCTGTCTGCGTCTGATTTTTGGTGGATGATGTAGGGGAGTCTGATCTAAAAAAGAATGTTGTGCTAGGGTCTCATATCGGTTCTGGGTAGGTATATTATATCTGTTATATGATCGTATATGATCATGTATTTCTCTTGTTGGATCTACCTTATTATGTTGGGTCTCATTTTTCCTGATAAGTCTTGGGCAGGTGCTTTGATTAGTTGTAGACCTTTAGGGATCTTATTACATGCCAAATATTGTTTTAGGGAGCATATTTTAAGTTGCCACGTCATATTTGAAGACACACTGATGCACCCCTAGGGTAGAAACTACAAAAAAGTTACCCTATTTTGGAAACTATGAGATAAGGTTGCAGTTTTGTTGGTACTATTTTAGGGTACATATGATTTTTGGCTGTTCTTTATTACACTTTTTTGAGGTAAGGTAACAGAAAATAGCTGTTTTGGCACCGTTTTTATTTTTTGGTTTTTACAATGTTCATCTGACAGGTTAGATCATGTGCTATTTTTATAGAGCAGGTTGTTACAGACATGACAATACCAAATATGACAAATATTTTTGGTTGGTATTACACTTTATGTGATGTAAGGTGACCAAAAAATGGCTTTTTTTAACCCCGTTTTCATTTTATTTTTCTTACGGTGTTCA
The DNA here is from genome assembly GCF_905171765.1 of Bufo bufo. Classification (NCBI taxonomy): domain Eukaryota; kingdom Metazoa; phylum Chordata; class Amphibia; order Anura; family Bufonidae; genus Bufo; species Bufo bufo. The sequence continues at coordinate 380,013,650 of NC_053390.1, forward strand.
CCTAAGGGGTTAGGTCATGTGATATTTTTTACAGCAGGTTGTTACGGACGCGGCAATACCTAATATGTCAACTTTTCACTTTTAACACAATAAAACCATTTTTGAAACATAAAAAATAATGTTTTAGTATCTCCATATTCTGAGAGCCATAGTTTTTTTATTTTTTGCCCGATCATTTTATGTAGGGGCTCATTTTTTGCAGGATGAGGTGACCGTTTGATTGGTACTATTTGAGGGGCATATACCTTTTTGATTGCTTGGTGTTACACTTTTTGGGATTTAAGGTGACAGAAAAATGGTTGTTTTAGCACAGTTTTTATTTATTCTTTATTTTTTCTACGGCGTTCAGGTGAGGGGGTGAATCATGCAATATTTTTATAGAGCCGGTCGTTAAGGATGCGGAAATACCCAAAATGTCTGTTTTTCTTTTTTTTTCTATTTTTTTTATGGGGTCACCAAATTAAAAATACATATAATTATAATAAAAAAAACTTGGAGGAGAATACAGCACCACATACCTCTTACCTTCTAGTGACATCTCCTGTCATGTAGACCTTCTCTTTCCTCTTCTCCTCCGTTAGACGACCATGACAAATTCCTTCAGCCACATCTCGTTTCTACACAGAGTTTGTAACACAGACACGTTAGATTTCTCAATTTTTCCATCAACCTCCCCATCCTGGTGTCCCAACAATGTCATCCTGCTGCCACTCCCAATACTGTGCCCGTTGTGCTCCCCAATGTCCCAGGTACTATACTGATGAAAAAATAGTGACCCTAATAGACATAGAAACATAGAAACATAGAATGTGTCGGCAGATAAGAACCATTTGGCCCATCTAGTCTGCCCAATATACTGAGTACTATGGATTGCCCCTGGCCCTATCTTATATGAAGGATGGTTTATGCCTATCCCATGCATGCTTAAACTCCTTCACTGTATTTGCAGCTACCACTTCTGCAGGAAGGCTATTCCATGCATCCTCTACTCTCTCAGTAAAGTAATACTTCCTGATATTACTTTTAAACCTCTGCCCCTCTAATTTAAAACTATGTCCTCTTGTAGCAGTTTTTCTTCTTTTAAATATTCTCTCCTCTTTTACCTTGTTGATTTCCTTCATGTATTTAAAAGTTTCTATCATATCCCCTCTGTCTCGTCTTTCTTCCAAGCTATACATGTTAAGGTCCTTGTCACGAGTTGGAGGTCCCAGGAGAGTCTACCACGTCATCAAGCAATAAACAAACGGAAATCAGGTACAGACACATAAGAGTTTATTGCACAAACAAAACAGGGAAGGCAGCACAGACAAAACATGAGCTCTATGTACCGTTAGCACAGTGGGAGAAAACCCCGACTGCGCCACTGTCTAGTAATACTCCAGAGGGGCGTGACTAAGCAACTCCTGGTATTCACTAGAGCCCTAGATGGTAGGGTTAGACTTTGCAGCAGGAAGTTGCCAGGGTCCACTCTGGAGCGTGAACTAGACAGTGACAGCAGGAACGAATGGACAACAGGTACCAGAAGGTACCGATGGCACAAAAGCAAACATAACAGACAGGCAAATACAAAACAGGGCAACTAATAATACAAGCAGGAGTTCACGCAAGGGAGCAGGAGTGGCAATGAGCAGAGAAGGACTTGCTCCACCAGTGGTATACTGCGTGGCCTTGCGCATAGCACTCTGCAGCTAGGCGCTTGCTGAACCGAGACATATGAATACACACAAAATAACGAAAACATAACTGGCAGAACAGATAACAGAAAGACAGGAAAGAGGACGTCAAAGAGGACGGGAATGAACAAGTAGGAAACCCACAGAACACAGACAGACACGGATCCCATGGGTCAGCAGCATGGGAGCGTAAGTACAAACATGAGCAGGACAAGACAACACACACCAGGAGAGCTGACACAGAACTGAGAAAACCTCAGCCTGATATATACAGGTTCCATGGGTGCAGCAGAGAGACCACACCCATGGAGCAGACAGAGGATTAACTCCTAATAGGAACACAGGGGAGTTAACCCATACAGAACCACAAATAACACACAGAAACAAAACTTCAGCGAGGAGCAAGGACGGAAGGTCACAGTCAGAGATAGTGGCTGTGACACTCCCACCCCTCAAAGCCCCCCCCCCTCCTCCCAAACAGAAAGAGGATGAAGTGGGGCAACAACCCAAACAGAACCAGGCAAGGGGACAGAAATCAAAGGGGTGACGAGGTACAAGGGCAGGAACACACACGACGACCGCAACCAGCCCAACCCCTGAAAACCAGCCTACACGCAGGGTCCGCAGCCAGTACGCCAGGGGAAGATAGCCAGCCAACACGGCATACACGTCAAGTGAACCGCACCAAGAAGTTACCTCCCCCTCCACTCTCCCTCCGGAGAATGACATGTCTGCCAAGAACTGATTGGCCAGACATGCAGACACCCCCTTCCGGAGGCTTGGGACCAGGAACAGGAACCAGACAGGAATACAAAGAAATTCGGAATCAAAGGGGTACAAAGGTACACAAGCAGAACACATAAGATGACCACAGCCAGCACGTAGCCCCTAGCAACCAGCCTACACAGTAAACGCAGCCAGTACGCCAAGAGGAATGCAGCCAACCTACATGGCCACAAAAGTCATGGTGAACTGCAATGTGCTAACACCTCCCCCTCCACTCTCCCTCCGGAGAATGGCATGTCTGCCAAGAACTGATTGGTCAGACATGCTGACACTCCCTTCCGGAGGCCAGGACCAGAAGCAGATACCTGCGCCGATAAAGGAAAACCCAGCCGTAGGTAGAACTGCAAGCTAAAAGGCTACACCGGACGTCGCCCCTGGCAACCAGCATACACGGAAAACACCGCAGCCAGTACACCAAGGCAACCAAATACGATACCTAAAGACAGCATAAAGAGGGAAATGCAGAATGCACACACACAACAGATAAGCAGAAAACAGAACAAAAAATGAGCTCTATGTACCGTCAGCACAGTGGGAGAAAACCCCCACTGCGCCACTGTCTAGTAATACTCCAGAGGGGCGTGACTAAGCAACTCCTGGTATTCACTAGAGCCCTAGATGGTAGGGTTAGACTTTGCAGCAGGAAGTTGCCAGGGTCCACTCTGGAGCGTGAACTAGACAGTGACAGCAGGAACGAATGGACAACAGGTAGCAGAAGGTACCGACGGCACATAAGCAAACATAACAGACAGGCAAATACAAAACAGGGCAACTAATAATACAAGCAGGAGTTCACGCAAGGGAGCAGGAGTGGCAATGAGCAGAGAAGGACTTGCTCCACCAGTGGTATACTGCGTGGCCTTGCGCATAGCACTCTGCAGCTAGGCGCATGCTGAACCGAGACATATGAATACACACAAAATAACTAAAACATAACTGTCAGAACAGATAACAGAAAGACAGGAAAGAGGACGTCAAAGAGGACGGGAATGAACAAGTAGGAAACCCACAGAGCACAGACAGACAGACAAAAAAGGACAATAACGGCCAATTTGTCACAATACATAGATAGGTTATTACAACCGAAGGTAAAAACCATTACGTCATACATCAAGGATACCACTCAGATAATTCAAACCATAGAGAATCTTAAATATGACCCAAGTTGGATTATAGGGACCTTAGATGTCCAATCCCTGTATACATGTATAGACCACAAACAGGGTATTGAGGCTACAAAATTACAATTAATTCAAGAAGGAAGGTTACAGGTAGAACAGATTGAATTTATAATAGAGGGGATACAATTTATATTGGATCACAATTATTTTTATTTTGATTCCCACTATTACTTGCAGACATGTGGAACGGCCATGGGTACCAGGTTCGCCCCAAGCTACGCAAATGTATTTATGGTGTACTGGGAAGACAACACCATTGCGCCTAGACTGGGGATGGACCTGGTACTATGGCAACGTTATATCGATGATATTATTTTTGCATGGAAAAGTGGGGAACAAGAGCTCCGATACTTCTTAGAAGAAATTAACAACAATCCCTATCATCAGAAATTCACCTCAAATATCAGTCCAGGTGCAATTGAGTTTCTAGATATACAAATTACTAAGACCAATGATAAATTAACATGTAATACCTACCAGAAAGCCACAGCCAAAAAAGGCTATATATTATTTACAAGCTGCCATCTACCCAAATGGCTTTCAAACATTCCTCGAGGTCAATTTTATAGAATAAAGAGAAACTGCACCAACGAAGAGATATTTGAGGAAGAGGCAGATAAAATGAAACAATCCTTCGTGAATAAGGAATACCCAATAAAACTATTGGAGCAATCATTGGATAAGGTAAGAACTTTAGATAGAAAAACCTTCTTTGTCGATAAACTAGACCGAAAAGAAAAAACATTGGAAGAAAACCAAATGAGGATAGTTCTGCCGTACAATACGGAATATAGAAAAATCCAAAAAATCATTCAGAACCACTGGCATCATATACAAAAAGATAAAGTAATAGGCCCACTTGTTCCATTAATACCTAAGATAACCTTTTCTAAGGCTCCCAACTTGGGCCTAAAGTTGGCACCATCATTAGAAAACTATCAGTATCCAAGAATGGGCCGACATAGGAGTTTTTTTTAGATGCGGGAAGTGCTCAAATTGTATGACTACATCATTTCCAAGGAAGACCACTGAAATAACATCTACTGTAAACTCCCATAAAATAATTTTTGACGTGTAGCACTACCAGCGTATTATATGTTTTGGCGTGCCCATGCCAAAAACAGTATGTTGGGCGAACAAAAAGAACTCGCATCTCAGAACATATTTCTAATATAAGGAAAGGCTACATAAAACATACAGTTTCAAACCATTTTAAGACTGCTCATAATCAGGATCCGTCCGGCCTTAGATATGCAGCAACAGAGAAGATAGAAAACAATTGGAGGGTAGGTAATCATATTCGCCGAATGTCCCGTTTAGAGTCACGGAGAATATTCAAATTCGACTCCCATAATACCAAAGGGCCTAAACGCCGAATTGGAACTTTTCGGCTTCTTATGAGGAGTAGTGAAGGGGGTGGGCGCCTCCCGTCGATGGGGAAACGCAGCATATTTAATTGTCCAGTTCCCCCTCTGCGGAAGGCCCCCACTCCTAATATCATCTGATCCTCTCCCATATTTTGGACATACTGACACAATTTTATAATATTTTATTATATATTCAGCTATTTTAATCTTCTATATTAATTTATATGAGTCGTAACCCATCGTATATATACATAACAATGGGGAGTATTCTTAATGTTTGAATGAATTATTTTAATGCTAGAAATGATCTATTATATATACAAATGATTTATTATATATTTATTGTTGTACAATAATGTACATTGTATTGTAGATTCCAACTATTTTAATACCTGTGATTATGTTTTACTTAACTATATATAGCTGATTGCAATTGTGTTATATACATTATCCATGTCCATGTAGTCCAGGCTCCGGATTTTAGGGTTAACATTATTACATCAACCCACAATTCCCTATAAAAAGCAGGGATCCGGAGAAAGACCCTTACTCACTGATGAAGGGACTTTGTGCCCCGAAACGTGTTTGGGGAAAGAAAGGGTCCATCTTATACTAAAGTGATCACGCAAGACCTAGAAGAAAGGATTCTTAAAACAGCAACTATTGAACCAGCATTTGGTCCACAGAGCTTCTGAGTCACATGACCGGAGCCTAAAGTCACGTGGAGAGGTACGTCACCATACCCGGAAGTACACGCCGCCGGGAACCTCGAGGAACGCTGACCTTCGAGATCACACAGCGCAGCACCCAGTTCCTGCTACGGAACATCACCGAAGAAAGAAAGTGTCTATACAGAGAACTCCATAAAGGGGAAGTCAGAATCAGAGTTAAGAGCAGTGCCATAGACCACGAGGGACGCCGCGTCCAGGCACATCCTCGAGACGACAGGACTCCCAGAAAACGTGAGTTATTCTAATAGACAAAAGGTGTAAAATTGTTCTGGAGATATTCGTTTGCAGTATATGAAGACCAAATCAGGTGCTAGTGTCTGCATTACGGTGTGCATAACTAACCATTAGATCACCATACCTGGCATATTTAGCACGGGGACCTTTTCTGTAACAACGGAATTATCAATATTACACCTAGAACTGCTCTGTTCAATTAACTGTTACGTTGGAACTTGTTACTAATTACATCAAAACCACAAACAATTGACTGCTAACTATCGACTTTACTGAGCCGCTCTATCAAAGTGTATATAATATACTCCGAGAATTCAGCCACATAGCTGAGGACGCATAGTCATTTGATTTTATCAATTTTTATTGACATTTTATTTACAATGTATTATCCAATAAAATATGAGTGTATCCAGTTGTAATAGCGAGTGCCTGCTACCATTATTTCAATTTACATTTACGCCTGGGTGAAGCATAGCAAGAGCACCGCTACCACTAAGTCAGGCGGTGGAGCCACCTCATTCTAGTCCTTCTTTATGACTAAAGTCCCTGCCGGAACATTGCTGCCACCTGCTGGTGAACATGAAGAATGACAACAATATACATTTGACAAGGCTTGCAATGCACATTTGTGAGGATGTTATGTGAAATTATATGAGATGACAATGTAAAGGCGCTTAACAGATTGTAGCGGGGTAAAAGAGTTTCGTAACATAGGGGTGTTACATAAACAGCAAGAAGGCCGCAGCGCTCCTGGAACGCCGCTGCCTTCTCAAACAGCTGATCGGCGGGGGTCCCGGGTGTCGGACCCCTGCCGGTCAGATGCTGATGATCTATCCAGAGGATAGATCATCAGTTTAAACAAACTGCAGAACCCCTTTAACTGTTCACAGTAACAGTCATTTTGACCAGGGATGCCCAAAGTTTTGCATGCCGCTGTACACTGAACACGTTAAGCACTTGTGCAGAAGTGGATGCCTTTAATTACAGCCAAAAATGCGCCATGGGGATAAATCACCTAAGCCTACTTTCACACTGGCGTTTTTGCTGCATCGGCAGGGTTCAGCAAAACCGTTTCCTTTACTGATAATACAACCATCTGTATCCGTTATGAATGGATCCGGTTGTATTATCTTTAACATAGCCATGACAGATCCGTCATGAACTCCATTGAAAGTCAATGGGGGAACGGATCAGTTTTCTATTGTGTCAGATGGATTAGTGGTCTACATAATACGGTGTATGTCTGGTAATGAACAGGGTTCACATGTAACTTCATGTGCTCCTTTTCAGAAGGTGAGAACGTAATCTCCAAATGTAAGCCATTGTTCTTCTTCCTGCACAAACATTCCTCTCTGTGACAAGCCCAGCGCTCCTTTGACACATTCATCACCTTTAATCTTCTGAAACCTTGATGCTCCTGCACATTACCTGTACTGATCCTCTCATTAGCAGACATTACTTCTTCCAAACGTCCCATTATGTGAAGTGTACATTGCTTTCTACCTTCTGCATTAGCTTAACGGACTGTAATAATGTGAGAGTCAGGATTACAGGTGAACAGACCGGATGGCCAGTAGCTTGGAAACAATGAAGAGCTACTTAACGTTAATCATCAATTTATCTTCTCCCCTTGATGGTGACAAGCGGACATATTGACTGCTTGGAAGGACGTTGTGCATCCGGATTGTCACTTCTGGACTAATTACTGAGTGCTGGCCTGAAAGCCTTAGTCTTTTCTGCATCTGTCGGTTTTGCCAAAGTTTTTTTTTCTTGTTTTTGTTTTTTCAAACCCGGGAAGAGTTTAGTTTAACAGTACACTCTGTGTGCAAGCCTTGAAATGAGCTGGAGGAAAACAAACACGTGAAGTGACTAGATAAACAGTAAGCATATATTAGCACAAGCAGAACGCTTTATATATTCTGTGGAAGTTGTTACAGTGGCGGCAGCCCGAGCATTAACATAGTACATTACACGTTTCTTGAAGTAGAGCTCCAACTATCAACCTAATTTTTAAGGTCAAAATTCGGTGTTGATTTATTTCATAAACCTTTTCAATCCACCGCTCCAAATTGTCTATATGGCCAAATGATACAATTCTGACTTCAGCCACCACTAAGGGCAGATTACTAAAGTGTATACAGTTCCCACAAAAGGTGCTGTCCCATGAAATATATTCTACATTTGAATACATATAATTACAAATCTAGTATAGCCACTGATTCACATGTATCTTTATAGTGCCACCTGGTAGTTATTTTCCTTATTTCCTTGTCCCCTTCACTAAGGTGGTCGCACATGCTCAGTTTCATCTTTCAACTGCCATCAGATGTATTTGTTGGTAGAAGGGAGATAGCTACAGCAGAAAGGACACACCACCTGAGCTGACAGTCTGAAGTAAATCTAGCAGAGCAATTGGAGCAATGAATGGGATAAGCTCTGTATCCATATGAGGGACAGGGCTGGCCCGAGCTTTGTCATGTAATATGTTATGTCTCAATTTCAATTTCATATTAATCATGAGATAATCCATTTAAATTTAAAGGGAGTTTCAGTTTTGCTGATAGTAGCCATGGTGATATCAATAATCAGCCGTGTAGCTAAAGGCTCATGGGTCCTGGTGCAAGAGTTGGTCTGTAGTGAAGTGAGGAACCACACTCAATCAAAGTGTCTCTGGTGCCAATCAAGGGCTGTTAAGCCACCATCCAAATAATGAAGTATTGAGGCACTCAGGTTAAGGTTTTGCAGTATAGCTTTATTTCACATTATCTGCATCATCCATTTGCCCAGTGGTACATATCAATAGCAGAATATTTCTGACTGGACGTTTCGGTCACGATGGACCTTCATCAGCGGTCACATTATCTGAAATAGTAAAAAAACTATTGTTTTGAGTGTGTTGTAAGAAGATGGCAGAGCATGAAGGTAAGTATCAAAATTATAATGTAACAATAGATAATCTACAAGCAAAAGAGCATAGTTTAAATAGTTGTAGCAGCAAAGTAAAATAGTGTCCAGAGCCTGGTGAATTCATATATGTAAATTCATGGGATGCGTCAAACCTGATTATATACATATTATGGCAAAAAACATGATTGTTCAGAATGCATGATTATTGAAATATAAGAGCACTGCAAAAAGCGAGGAACCGGGGGTAACAAGGAGTATGGTGGATCTGGTGAACATGATTATGTGGGAATCGATGTCAAACATGATTGTTCCAAACATGGTAATACCATCTGTGCCCAATATTAGAAAACATATTTTAAAAAAACATATTTAAAGTAGCTTGAAATACTGGTTCTACAAAGGACCTTGTATGCATAATAACAGAGGCATTGGAGTCAGACATGAAGGGATGGTCACAAGAGGACATGTGATAAATTCCCATATTTGGTTGGAGTAGCATGGAGACGAAGCTTTATACATTGTCTGTGGAAGAAAGATAAACATAAAGCTAGTTATTTAGCTGTGCGGTGAGTAGAGGCAATCCTAGGGCGCTGGATGCATGATTATCGGCGGTGTTTGCTGCCATTTAAATCATATGTGCTGGCCAGTGGTTCCGGTCATGTGACCAGAAGTGACGTGGTGTGTGGAGCGCTCCATAGAATGTCATCTGGGCAGAAGAGGTCCCTGCTGGTGCAAGAGTTCATCTTGGCCCCCCCCCCCCTCAGTGCTTCGTGGCCAGAGGTGCACCCCATGCCAAATTCTCAACCTAACCCATTCCCACCAGTCCTACTGTTAAAGAGGTGTTCCTCTTTTTACTACTGATGACCTAAACTCAGGATAGGTCATCAATATTAGATAGGTGGGTGTCCAACTAACAGCACCCCCGCCGATCAGCTGTTTGAAGAGAAGGCAGCGCTCATATGAGATCTGCTTTCTATGCTCTGTTCAAATGCTCACAGCGGCATTTGCAGTGGTGAGCAGGTAAACAGAGCAGAGAAGGCAGCGCTCGTATGGAAAAAAAAAAAGCAGACAACCCCTTTAAAGACATACTTGGAAAACATTATATACAGCGCTACAGAACATACAGAGTAATACAGCCCCACATACAGTATGTACCTCTTACATCCAATGATGTCTCCTCTGATGTAGATATTCTCTTTCCTCATCTTCTCCTTTCAGACTAGACAGCCATGGTAACTTATTTCAGCCATCCCTTGTCTTTGCCAAGTTTAACAAACAGACTTCTTACTTTCCTACTTTTTCATCATCCTCCCCACTCTCTCAACACCCCATCCTGCCACCCCCAATACTGTGTCTGCTTTGCCCCCCCAATACTATCCTGCAGAAACCGTTCCCCTGAAAATACTGGTACCACACAGATTGTGCGCCAGTATAAAAGTACGCTTTTATATTGTGTACCAGTAAAAAGATTACCCCCTTACCTTTCAGATCAGACCCCCATATCAAACCTCAGATGAGACCCCCCCCATCTCAGACCAGGCCTTCTTTAGACCTCTATGTCAGACCGCATATCAAACCTCAGATCAGACCCTCATTAGACCTCCATTTCAGAAACCCCAATCTCAGACATCGGACCAGACCCCCCATGTATAAGACCTCAGATAGACCCCATTAGACCTCCATGTAAGACCCCCCCCCAATATCAAGAATCAGATCAGACCCCCATTAGACCTCCATGTCAGACCCCCCCAATATCAGACCTCAGATCAGACCCCCATTAGACCTCCATGTCAGACACCCCCAATATCAGATCTCAGATCAGACCCCCATTAGACCTCTCAGATCCCCATTAGACCCCTCAGACCCCCCATTAGACCTCCAGACCCCCATATCAGACCCCCATTAGACCCCTCAGACCCCCATTAGACCTCCAGACCCCCATTAGACTTCTAGACCCCCATATCAGACCTCCAGACTCCCATTAGACCTGAGATGCCCCATATCAGACCTCAGATCAGACAGTAAAATAAATAAAGTAACTTACCTCTCCTGCTTCACTGACACTTTCCAGGTCCGGCAGTCTCCCAGCTCTCTTCTCTTCTCGGGGCCCACACTACACAGTCACCTGATGCTATAGGCAACCAGGACACAGCAGCGAGGGCCCTGAAAAGAGCAAACAGGGCGGAGGGGTAAGAACAGCACTCACAGCGCTTCACTCCCCCGTCTCCTGCACTGCATCTTATAAAGGGAAATATACAGCACCACTGGCAAGTGGGGCCCACTGGGCCCCCCTGGCTTAGAGACTCGGTTGCAACTGCGACCGCTATAGCTATGCCAGTGTCAATAATCCTACCTTTATCACAACTTTTATTTGGTTTAATTCTGATGGCCCTCACATTCTGTGTTGAGCAGCTTCACAGCCTCTCCCTATTGAATGAAAGCTGTAGTGGTCTCCTGTTTGAACGCAACAACTGTCATTTAGAGCAGAGTGGAGGGAGCTGTGAAGCAGCACACTGCAGAGAGCACTTAACTCTGAGTGACGACCAGAAGAACTTCAGTTTCTCTGCCCCCCTAATAATAAAAGCTGTGATAAAGGTATGATTACCTATCTCGCTCCAGGCCCTAACCTAACACTGTCAGCAGTTTTGCAGGGTCAAGACTGCTGACAGATTCAATTTAATGATAAATGTATTTGCAGTAAGCTCTACCTAGTGTTATTGAGAACTGAATATGAGGCTCCTACAATCTTCCAAGCAATGTACCCCATTAGATATACGCTCAAAGATGTAGACACTCATGAAGATCTTTGAGCTTAATGTTGCACTGCATTCCCATAGAATTAAAGGTCGTATAAAGAACTCACCTGCGCAACTACAAGACTGCTGAAGTGGATTTAAGGTTTCATAAAATGTCAGACTCTAATGTCTAATGTTGATCACTAACAATTTTCACACATTTCCAGAGATGAGAAAAAAAAAATTCAATCTGATATCCTAGACTACTGGTGTAACGACTGTAGATAACCACAGACAAGGACAGTGAGTCCCTGAACTAGAACCCAGCCCACTTCCCCTACCTTCTTACATTGTAAGCCCTAAATGGCAGAACCGCAACTGAACGACAGTCCCTACACTAATATAATTGCAGGACAATTATAGGCACACAAATGGACAACACAAAAGCAGAGTCGTACGAAATGGGTCAGAAACAGCTGGGCTACTCAGTACCAAAATATAAGATGGAGAGTGGTCAGAAGACAAGCCAAGATCGATCAGAACCAAATGGGCTATGCAGTACCAAAACATGAGACAGAGAATGGTCAGAGGACAAGCCAGGGTCAGCAACACAAAGAAATAAATCAGTAAATGCAGAAACCAGGAACCAAGCTAGTGAGCCCAACAAAGATTATCACTGGCAATGGTTCCATTACAGTAGGGAATTTAAATAGAGAGACCGGTCCCCGGACCAGAACGTGATTGGTCTGGTGACCTGACTCTCCATAGGTGAAGATGAACAACCACAGGGTAATAGGACAAAGGGGCTGTCATTCAGCCCACTGCCTATTTCCATCAGCACGCGAACGCTGCGAGGAAAAGCAGAGCATTGCACTCTGTAACTAAGGACGTGGCCACATCACTGGGGAGGGCTCAGCATCACGTCTCACCCAGCACAGCTGCGCCAAAGCTGAGGAATGTGCCACTTCAGCCCGAACAGGTATGTTTCTTACAACTGGTTTGTGAGATTTGGCAAATCTTAAACAAAATTGACTTGCAGCTGGCAAACAAACTACCCAAGAAGTCAATAGAGTCTGTGACTGACTTATGTTTCAGTTAAGGTTGTATTAACCCCTTAGTGACCAGCCTGTTTTGGGCCTTACTGACCAAGCTTTTTTCTTCTTTTTTTCATTGTCGCATTCTATAACTTTTTTATTTGTCCATCTATATAGTTTTATGAGGGCTTCTTTTTTGCGGGACAAGTTGTAGTTTTTAATGGCGCCATTTTGGGGTACACATAACTTTCTGATGAACTTTTATTAACTCTTTCTGGGAGGGAGGGAAAAACAGCAATACTGCCACTGCCCGTGCAGCGCTTAGACTGGGCATTCGGAAAAAAGCAGCGGCCCAGCCTAAGGTCCCTTAGTGACCGCCGTAAAAACACGTATGGGTGGTCACTAAGGGGTTAATTACCAACTGTTCAAATAAAGGGTTGATCATGTGAGATAGAGATCAGCAACTTCCAGCACTACAGCTGTGGTGGAACTATGAGACTCAGCACACATGCGTGCTTGCTTCTTTTCTGCACTTTTATTAACGTGAATAGAGCATGCTGGGAGTTGTAGTCTCACAACAGCTGGAGTGCTTGAGGTTGCTGACCCCTGATGTGAGGCATTGCCACATCTGGAAGAAAAGGGAGCTGGCATATGTATAGTGGCTGCCTTGTTGAGCACTTTCTATGAAGATTTGCGGTAGGTTCTGTGCATTTTGTAAAGTGTATTGATAAGTGTATTGATGTGTTCTGGGAAACGGAAATAAAATGATCTAAAAAGTGAAGTAGAAAGAGAGGAAATATGAATGGATTATTTTCCTTTTTCTACCACTTCCTACTTTATATCACAGTGGGTTATAAATGATGTGTTTAACTAGAAGTAATGGCTGGTTTATTTCCCCATCAGTTTAGTGGGTTGTCCGCTCTTGACAGTGTGCTCAGCCTCTACAGGCTCTTTATTCATCTAACTAATCTCCATGTGCTCTTTTACAAGAGAACCAGAAATCAATCAAACAACACGTTAGTATTGATCTCGCTGTCCAGCCATGCCCAGCGTCGGTATGATATAGTGCTGTCTGCCTAATTCGTGTTTTCCTAGAAAGCAACAACATCATTAACAAGTGAAGGGGAGGTGCTGCCAGGGCACAGCACACTAGAACAAGTTTCATGGAGACTGCTCTCAGATCTCAGTTTTATGAGCTTTGCATTGGGAAAACGTTATATAATGTGCGCTAAAAGGAATGAGACAAATATAGACGTACAGTAGCTGTTCCCTGTCACTATTCATGGTAACTCAAAAGGTACTGTAATAATAAAGCCTTGTTGGAGAAATATGTTTTAGACAGGGCCAGGGCCATCAAGGAAATCTAATATGTGTATAATTTAACAGATCCATAGATTCCTATGTCCCCCCCCCCCTTCTCCGTTTCTTTTAATTTCAGAAATAATTCAATGTGGAGTTTTATCAATGTATTTCCATCTGTTTTCTGGAAAAAGTACCGTATTTTTCGCCCCATAAGACGCACCAGCCCATGAGACATAAGACGTACCTAGGTTTTAGAGGAGGACAATAAGAAAAAAATATTTTTCATTACACCTCAGGTCAGACCACCAATCAGACTCCCAATATTAATCAGACCTCAGCTCACAGTCCTCCATGCCTCATATCAGCTTCCAGCCATAAGTGGTCAGCCCTCAGCCATATGTAATCTGCCCCCAGCCATATGTAATCAGACCCCAGTCATATAATCAGACCCCAGTCAGATATATAATCAGCCCCCAGCCATTATTCAGCAGCCCTCAGCCATTATTCAGCAGCGCCCAGCCATTATTCAGCAGCCCCCAGCCATTATTCAGCAGCCCCCAGCTTTTATTCAGCAGCCCTCAGCCATTATTCAGCAGCGTACAGCCATTATTCAGCAGCCCTCAGCCATTATTCAGCAGCGCCCAGCCATTATTCAGCAGCCCCCAGCCATTATTCAGCAGCCCCCAGCTTTTATTCAGCAGCCCTCAGCCATTATTCAGCAGCGTCCAGCCATTATTCAGCAGCGCCCAGCCATTATTCAGCAGCGCCCAGCCATTATTCAGCAGCCCCCAGCCATTATTCAGCAGCCCCCAGCTTTTATTCAGCAGCCCTCAGCCATTATTCAGCAGTGCCCAGCCATTATTCAGCAGCGCCCAGCCATTATTCAGCAGCGCCCAGCCATTATTCAGCAGCCCCCAGCCATTATTCAGCAGTCCCCAGCTTTTATTCAGCAGCCCTCAGCCATTATTCAGCAGCGCCCAGCCATTATTCAGCAGCGACCAGCCATTATTCAGCAGCCCCCAGCCATTATTCAGCAGCCCCCAGCCATTATTCAGCAGCCCCCAGCTTTTATTCAGCAGCGCCCAGCCTCAGATCACAAAATAAATAAACCACTTATCTCTCCTGCTCTTGGACACCGCCTCTCCTCTCCTCCAGCGCGATCCCCTTCCTCCTGCTGTCAGCTGTGCTGTGACCTGGCGCGCACAGTATGAGGTCACAGAGCGCCCTCACACTGTGCGCAACCACTGCATAGCTGACAGCCGTGGACAAGGAAGTGGTGAGTACAGAGCCTTCACTGCTTCCTGGTCCTCCGGTACTAATGGGCGCTTCCATAATGGAAGCGCTTATTAGTATTCGCTCCATCTGTTTTCTGGAAAAAGTACCGTATTTTTCGCCCCATAAGACGCACCAGCCCATAAGACATAAGACGTACCTAGGTTTTAGAGGAGGACAATAAGAAAAAAATATTTTTCATTACACCTCAGGTCAGACCACCAATCAGACCCCCAATATTAATCAGACCTCAGCTCACAGTCCTCCATGCCTCATATCAGCTTCCAGCCATAAGTGGTCAGCCCTCAGCCATAATTAATCTGCCCCCAGCCATATGTAATCAGACCCCAGTCATATAATCAGCCCCCAATCAGATATATAATCAGCCCCCAGCCATTATTCAGCAGCCCTCAGCCCTTATTCAGCAGCGCCCAGCCATTATTCAGCAGCCCCCAGCCCTTATTCAGCAGCCCCCAGCTTTTATTCAGCAGCCCTCAGCCATTATTCAGCAGCGCCCAGCCATTATTCAGCAGCGCCCAGCCATTATTCAGCAGCCCCCAGCCATTATTCAGCAGCCCCCAGCTTTTATTCAGCAGCCCTCAGCCATTATTCAGCAGTGCCCAGCCATTATTCAGCAGCGCCCAGCCATTATTCAGCAGCGCCCAGCCATTATTCAGCAGCCCCCAGCCATTATTCAGCAGCCCCCAGCTTTTATTCAGCAGCCCTCAGCCATTATTCAGCAGCGCCCAGCCATTATTCAGCAGCGCCCAGCCATTATTCAGCAGCCCCCAGCCATTATTCAGCAGCCCCCAGCCATTATTCAGCAGCCCCCAGCTTTTATTCAGCAGCGCCCAGCCTCAGATCACAAAATAAATAAACCACTTATCTCTCCTGCTCTTGGACGCCGCCTCTCCTCTCCTCCAGCGCGATCCCCTTCCTCCTGCTGTCAGCTGTGCTGTGACCTGGCGCGCACAGTATGAGGTCACAGAGCGCCCTCACACTGTGCGCAACCACTGCATAGCTGACAGCCGTGGACAAGGAAGTGGTGAGTACAGAGCCTTCACTGCTTCCTGGTCCTCCGGTACTAATGGGCGCTTCCATAATGGAAGCGCTTATTAGTATTCGCTCCATCTGTTTTCTGGAAAAAGTACCGTATTTTTCGCCCCATAAGACGCACCAGCCCATAAGACATAAGACGTACCTAGGTTTTAGAGGAGGACAATAAGAAAAAAATATTTTTCATTACACCTCAGGTCAGACCACCAATCAGACCCCCAATATTAATCAGGCCTCAGCTCACAGTCCTCCATGCCTCATATCAGCTTCCAGCCATAAGTGGTCAGCCCTCAGCCATATGTAATCTGCCCCCAGCCATATGTAATCAGACCCCAGTCATATAATCAGCCCCCAGTCAGATATATAATCAGCCCCCAGCCATTATTCAGCAGCCCTCAGCCATTATTCAGCAGCGCCCAGCCATTATTCAGCAGCCCCCAGCCATTATTCAGCAGCCCCCAGCTTTTATTCAGCAGCCCTCAGCCATTATTCAGCAGCGCCCAGCCATTATTCAGCAGCGCCCAGCCATTATTCAGCAGCCCCCAGCCATTATTCAGCAGCCCCCAGCTTTTATTCAGCAGCCCTCAGCCATTATTCAGCAGCGCCCAGCCATTATTCAGCAGCGCCCAGCCATTATTCAGCAGCCCCCAGCTTTTATTCAGCAGCCCTCAGCCATTATTCAGCAGCGCCCAGCCATTATTCAGCAGCGCCCAGCCATTATTCAGCAGCCCCCAGCCCTTATTCAGCAGCCCCCAGCCATTATTCAGCAGCCCCCAGCCATTATTCAGCAGCCCCCAGCTTTTATTCAGCAGCGCCCAGCCTCAGATCACAAAATAAATAAACCACTTATCTCTCCTGCTCTTGGACGCCGCCTCTCCTCTCCTCCAGGCAATCCCTTCCTCCTGCTGTCAGCTGTGCTGTGACCTGGTGCGCACAGTATGAGGTCACAGAGCGCCCTCACACTGTGCGCAACCACTGCATAGCTGACAGCCGTGGACAAGGAAGTGGTGAGTACAGAGCCTTCACTGCTTCCTGGTCCTCCGGTACTAATGGGCGCTTCCATAATGGAAGCGCTTATTAGTATTCGCTCCATAAGACAAGTGCGTCTTACGGGGCGAAAAATACAATACATTGAAAAATATGGTGTATGAGACAAAAGCCAAATTTATGACATTTAGTTTAGTATGACTATAGAGTTCACCATCTCATACTGAACATACAAGTTTACATATAAAGATAATAAAAGGCATAGTAACCACAGAGTCAGTTCATCGTCCTACCCATTATCAAAATAGTGGCTTCTTAGCCCCCCCCCCCCCCCCCCACCTCCCTTCTCCCAGTACCAAGGGAACAGACATCTATTCACATATAGAAATTCATTACCATGATTACCATGAAGTAAATGAAGTTTGGTAGTGGATAGTTGCTACTGTAAATTCAGTTTTATTCATTTAATATTTTTAATATTGTAATACACTCATCGACAAAAAATAAAGAACCCAGATAAAATTTGGTATTGTCGCAAAACTTAGCATGCAGTTATGTTTTTGGAAGATATGTAAATGATTCTGGTGTGGTCTGATTAGACAGAGGGTGTAAAAGTGCTTCCCCGCTGCCCTATAAAAGGGCTCATAGGCTATTTTTGGGTAGTGTACCTCTTTGTGAGATATCATTGACTGCTAGACACACCTCTATGATGCACTAGAACAGAAACTGGCATAAGTTATAGCTGAATTCTGCGCCAACCTGTAGATGTCACTTTCTGGCACACAGCAGAGCAGAGATGCGTCTAATTTATTAAGAGGCATCTGCCACTTAATATATAAGGCGCATCTTACTCCGGCTCAGAGGGATTAAGACTGGCGTATGGGAATGGCAATCTTGATAAATGTCCTTCGCTAAGTTAGAACTCTGCTCTGCAGATTTCTGTAAGATTTTCAGTTTCATGCTTTGTGAAGTGTAAACCAGAACACTTATTTTTAATGTGACAATGACAAGAATTGACACCATCTTGTCTGTAAATGTCTTTGAAGAACTGTTTTCACTTCCCCAAAATGCTTGTTTTCTCACTTTCAGTATAAATATGTGTTGTGTTTTGGCTCTGGGTTCTTTTGCTTATTTTAGAGACTTTGTTGGAATATGTGTTTCATAGTACATCATCGTATGAAGTGGTAGAGAATACTGATTTCAGGAAGAACTTGGAACCTGGGGATCTCACTCCTGTCTATCTTCCAGTGGGCTCCGTTGAGTAATGAGGCCGTCATCTAAACCACAGTATAGTCTAGGTATTAATAGACACATAATAACTTTCATTGCAAAAATGTTCTCTCCCAGTCCTGAGAAATGCACCACTCTCAAGATCCTAGAACCACACTTAAAATGCTCTCATCGAGCATTGCGTTTCCATTTTTAGTTATTTTTATGATATCTGCTTACTGTCAGCAAATAGAAATCCATCTTGATTATGACCAACTGGCACTGGTGCCCTGCAAGTTAAAAGGGTTGTGACCTTTCAACTTAACTCCTGTCCACAGGATAGGGGATGAGTGTCTGATTGGCAGGTGTCTGACTGCTAGGGCTCCCACCAATCTCTAGAATGGAGTACTATATGTGTTCCCTCATTTAAATGGAGCGGAGAATACACATGCACGCTGACACGCCATCCAACTATATGAGCTCCGGAGATAACCAAGTGTTTGTGCGTAGCTATCTCCAGCAGCCCCAATCAGACATTTATCCTGGCTACAACGCATTTAACTTGTGATGCACCAGCTTCATTAAAGGGGTTCTGCAGTTTTTTTATACTGATGATCTATCCTCTGGGTCCCGGTTATCGTCACGACTAGTATCACTGGTCTGGGCGGGGCTAAACTCCATTCAAGTGAACAGAGCTTAGCCCCGCCCAGGCCAGTGATACTAGTCGTGTGTCACTACCAGAGCTTTGAGACGTTCTCACAGCTCTGTTTCTCCACCCCTGTGATGATGTCACTACTAGAGCTTGGAGGAGTTCTCACTGCTCTGTTTCTCCACCCCTGTGATGAGGTTTTAACTTTCTGTTTCCTTCCTCCCAGCTGTTCCTCCTGCGTTTGATTTCCCTGCCTTTAAATCACCCCTCCTCCTTTTGTAGGGTGTGGATTATATTTCTCATTTGAGTTGTAGCTCTTGCTTGAGTATCTTCACTTGTAAGCTATCATTTCACTGGACCTGTGTTCTGCTGCAGCAAGTACTCCGGATATTGCCAGCTGTCTTTGGATCCGTCTTCGCTGCTGCTGCAGCTCCTTCAGCTAAGTGTGCAGACATTGTAGTGTATCTGTTTATTTTCTGACTGGATCTGAGGCGACCACGGTTCCCTCCATATACTGAGCAGGGCACCGGTGGCCGTGCCCCTTCCACTATTGTAGGGGTTACAGTGGTCATCAGTCTTAGGTACGCGGGCATGCCTCGTTCCACCATTTGGATCCGGGCATGTGCTTTAGCAGCATAGGGAGAGCTTTGAGGGTCTGACAGGGGTCACCCTTTATCCTCCCTAGTTTGGGTCCGGTCAGTAGCTCCATTTACTGTGTATGCTCTTGTTGCTCACATACAGCCGTGACATTATAATCCACCAAAACCGTCCTTTTTGACATGGATCCGCTTTCTGGCCTGGTTGACCGCATGCAGGGTCTTTCTTTGGAGGTAGCGGATCTCCGTCAATCTATGACTCAGCTTCAAGCATTGGGCTCTGCTCCGGCCCATGGAGTCTGTTGCGAGCCTCTGAGGAGGAGCCCATGCAGCTAGGTCGACTTGCCCCTGATAAAAGAGGATTTAGTCCTCAGAGTATGGTGTGTTTTTGTTGTGGGGGCATAGGTCATTTGGCAAATGTTTGTCCGTCTAGGAGATTCTTGAACTGTACTAAGAGCGATAATAAGAGAAAAACCTCAAAAGGTAAATCATCAAGTTCTGCTTCATCTGCTACTTTGGGCAAAGTTGATGTAGGAATTGATGCTTTTCCTCTGACCTGCAGTTCCCGTTTTCTCCTGTCTGCCAGGGTGGCGCTAGAGAGCAAAGTCATTTCTTGTGAGATTTTTGTCGATAGTGGAGCAGCCGTCAATCTTATTGACACTCAATTTGTAGCCATGCATGGTTTTCAGGTTTGCACATTAGAAAAGGATATACCTGTTTTTGCTATTGACTCTGCTCCACTCTCACAGAGATCTCTGAAGGGCATTGTTCACAATATCCGGCTAGCTGTAGGTGACACTCATGTGGAGGATATATCTTGTTTTGTCCTTAACGGATTGCCTTCTCCTCTAGTTTTGGGGTTACCCTGGCTCACTAGACATAACCCCACTATTGATTGGCAAGGAAGGCAAATAAATGAGTGGAGTGACTTTTGTAGAGAGAATTGTCTCACAGCGACTTTTGCAGAGGTGTCTACTAAAACTGTGCCATCATTTCTCTCTGATTTCTCAGACGTGTTTTCCGAGAGCGGTGTTCAGGAGCTACCTCCTCACCGGGAGTTTGACTGTCCCATTAACCTCATTCCTGGCGCCAAGCTGCCAAAAGCACGCCTCTACAATCTCTCACAACCGGAAAGAATCGCAATGCGAACCTATATCTCTGAGAGTCTCAATAAGGGGCATATTCGTCCCTCAAAATCACCTGTTGCCGCGGGGTTTTTTTTTGTTAAAAAAAAAGATGGCTCTCTGAGACCTTGCCTAGATTTTAGGGAGCTGAACCGTATCACGATTCGCGATCCCTATCCCCTTCCTCTGATCCCGGACCTCTTCAACCAAATTGTTGGGGCCAAGGTTTTTTCCAAATTGGATTTGAGAGGCGCGTACAACCTGGTCAGGGTCAGAGAGGGGGATGAATGGAAAACGGCCTTTAATACCCCTAACGGGCATTTCGAGAATCTCGTTATGCCTTTCGGCCTGATGAATGCTCCGGCCGTCTTTCAGCATTTTGTTAATAGTATTTTCTACCATTTAATGGGGAAATTTGTATTGGTGTATCTTGATGATATTTTGACTTTTTCCCCTGATGTTCAGACCCATCAGGATCATCTTTTTCAGTTTCTGCAGATTCTGCGGGAAAATAAATTGTAAGCCAAGCTGGAGAAATGTCTTTTTATGGTATCTGAGATTCAATTTCTGGGTTTTCTCCTCTCTGCTTCTGGTTTTCGCATGGATCCAGAGAAGGTCCGTGCTGTACTTGAGTGGGAGCTTCCTGAGAATCAGAAGGCATTGATGCGCTTTCTGGGTTTTGCAAACTATTACAGAAAGTTCATTTTGAATTATTCCTCTGTTGTCAAACCCCTCATTGACATGACAAAAAAGGGGGCGGATTTTTCCTCTTGATCGGAGGAGGCGCTTGCAGCTTTTTCTAAGATTAAAGAGAGTTTTGCGTCTGGTCCCGTCTTGGTGCATCCCGATGTTTCCTTACCTTTTATTGTTGAGGTGGATGCTTCCGAGATGGGTGTGGGTGCGGTTTTGTCCCAGGGCCCTTCTCCTGCCAAATGGCGACCCTGTGCCTTTTTCTCTAAAAAACTCTCCCCTGCAGAGAAAAACTATGATATGGGAGATAGGGAGTTGTTGGCCATCAAGTTGGCTTTCGAGGAATGGCGCCATTGGTTGGAGGGGGCCAGGCACCCTATCACCGTTTTTACCGACCATAAGAATCTGGCATACTTGGAGTCGGCCAGGCGTATGAATCCGAGACAGGCCAGATGGTCTCTGTTCTTCTCCAGATTCAATTTTGTTGTTACATTCCGCCCTGGGATCAAAAATGTGAAGGCTGATGCTCTCTCTCGCTGTTTTCCGGGAGGAGGAAACTCTGAGGACCCGGGTCCCATTTTGGCGGAGGGGGTAGTTGTTTCTGCTCTATATTCTGATTTGGAGGCCGAGGTCCAGGCTGCCCAGACTGAGGCACCTGCCCGTTGTCCTTCTGGGAAGTTGTTTGCGCCTCCTGAGCTACGTCACAAACTCTTCAAGGAGCATCATGATACTGTTCTTGCTGGTCACCCCGGGAGTAGAGCCACGGTAGATCTCATTGCTCAGAGATTTTGGTGGCCGGCTCTTCGTAAGTCGGTGGAGGGTTTTGTGGCTGCTTGTGAGACGTGCGCTCGCGCTAAGGTCCCTCGTTCACGGCCTTCAGGTTCCCTTCTCCCGTTACCCATACCTTCCCCTCCTTGGACACACCTGTCCATGGACTTTATCACGGATCTTCCTCGTTCCTCAGGGAAGTCGGTGATCCTGGTGGTGGTGGACCGTTTTAGCAAGATGGCTCATTTCGTACCTTTCCCTGGTTTACCCAATGCTAAAACGTTGGCGCAAGCTTTTGTCGACCATATTGTTAAATTGCATGGCATTCCCTCTGATATTGTTTCCGATAGAGGCACGCAGTTTGTGTCCAGGTTCTGGAAGGCTTTCTGTTCTCGCCTGGGGGTTCGGCTGTCCTTCTCTTCTGCTTTTCACCCGCAGTCGAATGGTCAGACTGAGCGCCTCAATCAGAATCTGGAGACATATTTGCGCTGTTTTGTGGCAGAGAACCAGGAGGATTGGTGTTCGTTTCTCCCTCTTGCTGAGTTTGCTCTGAACAACCGTCGTCAGGAATCTTCTGATAAGTCACCATTCTTTGGTGCATATGGGTTCCATCCGCAGTTTGGGACATTCTCGGGAGGGGCTCTTTCTGGTTTACCTAAGGAGGAGAGATTTTCCTCGTCTTTGTCTACCATTTGGCAAAAGATTCAGAGTAATCTTAGAAAGATGAGTGAGAAGTATAAGCGTGTGGCTGATAAGAGACGTGTGCCTGGTCCGGACCTGAATGTGGATGATCTGGTGTGGTTGTCTACAAGAAATATTAAACTGAAGGTTCCCTCCTGGAAATTGGGTCCCAAGTTTATTGGGCCTTATAAAATCTTGTCAGTCATCAATCCTGTTGCCTTCCGTCTTGATCTTCCACGGGTTTGGAAGACACATAATGTATTTCACAGATCTCTCTTAAAACCATATGTCCAGCCCACAGTACCCTCCTCTTTGCCTCCTCCTCCGATTTTGGTTGATGGCAATCTGGAGTTTGAGGTTTCCAGAATTGTGGACTCTCGCATTGTCCGCGGTTCTCTTCAGTACCTCGTTCATTGGAAGGGTTATGGTCCTGAGGAGAGGATGTGGGTTCCGGTGTCGGACATTAAAGCCACTCGCCTCATCAGGGCATTTCATAGGGCTCATCCTGAGAAGGTGGGTCCTGGGTGTCCGGAGTCCACCCGTAGAGGGGGGGGTACTGTCACTACCAGATCTTTGAGACGTTCTCACAGCTCTGTTTCTCCACCCCTGTGATGATGTCACTACTAGAGCTTGGAGGAGTTCTCACTGCTCTGTTTCTCTGCCCCTGTGATGAGGTTTTTACTTTCTGTTTCCTTCCTCCCAGCTGTTCCTCCTGCGTTGGATTTCCCTGCCTTTAAATCACTCCTCCTCCTTTTGTAGGGTGTGGATTATATTTCTCATTTGAGTTGTAGCTCTTGCTTGAGTATCTTCACTTGTAAGCTATCATTTCACTGACCTGTGTTCTGCTGCAGCAAGTACTCCGGATATTGCCAGCTGTCTTTGGATCCGTCTTCTCTGCTGCTGCAGCTCCTTCAGCTAAGTGTGCAGACATTGTAGTGTATCTGTTTATTTTCTGACTGGATCTGAGGCGACCACGGTTCCCTCCATATACTGAGCAGGGCACCGGTGGCCGTGCCCCTTCCACTATTGTAGGGGTTACAGTGGTCATCAGTCTTAGGTACGCGGGCATGCCTCGTTCCACCATTTGGATCCGGGCATGTGCTTTAGCAGCATAGGGAGAGCTTTGAGGGTCTGACAGGGGTCACCCTTTATCCTCCCTAGTTTGGGTCCGGTCAGTAGCTCCATTTACTGTGTATGCTCTTGTTGCTCACATACAGCCGTGACATTGTGATGTCACTTGGCCGGTGGTAAACAGTCAGAAGGCTGCGGCACTACTGCCAGCACCTCTGCCTTCTCAAACAGCTGATCAGCGGCGGTCCTGGGTGTCGGACCCCTGCCGATCAGATGCTGATGATCTATCCAGAGGATAGATAATAAGTTTAAAAAAAATGCAGAACCCCTTTAAGCCAGGGCTAATTGTCTGCTTCTGTTAACAAGAATGTTCCATCCACTGGCAGCAAATAGAGATCTTGATAATTGTGAGAAATTAAAACACAAAGGGAGACATTTATGAAAGCTTTTACAGCACTATTTTTTGTTAAACAGTCACGCCATATTTGCATCATAAGTTGCAACTTTTTAATTTTTTCAACACTTTCTGGTAGGGGTACAGCATAGGGGGAGAAACATATCCAAGTCCTATGGGCCACCAACCCAAGTAACACATGTTTACAACTTTATTGTAATCATAGTGGTGATAAGTATACATCTTTGCATGTCGCAGACCCTCATAATACCCACTTCTGCTGCTGCAAAGTCTCAAAATACATACACCATCTGCTACAAAGCCTCATAATACATAATGCAGACTAAAGAATTTCTTCCAAAACAGCACCACCCCTGTCCATGCGTTGTGCCTGGAGCTGCAATACCAAACACAACCTGTGGACAGTTGGTTAAAGGTTAAATTCTCACAACAAAATCTGTGGCAGAACAATTAGTAGCAGATTACTGAAAACAGGTTTTATTTAGTGGTAGATTTCTATTTTTGTGGTTTTTACAAGAGTATTAGAAGAGTATTTGGTTGAGGTTTTTATGCTTCTCCATTGACTTCTATGAAATCCTCAATCAGATCTGCTTCTAAGTATTAACATGTCACTTCTCAAGTCTTTTTCAAATTAGCTCACATTAAATACAATGGGAAAACTGTTGGTGAGTTTTGGTTGTGGGTTTAGCAGCTGAAAACGCCTGTTTTTAGGTGCTGAATCAGTCCCAGATTTTAGACATGGTAACATAGCCTCAAATGCTCACAAATACTCATTTATCCATGATGGTAGCCAAATATGTCTTGCATTTGTTATTTATATTTACTCCTATAGGGCCATGTCCACATATGCAAAATCTGCCACTGATTTAAATGGGCATTTTCAGCAGCATAATCCACATTCAAAGCCATCAGCATCTTCCATTGCATTTTATGGTGGTTTTAAATAGAAGTCGTTTGGAAACGGGTAATATAGGTTGAAAAGAAGGAGACATATGTGGAGTGTTTTTGCCAGTGTCTTTGCCACCAAAAAATACTTCTTTTCAGCCAATGATTCTGCTATTGATCTGCCACTGATTTTGCCATATTGAGATAGTCTAAGGGTGAAGGTAGGTAACTTGGGGGATACAAAGCTCATCCTATGTGCCTCTAATGATTCTAGCAGTTGTTTGTCCTCCACTGAATTATGATAAATGAGTCTTTCTAAGTATTTATCCCCTATCTCTGTAAATGTTGCCGGTTGGGTGCTAGAAAATATACCTATGCATTTGTCATAGTTATTCCTCCTTATTCTTTAGATAATTGTAACTTACTCAGTTTAACATCGGGCAACAATTTCTTCCAGAGAACTACATGTGTAAAACTCTTTTATTTTATAGGGTTTACCGCTGTAGGGATGGGCAAAGGTATCACCCTTCACCATATTGCCACAGTTGCAGCAACCAAGGCAGGGATAACAACCCATCCTCCTTGGCGCCAGATACCTTTGTCCATCCCCCCGGGAATCCCCCATTTCTGTCTAAATCAATTTATCTCGTAAATTGGCGCCTCTTTTGTACGCCATCATGGGGAAATGCTCAAACTCGCCTATCATAGGCAACCCTTTCTGTAGGATATGCCACTCCTTACGTATAATACGTGCAATCTCCCCACTATGGGCACCATACGTGGAAACAAAGGGAATACGTTTTTGATCCCTGCTCTTCTTTTTACCTTGAAGCGTAGACTCACGGTCAACAGCCGCCACCTTTTCTTTCATTTTGTCCACCAATTTATACGGATAACCCCATTTTTTCCCCATCTCGTCAACTCTACTGTAGTACCAAACTGTTCATCATTAGACACCACTCGTCTCACTCTCAGGAGTTGACTCCAGGGGAGTGACTCCACCATCCGACAGGGATGGTTACTGTCAAATTTTAACAGGTTGTTCCTATCAGTTGGTTTATGATAGATATCAGTAGCGATCATCCCATCCTTAATGTATACCCTTCCATCTAGAAATTGTAGTTCAGCCGGAGAGACCGTCATAGTAAATTCTAGGCCTGGTACCATCATGTTCAGATATTGATGAAACATCTGCAATTCATCCAGGGTACCACCCCAGATCACAAAAATGTGTCGATGTAGTGCCACCAACACCGGGCTCCCCCAAATTGGGGACCACCTCAAGAAGTTGGAGGACAAATCCACGGCCGCCCAGGGAGAGCCCGGTGCCGGCCAGGGCCACATCTACGACATTTAATCCAAATGCATGCTCAATGGATGTGTAGAGTGAGACCACGTCAAAACTGACAAGAAGAGGGTGGGCAGGCAGACTCAAATCCCTTAATTTCAACAAAAAATGGCTGGTGTCCCTGATATAGAACTGGTGGCATGGACACGTAATACCCTATCAAGGAATATGGCCACATTGCTAAAAATTGACCCCCTACCCGATACAATTGGTCGGCCAGGGGGATCGACCAGGCTCTTATGAATCTTGGGAAGTACATAGAACAGGGGAGTGACCGGGTGTTTAATCCTGAGAAACTCACTAACATCCCTATCAATGATGCCCTCCACAAGGGCCTCACTGATAATGTCCTCCAGGATACGCATAATGTCCCACTTGGGATCATTCTGTAATTCTATATATATCTCCCAGTCAGTCAACTGTCTATGCACTTCCCGATTATAGCCAATCGTGTCCATCATCATCACGTAGGGTTGCATACGATAGGCGAGTTTGAGCATTTCCCCATTATGGCATACAAAAAAGGCGCCAATTTACGAGATAAATTGGTTAAGACAGAAATGAGGGATTCCCGGGGAGATGGACAAAGGTATCTGGCGCCAAGGAGGATGGGTTGTTATCCCTGCCTTGGTTGCTGCAACTGTGGCAATATGGTGAAAGGTGATACCTTTGCCCATCCCTACAGCGGTAAACCCTATAAAATAAAAGAGTTTTACACATGTAGATCTCGTGACGTGGTGTATATGATCACATGCCCTTGTGGCCTCATGTATATAGGTGAGACCACAATGGATGCCCGCGAACGCATTAATTCCCATAAGAGTAATATTAGGCGGGCACAAGTGGATAAACCTGTAGCTAAGCATTTCCTTTAGCGTGGACACTCGGTCAATCAGCTGCAGTTCCTGATTATCGACTCGGTCGGTAAAATGAGACGAGGGGGTGATAGGGACCGTATTTTGCACAAGAAGGAACTGAAGTGAATTTTTGAATTGAATCCCAACCATTTGGGATGAATATTGATTTTAATGTGGGCAATATATAGGTGGTCCATGTGACAGAATGCAGAATTTTGTACTCAGTTTAGTGATTTTTAATATGTCCTTGTTTTTAGTGTAGAGTTATACACATGTATGTCACATTGTTTTGCACACTGAACACGGCCCCATGACGCAGAAGGCAGCAGTGGAGGAATTTCCCCCCCCCCCCCATCGCTGGAGATTGATGTATGATCGCACCGCTCTAAATATACTGTGGGGATGTTTGACGTCAGCAGTCTGGGGCAGGCGGTCAGTTAAGCGTCCCTAGCAATAGAGCGAGTTCTGAGGGAGGAGTTGGAGGCGGCTCGGCGGCACTGTTGATCGCTAGGACGGGCTGGTTTGCGATCATGTGACCAGAGCCAGGCACGTGAGTGCAAGACTCCGCCTCCCTGGACATGCGCTCTTGAAGCAGGGGGATGCGATACTGGCATGCTGCATGGAGGTATGTGTTCCTTAGTGATTCACCCTATACATGGGAGGATGGTTGTATGTATACGAGGTGATTATGTATTCACGCACCTTTTATATGGTGGATAATGTATTCATGATTGAAGTATGTCATTGGCCACATCCGTTTGTGGAGGTGTGGCTTCTACTTTTTAATCAGGGGTAACTGGGGATCACTGTATGCTTGACAAAGGCTATGTCATAGCCGAAACGTAAGCAGTTCCTAATAAAGGGATTTTTTTCACCGGATATGCTGCCTCTGCTATTGCTCATTGGACTGTATACTCAGGAGCCTGTGTGGATCTAGGGCTCCAGGTGGGCTGTTGCATTCTGGTCGACTGCAAGATCTGGTGAGTGCGACTTCTGATTGATGAATTGCACTATCCATAGGATAGGTCATCAAAATCAAATTGGTGGGGGTCAGACATCAGACATCTGGAACCCCCACTGATCAGCTGCCACCTGCAGAAGCAGTTTCAGGAAGTAAATAGTGAGTGAAGCTAGACACCATTGCTCAGTGGTCATTCTTGGGTACTGCAGCTGATTTCAAGTGATTGGGAGCTGCGGTACCTGAGAACGGCCACTACATAGTGTACTGCCTTGTAGACGATTCATGTCCTTGAACTGCTGCTGCAGGTAGAAGCTAATCGGTTGATGGTGCCAGGTGTCTGACCCCCACTGATCCGATATTGATGAACTATCACAATATCTTAGCCTAGAAAACCCATTTACTTCAGGCTGCTATCTTGTGTGTTTTTTCCTCTATAGGTTGAAAATTAAAGGGAACATATTCTGTGACATCACTGGATAACAGCCTAAATCCCTATCATATGAGGCATAACCCGTGTACTTGTGAGAGAAATGGTTAATCCAGAAAATTCCATGTAATAATTTGTTAATAACATTAAGGACTGAAGTGCCTACATTTTCTAGAAATGGTAAATATGCATTTACACAGCCCAATGTTTGGGGTCATTATATGGAACAAGTGTTCCTTTAGACGCTTGTGCCTGATAATCAGCCCGTGTAAATGTGCCCTGTATCACCTGTTCATTAATGATAATCTGCCTGAACATCGGGCAGTGTAAAGAGGCCTTTAGATGCACCCCAAAATTATGTCATTAAAAAAACAACTAGTCCCACAAAAAACAAGCCCTCATACTTTTTGCATTGATGGAAAAACTTCAGGAGATATTTCACCTAACCCTGGTCCACCTGTTTCAGCTACTTGTAACCCCTTCCCTATCACACACAGAAGCCCTGCTAATTTCATAAACATTCTTTCCTTCCTCTTTTAACTGTGCACTCTGGAATCCACAGCCATTGCGCAACAAAATCCCCTACATTCATGACTTCTTTTTCACTAACTCTCTTAACCTTCTGGCTCTCACCAAAATGTGGATTCAGCAATCTGACACTGCTTTCCCTCATGCTTTTTCTTATGGTGGTTTACATTTTCCTCATACCCCCAGACCTGAGAATAGATATGGTAGAGGAGCAGGTGTACTTGTTTCCCCACAATGCCCCTTCTAGGTTATTCCCCCAGTACCATCACTCTCATTTCCATGTTTTTAGGTCCACACCCTCAGACACTTCCACCCACTCTCCCTCAGAGTGGTGGTTGTTTACCACCCCCTGGCTCACCCACCCAGTTCCTGGATCACTTTTCTGCCTGGCCTACATATTTCCTGTCCTCATAACTCCCAACTATCACTTTGGTCAACTTTAACATTCCCATAAACAGTCTAATCTTCCCATCTGCCTTCCAGCTTCTCTAACCTCCTCTCTTGGCCTTATACAAATTTTTAATTCTCAGACACATAAAGATGGTAACACACTTAACCTGGTCTTCCTCCACCTCTCCTCAGTTTCTGACTTTACTAACTCTCCTCTCTGGGTCTCTGACTACAATCTTCTCTCCTTCACTGTCACAAATCTTTTTCTATCACAGGAAACTCCTACTTAACACACATTCAGAAATCTACCCTACTCGCTATTGACCCTAAGAAACTTACAGACACCCTATCATCATTACCCCCAATCTCTTCCCTCTCCTATCCTGATCTGGCTGAAAAATACTACTACTAGATTCTCAGAAGCACCTTGGATCAAGTAGCACCCCTACACTAAGAAAGCAACCTTGACACACCCTTCAAACTCATTTTCTCCAGCAATGCTCCAGGAGTGCTGAATGCCTATGAAAACTCATATACCAGAAGATTTTCTCCATTAAAAATTTATGCTGAGAACTTTTAACTCTGCCCTTCACCACTCTAAACAGACCTTATTCATGACTCTGATCTCCTCACTTCCAATAATACAAAAAATACTGTGACAATTTTCGCTCCATTCTCAGTCCAAAAGTGCAAGCGCCTATTACAGACCTATGTGTTGTGGATCTGGCCACCTATTTCAAAGAGAAAATTAATAGCATTCAGCATTAAATTCCCTCCCACTGTCATCAATAAACTCCCCCACCCCTCACCTTCTCTGATTCACTTTCCACATTCAGCCCAGTCTCCAGGCTCTTCTCTTCTTCTCACCCAACCACATGCACTACTGACCCTATTCCCTCACTTACTCTCCTGGTATATTCCCTTCCTCTTTAAAACATTCAGTTATAACCCCATTACTAAAGAAACCATCTCTTGACCCATCCTACACAGTCAACTACAGACCTGTCTCTAATATTCCTTCATCAATAAACTCCTGGATCGCTTTGTCTATTCTCACCTCATCTACTACCTCTTAACTCTAACCTCTTAACTCTATCTACTTATCTCTCTCCATGATCCATTGCAATCTGGTTTCTGCATTGTACAGAAAGTGACAAATGACCTCCTGGAAGCTAATTACAACGTTAACTATTCTGTACTTATTATTCTGGATTTCTCTGCAGCATTTTACACTATAGACCACCATCTCCTCCTCCCCATGCTCCAATCTATTGGTCTTAAAGATGCTTTCCTCTACTGGTTCTCTTCCTATCTCTCTGGCCCTTCTTTCTGTGTTTCTTGAATAATAAACATGAATCTAGCATGTAGAGCGTGTTTTCCCATGACCAACCTCTAGCTCAGTTTGTTTTGAGTGGCCCAGAGGGGTTCAGGTTCCCTGTTCTTATGACTGCTTTGAGTATCGGTCACCTCAAGGACCACCATGAATCTTACAGTCCTCCCATATCCTATGGTTAGAGGATTACTTCTCACCTCAGGAGTACCCCTTTACAATTTTTAAAATGTTTTGTTTTTGTTTGTTTTTATTTTAACAGGGCATTACAGCTGGCTGCATATTGATCATACACAGCCTGGATACATTGCTATCTTGGAGTGAACTGTCGAATTCCTATATCAGCATGTATAGTAAGAAAAGTCAGAACCACCTATCCAGACCTAGTGGGACATTACACAGGATTCAAGTTTAATCATGATATGCAGGAATCAAATTTGAATCTGCAAATTAACTCTTAAAGATAGCATGCAAGTAGATATATTTGTTCTGTATTTTTCAATTTATAAGTTATAATCTTGAAGTTGTTAAATATTTTTTTTTAAACAGTTCATTGTCTTTTTTAATTAGAAAAATATTGTATAATTATCAGGTAACATAGTTAAAATCAGCACTATGTGGTTATCACCCATACATTTCACCGTTATCACCCATACTTTTCACCATTTCCTGTAAAATTTATCTCTTTGTGCCAAAGAATATACTTGTAATGTCCAATATTGATGACACTCCATATAAGAAAAAGTTCTAAAGGCTACTCATTTATGTGCAATACAAAAAGCAAAACGTGTTTTGCAATTGAATGTTACTTATGGTGAACACTACTTATCAATCAATGTTTTTATCAATCATTTGTGTGGTTTGGTCTACCTCTGGTTTCTGTAGCTTGAGACGGCATCTAGCCTTCATCCACATAAATCTTTGATCAACATCACTCTTGTAGACATGTGGACAATGATGTGGTAAAATAAAAAGTAGTACAAGTCTTGGCTAAGAACTATAACAATCTGGGCTTTGAAATTGTATTTTTTTGCTATTAAAAACATAAATATTGTAAACAAATGAATAGGGGGTATGCCCTGTATAGCCTAATTTTCATGTGTGAAAGTTTAGGTTAGCAAAGAATAATGAGACCAAAACAAATCTGTTTTCTTATACACTTCATTACAATTAAAAATACATTTTAAATACAATTTTGTGAAATTATTTTTTTTTTTTATATATATCACCCTTTTCAAAATGCAGTTCAATTTAACTTATATTTTCAACATTTTTATCTAATTACATTTTTGCACTGAATACCATTTTTGAATGGTATATGTAATATTCCCTAACAGTTCATTCCCCCCAAAAATAATTTATTTAAATAGGAGTGGTTACAGAAATAGAAACCCATGGTAATCTTAAAATAACAAGCTACATTTTTACTGCCTTTTTAATTTAAAATCAACTCATAAACTTCTGCAGTGATTCTCCTGTTGGTGGACACAGAATTGGAGTGATATTTATTTCAGTCTTGTTTCCCACTCATAATTGTTTCTCCAGCCACCAGGAAAAGTAAATCTCTTGTTACATTTTTGAAAATTTGTATGACTTTTGCTGAAATAAAATTTTAACATCCCTGGCCTTTCTTGCCTTTGAGTTTTCATATATGTATTTGTTCTTCAGTACTAGAATCACCAGATTTCCTTCTCAATACTGCTTGAACTCATGTCAACATTGTGATTGGGATCCATAATGGCAAGTTGTGTCCTTTCAAACATCAAGCCATAGTAAATATGGATATGCTTAGGACAATATTTGAGTACACAGGAATGAAAAACTTTGAGATCACCAGCATGGCAAAAATGCGACAACTGCCTGTCTCTTAGAAGGTTTCGATTATCAATAGCATTGTATGAAGCATCAGAAGTGGAATTTGGTCCGAATTTTAGGAAAAATTCTTGATTCTAAACAAGCCAAATTTCTTTGAGCTTCATGGTAACAAATCATTTTTATAAAATGGTGGCTGGAGTTGTCTTAGAAACAACAGAAAAAAAAATACTCACCTCATCTACTTGCTCGCACAGAAGCAGTGTCCAATCCAACCCAACCATTGATTGGCAAGCTAAACGGATTCTGGATTGCGATGATTATTGCGTAGACAATTGTCTGAATACAGAGATTCAATGATGCCCGCTCTGCCATTGTAAAGGAGAAGGGAGAGATTACACTAGGTAACACTCTGTAGAGTGTGTTGCTGCCGGTCTAGAGGGGGTTTATTGCCCAAACCCCTGATCAATGTGGAAACAAGAGATAATTGGCTAGACCCGCGCTGACTTTGTAGTGTTATGTGGTAATGAGATGTAGTTGGTGTACTATTTTGAATCATCAACAAAACAACAGGGTAATTACTTGCCACTGGTGTTGCAGAGTCCGCAGACGTCACAAGGGTGTTAGCGCAGCGCTGCAGTACTGAGAGTCTGTAATCTTCAGTTTCCTCTACTAGCGCACGCGGTCCCAGCCGGTGACACATGCGCACGAGGGAAACCACACTCCTAGGGAGCGAGACTTCCTTGTGACGTCACACTGGGTACGGGTGCCTGCTTGGACCACAATCTCGCTCCCTAGGATTACCAGCGTGGTTTCCCTCGTGCACATGTGTCACCGGCCGGGACCGTGCGCGCTAGTAGAGAAAACTGAAGATTACAAAGTCTCTGTATTTTCTGAGAGTGGATGTCAGGCAGTGGCGTCGCCAGGGGGGGGCCAGAGGGGGCCACGGCCCCCCCTACATCAAGCTGTGCCCCCCCCATGTGACCCCCAACTAAAATGTCCCCCATTCATTTTGGTACTAGTTGGTCTGTGCTGCGCACTGCGTAGGCACTAGGCAGCCCTACCGGACATCTTCTTCACATCTGATGATCTGATCTGACTGAGTCTTGGACTCGGTGCCGTTGCGGTCTCACTCTCTAGTCTCCACCCACCGCCGCCGCGCCGCATCCACAGCCCCCGCGCCGCGTCCACAGCCCCGCCCCCAGCCCGGCCCCGACCCGGCCCCAGGACCTGACCAGTTGAGTCAGACTCTGTGACAGTGCTGTCCATAAATCAGCACGCCGCTAGTCAAGACTAGCTGATTCTGATTCATTCAACTACTGGCAGCAGCTGCTTAAAGGGCTTCTGTCACTCCACTAAAGTCATTATTTTTTTTTTTTTGCATCTTAAATTCCTTATAATGCGATATATCAATATATAATGCTCTTACTCATTTTGGTTGGGCAGTTTCTTAAAAAAACTGACTTTTATAATATGTAAATGAGCTCTCTACTAGCAAGTAGGGCGGCTACTTGCTGGTAGCAGCCGCATCCTCCTTTCATAAAGACGCCCCCTCCTCATGTTGATTGACAGGGCTAGCGAACACGCTCGTCCTCTGGCTGGCCCTGTCTACGTTCAAAATCTGGCGCCTGCGCTGTACCTGTCCTCAGTCGGCGCAGGCGCACTGAGAGGAGGACTCTCGCTCGGCCGCTCCATCCTCAGTGCGCCTGCGCCGGGTGTAGATGTGACGTCATCGGTGCAGGCGCATTGAGGATGGAGCGGCCGAGCGAGCGTCCTCCTCTCAGTGCGCCTGTGCCGACTGAAGACAGGTACGGCACAGGCACCAGATTTTGAACGCAGACAGGGCCAGCCAGAGGACGAGCGCGTTCGCTAGCCCTGTCAATCAACATGAGAAGGGGGCGTCTTTATGAAAGGAGGATGCGGCTGCTACCAGCAAGTAACCGCCCTACTTGCTGGTAGAGAGCTCATTTACATATTATAAAAGTTAATTTTTTGAAGAAACTGCCCAACCAAAATGAGTAAGAGCATTATATATTGATATATATCACATTATAAGGAATGTAAGTTGCCAAAAAAAAATAATGACTTTAGTGGGGTGACAGAAGCCCTTTAAGCCAGCCAGGCCCAGACTAGAGACTGTGAGATAGATAGTGTGTGGCGTGGCCCTACCCTACCCTACCCTACCCTAACCTACCGATACCGAACAGACTGGACTGAGACTGACTGAGCCTGACCTAGTGGTGACGGTGTAGCAGGTTAACTTAATAATAATAATAAGGTACAACTTACAAGTAGTGACAAGTGACTGAGTGGACTGACTAAGTCTCTTTCTATTCTAACTAGAGAGATTAGATCTGACTCTGACTGAGTCTGAGAGGAAAGCTGGCTGGCGGCTGCCCCTGAATCTTCCTGATTTAAAAGTTAAAGGGGCTCTGCACTTTAATTTAACTGATGATCTATACTCTGGATAGATCATCAGCTTCTGATTGGTGGGGGTCCCGGGTCAGACACCCGGGACCCCCGCTGATCAGCTGCTTGAGAAGGCACCGGAGCTCCAGTAGCACCGCGGCCTTCTCACTGTTTACCGCCGGCCCAGTGATGTCACGAGTTACGACTAGTATCAACTAGCGTGGGCGCGGCTAAGCTCCATTCAAGTGAACAGAGCTTAGCCGTGCTCAGGCTAGTTGATACTAGTCGTGATGTCAGTCAGTGGGCCGGCGGTAAACAGTGAGAAGGCCGCGGTGCTGCTCGAGCGCCGGTGCCTTCTCAAACAGCTGATCGGCGGGGGTACCGGGTGTCTGACCCCCGCCGATCAGAAGCTGATGATCTATCCAGAGGATAGATCATCAGTTAAATGAAAGTGCAGAACCCCTTTAAAGGTAATGTCAGTGCAGCCTGGATGATTACAGTGTTTACTACTTTACCGTTTAGAGAAATCATGTTCAAATGTGAGCAGTGGGGAGGGTGATCTGTGGTCTGTGGATGTCATGAGTCATTACACTGTTATAGGGGGGAGGGATCTGTGGATGATACTCTTATAGTGTTATAGGGAGGGGGATCGGGGGTCTGTGGATGTCATGACACTGTTACAGGGGGGGGAATCTGTAGATGACACTGTTATACGGAGTGGGATCTGTAGATGACACGGTTATGGGGGGGGATCTGTGCCATTCTGTGGATGACACTGTTAGGCTCCATTCAGACGTCCATAACAGCGGCAATGTCCACATTTTTTTTCGGGAACGGAATTGCGGACCCGGAAGTGCAGGTCCGCATTTCCATATACGGCAGCACGTCGTGCTGCCCTATAGAAATAAATGGGTCCGCAATTCCGTTACGCAAATTTCGGATGTGGGAATGGGGCCTTATAGGGAGAGGGATCCCGGTATGACACTGATATGGGGTGGATCTGTGGATGACACATAGCATAAGATGCTATAAACGGTATGTGTCATCCACAGATCCCCCTCCATAAGTGTCATCCACAGATCCCCATGCAGATAGGACATGTTGAAATCTGAGTGATTGGGGTTTTTCTTCCCCATTGCGGTTTTAGGTATTGGGTAAAGTATCGCAGCATTTCTAAGCATACTTGTGTAAATGTATCGTTGTTATAGCTGCCCCCCCCTACTTTTGTCCTGGCCCCCAGTGTGCCCCCCCAAAATTTGAAAGCTAGAGACGCCACTGATGTCAGGATTTACCTCTGCATCGGGAGTATGATTGTTCTATCAACCTTATTCCCGGGGCTAAGTTATCCAAGTCTAGGCAGTATAACCTTTTTGGACCTGAAAGACTGGCCAAGAGAGGATATATTGCTGAGAGTTTGGCTAAGGGACACATAAGACCTTCTAAGTCTCCAGTGGCAGCAGGGTAAAAGGTTAAAGATGAAAAAAAAGACGGAGGACTTCGGCCATGTGTGGATTTCCGTGAACTCAATCAGATTACGGTCCGTGATCCTTACCTCCGTCCTTTGATTCCTGATTTGTTTAACCAGATTGTTGGTGCCAAGGTGTTGTACTTAAGGGGGGCATACAATCTGGTCAGGATCAAGAAAGGGGATGAATGGAAGACTGCTTTTAATACTCCAGAGGGTCACTTTGAGAACCTGGTCATGCCTTTTGGGTTGACCAATGCTCCTGCGGTTTTCCAGCATTTTGTGAATAACATTTTTCATCACCTGGTGGGGAGGTTTGTAGTCATATATTCAGATAACATACAAATTTATTCTCCAGACGTGGAGACACATCAGGATCATGTTAGACAGGTGTTGCAGATCCTTACGGATAATAAGTTGTACGCAAAATTAGAATTGTGTGTTTTTGCTGTACACAAGGTGCAATTTTTGGGCTACCTGCTGTCATCTTCGGGTTTTCAAATGGATCCAGAGAAAGTCTGTGCGGTATTGGACTGGGATCGTCCTGGAAATCTAAAGGATCTTATACAGTTTTTGGGGTTCACCAACTATTACCAAAAATGTATTCAGAACTATTCGACAGTGGTAAAACCCCTAACTAACATGACTAAGAAAGGGACGGATGTCTCAGTGTGGTCTGATTCGGCATTGCGAGCCTTTTCTGCGGTTAAGGAGTACTTCGTTTCTGCCCCTATATTGGTGCAGCCGGATGTTTCACAGCCTTTCATTGTGGAAGTGGATGCATCAAAGGTGGGGGTAGGAGCAATTTTATCGCAGGGCCCATCACCAGGTAAATGGCGTCCATGTGCCTTTTTCTCTAAAAAAGTCTCTGCCACAGAGAGAAATTAGGATGTGGGTAATAGAGAGCTGCTGGCCATTAAGTTGGCTTTTGAAGAATGGAGTCATTGGTTTGAAGGGGCAATTCATCCAATCACTGTTTTCATGATCACAAAAATCTGGCCTACCTGGAGTCGGTTAAATGACTGAACCCGAGACAGGCTAGATGGTCGTTGTTCTTTACTAGATTTAATTTCACTGTCACTTATCGTCCGAGGGTTAAGAAAGTCAAGGTGGATGCCTTGTCATGTAGTTTTCCTGGAGGTGGTGATTCTGAAAAATCGGAGTCCTATACTGGCGGAAGGGGTGGTGATATCCGCTCTTTACCCTGATTTGTACGGTTCTTACGGGAAACTCTGGAAGTAGATCCACTGCCGACCTCATCTCTCGTAGATTCTGGTGGCCGGGGTTGTGTAAGTGTGTTGAGGACTATGTATCGGCGTGTTGTACCTGTGCATGCGCTAAGGTGACACATACTCGGCCTTTCGGATCTCTACTTCCATTAGCCATCCCGTCCAGACCATGGACCCACTTATCTATGGATTTTGTCACGGATCTGCCTAATTTGTCAGAAAAGACAGTGATTCTGGTGGTAGTTAATCGTTTTAGTAAAATGGTGCATTTTATTGCATTACCTGACCTAGCTAATGCTAAAACACTTGCACAAGTGTTTGTTGACAACATTGTGAAACTTCATGGCATTACCTCTGACATGGTCTCGGATCGGGGGACTCAGTTTGTGTCCAGATTCTGGAAGGCGTTCTGTACTCGACTGGCAGTAGCGGATTGCAATAGGGGCGTTCGGGTCGGCAGCCCCGAGGCCAGCACCACTGGGGGGCTTAAAGGCGACCCGAATGCCCACATACTGCAGAGGGGAACAGGAGCGCATAGTTCCCTGCTCCGCCGCCGATCACTGCATTAGGCTTCAGGCCTAGTAGGCATGAGGCCTATGTGGTAGTGAAATCCCGGCAGGCGGGCGTGATGAT
This sequence comes from Bufo bufo, assembly GCF_905171765.1. Taxonomy (NCBI): domain Eukaryota; kingdom Metazoa; phylum Chordata; class Amphibia; order Anura; family Bufonidae; genus Bufo; species Bufo bufo. Next base: position 380,052,392 of record NC_053390.1, read on the forward strand.
GTCATCGCGTGCCTGTGCCAGGACACGGCACTGTGACGTGTGGGCGTCTGCCTCATCCCGCCTTCCTCTGCGAGCAAGCGCCTGGCCCTGGACATAGGTGAGTATTTAGCTATTATTTTTTTTTATTATTATTTCATGTGCCTATTTGGGGGACATGTGGGCTGGGGACACACAGGAAAACATGTTAGTGAACAAGTACATTGGGGGAAATTAGTATATTGGCGCTTCTGTATGGGGGCAAATTACTATGTAAGGGAAAATTATTATGGAAGGATTACTATTTGGGGGAAAATTACTATGTGGGCAGTGTGGGGGAAACTACTGTGTTGGGGCATTGTGGGGAAATTACTTTGTGGGGGGAAATTACTATATGGGGGCAGTGTGGAGGGAAATTACTATGTGGGGGCAGTGTGGAGGGAAATTACTATGTGGGGCAGTGTGGTGGAAATTACTATGTAGGGGCAGTGTGGGGTAAATTACTATGTGGGGGAAATTACTGTATGGGGCAAACTACTATATGGGGGCAGTTTTTGAGAAATTACTGTGTGGGGGCAAATTACTATGGGGGGATTACTATGTGCGGGCAGTGTAGGGGAAATTACTATATGGGGGCATTGCTATTGGGGAGGCACTGTAGGGGCAATTCTATTATTTTTGGGGACACTATACAGGGATTATTGCCCGGAGCACAATATAGGGTGTTATTATTACTGGGGGCACGCTAGGGGACATTATAGCTGCTGTGGGGACATATGGGGTCATTTATCAAACTGGTGTAAAGTAGAACTGGCTTAGTTGCTCAAAGCAGCTAATCAGGTTCCACCATTCATTTTTAACAGCTCATTTGGGAATCCAGTTCTACTTAATCCTGTCGGCTGGGGGTACAACTATCTTTTTCTTCGACTTTTCATCCTCAGTGAAATGGACAGATGGAGCGCACTAATCAGAGTCTGGAGACTTAATTAAGATGTTTTGTCTCTGAAAACCAGGAGGAGTGGTCCTCATTTTAGTCTCTGGCAGAGTTTGCCATAAATAATCGTAGACAGGAGTCCACTGGGAAGTCGCAGTTTTTTGGGGGCATATGGGTTTCACCCACATTTTGGCACATTTTCTGGTTCCGATACTTCTGGTATCCCTGAGGAAGAACGTTTTTCGTCGTCATTATCATCCATATGGCGGAGAATTCAAAATAACTTGATGAATATGGACAACAAGTATAAACGTGTGGTGGACAGGAAACGTATGAATGGTCCGGACCTAAGAGTGGGTGATTTTGTGTAGCTGTCCACAAAATATACTAAGTTGGGTCCAAGATTTATTGGTCCATATAAGATCATTGCCATTATTAATCCTGTAGCTTTTCGTTTAGAACTTACCCGGGCTCTGAAAATACATAATGTTTTTCATAAATCTTTTTTGAAGAGATATGTTGAACCCTTGGAGCTGTCTTCCTTGCCACCCGCTCCTGTCATAGTGGATGGTAGTTTGGAATTCCAGATTGCCAAGATTATTGATTCTCGAGTCCTTTGTAGATCTCTTCAATATCTTGTTCATTGGAATGGTTATGGACCAGAGGAAAGGATGTGGGTACCAGCACCTGACGTGAATGCCAGTCGTTTGGTGAAAGCTTTTCACAGGTCTCACCCAGATAAGGTCGGTCCTGGGTGCCCTGAGGTCACCCGTAAAAGGTGGGGTACTGTCACGGATGTACCGAGAGATACGGACGTCCCCGCGACAGTGGGTGACAGAAGATCTGTGAGACTGGCAACACGTGCTTTGATCTGACAGGTTTCCTTGTGGATCAATAGGCGTCTGTGTTGTTTCTGATACTGGCCACACCTCTAACCTCCAGGTGTTGCTATTGTGGTCATTTAACTTTCCTTATTTAAAGTTGCTTCTCCCACAATTCTGTGCGGTTTATAGCTTCAGTATTATATGTGGTCTGCTGGTGTTTGGTTCTCGGCTGAGTTTCTGTTGCTGCCATAGCTACTGGAATGTTAAGTGTTTCCTTTCCCTTTTGCATTTTGTTTTGGTTTATCTGTGTGTTGTTTTTCCCCTGCCCTTTGTTGTAGGCCTGAGGAGACTCCTGTTCGTCATTCCTTTCTGGAGGAGCAGGTAGTCTTAGTCCTGTCACTATTGCCAGGGTCCTATAGGGTGAGTTAGGACTCTAGATACTCCTGTGTATGAGCTCACCTACCTTTGGGGTCTGTTCATACTGACAGTCAGTTAGGACTGTGACTAGGGATTTGACTAGGAGGTGTCCTTCTTTCTTCCGTAGCTTTCAGGTCTTGTTTCTTGTTCCCTCTCCTTCTTCGTCCAGTGTGGTGTCTGCCTCCCACACACAAGCGTGACAGGCATTCCGCTTCTCTCTTGAGTGATTTTTTTTATTTATTTTTTAATCCATATTGCACTAATTTATTACCGTTAGATGGGTGCACTTCTGTCATAGCGGCCATTAAAAACGGTCCTGTTGATTGATAGGCTAAATGGGGTTTTAATATAATACTTTGTGACAAATAAATTTGTAACAAATCTAATTTCTTGTCAAACTTTGGTGAAGCTGCCGAACTAAATTTTTCAAAACTTCACTAATTTTTTATTATCAACTACTAGTGTGCCACACTGTCTTCCTTTAGCTATTTTGTAGACTCTGATAAGTGTAAGTGATTACATTGATTGTAATGTCGGAAAACAGTCCACTCGTATTGGCTTATGATATGATAGGTCAAGTAGTGCCATTGGTCAGGGTTGGCATCACAGTTTCTAGCACTCCGCCATATATGTTTTTTTATTGCTGAAATCCATGTTGAAAGTGTCCTGCAATGGTTGATCTTAGACGCGGCAAGCATTTTCTAGCTAACCATCATATTCATGCATTATTAGGGTCATTTATTAAACTGGAGTAAAGTAGAACTGGCTTAGTTGTGGATAGCAACCAATCAGATATCACCTTTCATGTTCCAAAGGAGCTGTCAAAAATGAAAGGTGAAATCTGATTGGTTGCCATTGGCAACTAAGCCAGTTCTACTTTACACCAGTTTAATAAATGTCCCTATATATGTGGATACTGTGCTCATATTACTTTTCTATTCCAACATGTCGATCTGTGGTCACAATCCCCACCCTCAGTTTTTGACTAATTAGATAATTCACCGTTTTTTGAAAACCTTTTTTTTCTAAAGACACTTAGGTACTTGGGAAAATGAGCTGCTTCACAGTAAATGCAATATATATTTTTGGTTGTCATCTCCATCATTTTATATACAATGTATTTGTCTGAAAAGCCAGGACTGTTTGCCTTACCACCTCCTGCCAAACATACTGCATTGTTCTCAAAGGAGGAAATCATTTCATGACTCTGCTTTGATTGATTTTTGGGAAAAGAAATCTATGTTTTCATAGTGGGTACTGTTTCCAATTGACAGAATATCAAAGACGTAAACAATTTTGCACCCAAAGGAAGCTACAAGTGCTAAACAATATACCAGCAGATCACAAAATATTAGCCGCTGGTAGAACATTAATTTTTGGTTGGCTACACCACAAGGAACAGATATCATCTTTGATGCATTTCACTTACATGCTAATCATAGTTCCTCTTCTCTTCCAATGTAAATGTGTAAGTTTACAACCACATCTCTTCCTGAATGGACAGGGAAAAATTTGTATAAGCTACTTAAGAGAGCTCTGAAATACAATGTATTTTTCTTTCTGTGCAGGTTCTAACTCATTATCTGATAGGCAATCAAAGTCATCAAAGCATTCATCCTCCTTATCGTGTAGATGACTTTCTTGGTTAGAGGATTTACCATAACTAATTTCAGTTATGTTTTTTTGTGGACACAGAATCAGCTGTTATTTTGGGATTTCTTGTAACAATATTAGTTGTTAGATTAGTTTTTTTTGTATGTTTATTCCACTGCTGACCCCAGTTTCTTCATCTAATCAGTTATGATATTTAATGTGTAAATTATCCTCTAGTGTGATGGACGGCTTTTCATCTGCAAACTCTTTGGGGTCAGTAGAAATTGCACGATCTGTAGTGGCTATTGTTTTATCTGTACCTTGGATTTGATTATTATTGGTTCTGAGGGAAAGAATACCTGAATTTTGAAACATCAAATCGTCAAAGATAATAGAAAGACAGTGTTCCCCTTGGAGGTCATGTTAGCAGCAACTGCTATCTCAGTTGGAGCTGAAAATAAAGTACAGTTTTTTTTCTTGTGAATTCTAGTACTCATATAAACAGGTCTTTGATCAGTGGACACACTACTAGTGGGTATTTCATTTTCACAATCAAAAATAGTGGGTAGAACATTAGGACAGATGTTTTCGGTCTTATTCATATACATAGGCATCATGGTCAGAACTCTGGAAACTGAAATTTAATGTGGATAAGTGCAAGATAATGCACCTGGGGCGTAAAAACCCAAGGGCAGAATATAGAATATTTGACACAGTCCTGACCTCAGTATCTGAGGAAAGGGATTTAGGAGTAATTATTTCAGAAGACTTAAAGGTGGGAAGACAATGTAATAGAGCAGCACGAAATGCCAGCAGAATGCTTGGATGTATAGGGAGAGGTATAAGCAGTAGAAAGAGTGAAGTGCTTATGCCGCTGTACAGAACACTGGTGAGACCTCACTTGGAGTATTGTGCGCAGTACTGGAGGCCATATCTCCAGAAGGATATAGATACTCTAGAGAGAGTTCAGAGAAGAGCTACTAAACTAGTACATGGATTGCAGGATAAAACTTACCAGGAAAGGTTAAAGGACCTTAATATGTATAGCTTGGAAGAAAGAAGAGACAGAGGGGATATGATAGAAACTTTTAAATACATAAAGGGAATCAACTCGGTAAAGGAAGAGAGCATATTTAAAAGAAGAAAAACTACCACAAGAGGACACAGTTTTAAATTAGAGGGGCAAAGGTTTAAAAGTAATATAAGGAAGTATTACTTTACTGAGAGAGTAGTGGATGCATGGAATAGCCTTCCTGCAGAAGTGGTAGCTGCAAATACAGTGAAGGGGTTTAAGCATGCATGGGATATGCATAAGGCCATCCTTCATATAAGATAGGGCCGGGGGCTATCCATAGTATTCAGTATATTGGGCAGACTAGATGGGCCAAATGGTTCTTATCTGCCGACACATTCTATGTTTCTATGGTTAAAATACTTTGAACAGATGCAATATACTGTACATCTGTTTTCTCACCAATCATCATTTTTTGACCCAGGAATCTAGGTCAATGTTGGGCCTGCTGTAACCACAAACGAATACATTCATTGTTATTTGGTAAACAATGCATAGTTATTTCATCTTAAGGGTACTTTCACACTTGCAGCAGGACGGATCCGACAGGCTGTTCACCATGTCGGATCCGTCCTTCCGCTATTTTGCCGTGCCGCCGAACCGCCGCTCCGTCTCCATTGAATATAATGGGGACGGGGGCGGAGCTCCGGCGCAGCACGGCGGTGCACGGCGAAAGCCGCCGGACTAAAAAGTCGGACATGCAGGACTTTTTAGTCCGGCGGCTTTCGCCGTGCACCGCCGTTCTGCGCCGGAGCTCCGCCACCGTCCCCATTATAGTCAATGGGGACAGAGCGGCGGTCCGGCGGCACGGCGAAATAGCGGAAGGACGGATCCGACATGGTGGACAGCCTGTCGGATCCGTCCTGCCGCAAGTGTGAAAGTAGCCTTAGTTAGTTTTTTCATCTTTTTCTTTCCCAGTTTTGCAACAACCAGGCACAATGCAAAACGGAACTTACCTGTTTTCCTTTAAGATAAAAAATTAATAAAAACCATGAGTGATAGAGGGGAAAAAAGCTATTTATTAAAATGCATCAATTGATAGTAGTTTATTGATAAAGTAATATTGAATAAAAAAAATTGCTATTGAAACAAACAGAGATGTAATGAAAATCGAATAATAAAGATTACAATACACCAAGGGAAAGAGAGCAGAAAAATGAGAAGAAAAATAGCACACTCATTTCTAGAACAAGTCTACCAAAAGGTTAAAAAAAGTCTCCTGTTATGAGAGCATTTTTAGACTGTGATAACTCGGGCACAGCTTTAAAAGTCAGTATGGGGCCACAATGTACAGCTCTATCAACCTTATTTTCAAATGCCTTATACACAGTTGAATTACATTATTCTGACCACCAGCTAGTATCCAGAGTAACTTCTGTGTACAACATGGACAGCAGCTAGACGGGCTGGGAGTGACTCAATAAGTTCCTGGTTGGTTGTCCTAGTATCTGGAGTCATGCGTGGGGGAGATCCATAGAGCACTGTTTAGAGTTAATTGGACGGCACTCCTCGGTTCTTCAGTACGGTGCTCAATGGTAATTATGATCAATATAGTGAGAATAAACCACGGCACTCGTTATATATAGTTGAATCAATTATGCTTTTTTTATTTTTTTATATCCATCCAGAAATTAATTGTAAAAACTTGCCAACGTTTCGGTCTTATCACAAGACCTTGCTCACGGCCTGAGATAGAATTAGAGATATGGTACACATGAGAATTTATATATTCCTAGATATAGTTTTTAGTCAATTGGTAGCACGAATATACATGTCAGAGAATATAATGTAAATTAATACAATATACATGAATGTAGGAACAGAGGAGCAGCTGCTATATGTGTTGTAAAAACTGTAGATAGATTTGATTAAACAGATAAGAGGGGATTGTAGAACATCACAAGTTACTTGGGATCCTTAGAGAGACTTTGGTGGAACCTGTAGGGCACAAAGGTGCTAATTTAAGTATGAAAAAACATATATTGGCGGATATATAGGGGCACATATCGAGGAAAGTCTGTATATAACATGATGGACAGAGAAAGTCTGGGGTGCGCAGGTAATGGGTACCTGAAACAGCTGAGGTCTGGAGCATATGCACAACAGAATTCATAAGTACATGCAATCATATGGAACATATACATACATATAAAGAGACCTATTATAAAAAAGAGATGCCACAACTGGGGAACATACCTTAGTTTAGGAGACATATTGTGTGATGGATGGCGTGTGGTATTATCGCATAGCCCCAGTTTAATACCGCGAATACCGGCGTTCACGTCGTGTATCGCCGTGCGTCCAGCGTCATCGCTTCAATGCGCGCAGAGTCGCCGCGCGTGTGACGTCACCGCGCTTCCGGCGCCGCTGCGCATGCGCTAACGGCAGGAAGCAGCGCGATTACAAGTGTGGGCACTGGCAATGATGTACAGTACAGACCAAAAGTTTGGACACACCTTCTCATTTAAAGAGTTTTCTTTATTTTCATGACTATGAAAATTGTAGAATCACACTGAAGGCATCAAAACTATGAATTAACACATGTGGAATTATATACATAACAAACAAGTGTGAAACAACTGAAAATATGTCATATTCTAGGTTCTTCAAGGTAGCCACCTTTTGCTTTGATTACTGCTTTGCACACTCTTGGCATTCTCTTGATGAGCTTCAAGAGGTAGTCCCCTGAAATGGTTTTCACTTCACAGGTGTGCCCTGTCAGGTTTAATAAGTGGGATTTCTTGCCTTATAAATGGGGTTGGGACCATCAGTTGCGTTGAGGAGAAGTCAGGTGGATACACAGCTGATAGTCCTACTGAATAGACTGTTAGAATTCGTATTATGGCAAGAAAAAAGCAGCTAAGTAAAGAAAAACGAGTGGCCATCATTACTTTAAGAAATGAAGGTCAGTCAGTCAGCCGAAAAATTGGGAAAACTTTGAAAGTAAGGGCTATTTGACCATGAAGGAGAGTGATGGGGTGCTGCGCCAGATGACCTGGCCTCCACAGTCCTTGGACCTGAACCCAATCGAGATGGTTTGGGGTGAGCTGGACCGCAGAGTGAGGGCAAAAGGGCCAACAAGTGCTAAGCATCTCTGGGAACTCCTTCAAGACTGTTGGAAGACCATTTCAGGGGACTACCTCTTGAAGCTCATCAAGAGAATGCCAAGAGTGTGCAAAGCAGTAATCAAAGCAAAAGGTGGCTACTTTGAAGAACCTAGAATATGACATATTTTCAGTTGTTTCACACTTGTTTGTTGTGTATATAATTCCACATGTGTTAATTCATAGTTTTGATGCCTTCATAGTCATGAAAATAAAGAAAACTCTTTGAATGAGAAGGTGTGTCCAAACTTTTGGTCTGTACTGTATATAGAAATTCCATAGATATAGTATTGGCTCTAAATGTCTCTAAATATAGGCCATGTAGCTGTACTTAGCAAATGGTGTAGACATAAGACATAAATCTATATAGGGCATGCAACTATACAAGGCAGCGTGCTACATAGGATCCACTCATACTACCTGGCTGGGATGGACTTTAGGAGTCATTTTGTCTGTTAGAAAAAGAGTAGAAAAAGAGAAAAATAAATATTAATAACCACATTCTATATAACAATCAGAGTTTAGAAGTTAATATATGGGTACATAGGCGCGCGCAGCCTATTGCATTAGGGTGTGCACCCTAAAGCACAAACACAGACGCAGCGCACGCACCTGTGTGTGTATGTATGTATATATATATATTATATACACGCACACACACACATATATATACACAAATACACTCTGTATACATACAGACCTGCACTATCAATATAATGAAGGGAGAAGAAATCATTTTTAAACTTACCGTATTTTTCGCCCTATAAGACGCTCTATTCGCCCTATAAGGTTTTAGAGAGGGACAATAAGAAAAAAATGTTTTATTACACCTCAGGTCAGACCACCAATCAGACCCCCAATGTCAATAAGACCCCAATAAGACCTCATATCAGACCCCAATGTGAATGACCCCCAATCAGACCTCAGATAAGAGCCCCAGTGCCTCATATCAGCCCCCAGTGCCTCATATCAATCCCCTGTGCCCCATATAAAATTTAAAAAAAAAACACTTTCCTGCTCCGGACGCTGCCGCTCCTCACCGCTCGCGCTCGGTAATCCTCCTGTACAGTATGCTGTGTGGGCAGTGTGAGGTCACAGAGCAGCCTCACACTGTGCGCAGCCTTCACAGTGGAGCGCATGAGGACCAGGAAGAGGTGAGTATAGCGCTTCCTGGCCCTCTGGTACTAATAACTTGATTAGTATTCGCCCCATAAGACGCAGGGGCATTTTCCCCCCACTTTTGGGGGAAAAAATGCATCTTATGGGGTGAAAAAGTGCAGCACGGGGGTGACAGAACCAGTGTTTCCTCTAAGCCTTGGCAGCTGCTGAGCGGGATCGGCTCAGAGCTGGGCACAGCGCCATCAAAGGTGGGCGATAGGAAAACCTAAGATAATTGTCACATCAAAGAGCATAAAAACCACTGCACCATCCCATACAATAAAGTATAACCCCTGCACCATCCCGTACAATATACAGTATAACCCCTGCACCATCCCGTACAATATACAGTATAACCCCTGCACCATCCCGTACAATATACAGTATAACCCCTACACCATCCCGTACAATATACAGTATAACCCCTGCGCCATCCCGTACAATATACAGTATAACCCCTACACCATCCTGTTCAATATACAGTATAACCCCTGCACCATCCCGTACAATATACAGTATAACCCCTGCACCATCCCGTACAATATACAGTATAACCCCTACACCATCCCGTACAATATACAGTATAACCCCTGCGCCATCCCGTACAATATACAGTATAACCCCTACACCATCCCGTACAATACAGTATAACCCCTGCACCATCCCGTACAATATACAGTATAACCCCTGCGCCATCCCGTACAATATACAGTATAACCCCTGCACCATCCCGTACAATATACAGTATAACCCCTGTGCCATCCCGTACAATATACAGTATAACCCCTGCACCATCCCGTACAATACAGTATAACCCCTGCACCATCCCGTACAATATACAGTATAACCCCTGCACCATCCCGTACAATACAGTATAACCCCTACACCATCCCGTACAATATACAGTATAACCCCTGCGCCATCCCGTACAATATACAGTATAACCCCTGCACCATCCCGTACAATACAGTATAACCCCTGCACCATCCTGTACAATATACAGTATAACCCCTGCACCATCCCGTACAATATACAGTATAACCCCTGCACCATCCCATACAATATACAGTATAACCCCTGCGCCATCCCGTACAATACAGTATAACCCCTGCACCATCCCGTACAATATACAGTATAACCCCTGCACCATCCACTACAATATACAGTATAACCCCTGCACCATCCCGTACAATATACAGTATAACCCCTGCACCATCCTGTACAATATACAGTATAACCCCTGCACCATCCCGTACAATATACAGTATAACCCCTGCACCATCCTGTACAATATACAGTATAACCCCTGCACCATCCCGTACAATATACATTATAACCCCTGCACCATCCGGTACAATACAGTAGAACCCCTGCACTATCCCGTACAATACAGTATAACCCCTACACCATCCCGTACAATATACAGTATAACCCCTGCACCATCCCGTACAATATACAGTATAACCCCTGCACCATCCCGTACAATACAGTATAACCCCTGCACCATCCTGTACAATATACAGTATAACCCCTACACCATCCCGTACAATATACAGTATAACCCCTGCACCATCCCGTACAATACAGTATAACCCCTGCACCATCCTGTACAATATACAGTATAACCCCTGCACCATCCCGTACAATATACAGTATAACCCCTGCACCATCCCATACAATATACAGTATAACCCCTGCGCCATCCCATACAATATACAGTATAACCCCTGCGCCATCCCGTACAATATACAGTATAACCCCTGCACCATCCACTACAATATACAGTATAACCCCTGCACCATCCCGTACAATATACAGTATAACCCCTGCACCATCCTGTACAATATACAGTATAACCCCTGCACCATCCCGTACAATATACAGTATAACCCCTGCACCATCCTGTACAATATACAGTATAACCCCTGCACCATCCCATACAATATACATTATAACCCCTGCACCATCCGGTACAATACAGTAGAACCCCTGCACTATCCCGTACAATACAGTATAACCCCTACACCATCCCGTACAATATACAGTATAACCCCTGCACCATCCCGTACAATATACAGTATAACCCCTGCACCATCCCGTACAATACAGTATAACCCCTGCACCATCCTGTACAATATACAGTATAACCCCTACACCATCCCGTACAATATACAGTATAACCCCTGCACCATCCCGTACAATATACAGTATAACCCCTGCACCATCCCGTACAATACAGTATAACCCCTGCACCATCCTGTACAATATACAGTATAACCCCTGCACCATCCCGTACAATATACAGTATAACCCCTGCACCATCCCATACAATATACAGTATAACCCCTGCGCCATCCCGTACAATACAGTATAACCCCTGCACCACCCCGTACAATATACAGTATAACCCCTGCACCATCCCGTACAATATACAGTATAACCCCTGCACCATCCCGTACAATATACAGTATAACCCCTACACCATCCCGTACAATATACAGTATAACCCCTGCACCATCCTGTACAATATACAGTATAACCCCTACACCATCCCGTACAATATACAGTATAACCCCTGCACCATCCTGTACAATATACAGTATAACCCCTGCACCATCCCGTACAATATACAGTATAACCCCTGCACCATCCTGTACAATATACAGTATAACCACTGCACCATCCCGTACAATATACAGTATAACCCCTGCACCATCCTGTACAATATACAGTATAACCCCTGCACCATCCCGTACAATATACAGTATAACCCCTGCACCATCCTGTACAATATACAGTATAACCCCTGCACCATCCCGTACAATATACAGTATAACCCCTGCACCATCCTGTACAATATACAGTATAACCCCTGCACCATCCCGTACAATATACATTATAACCCCTGCACCATCCGGTACAATACAGTAGAACCCCTGCACTATCCCGTACAATACAGTATAACCCCTACACCATCCCGTACAATATACAGTATAACCCCTGCACCATCCCGTACAATATACAGTATAACCCCTGCACCATCCCGTACAATACAGTATAACCCCTGCACCATCCTGTACAATATACAGTATAACCCCTACACCATCCCGTACAATATACAGTATAACCCCTGCACCATCCCGTACAATACAATATAACCCCTGCACCATCCTGTACAATATACAGTATAACCCCTGCACCATCCCGTACAATATACAGTATAACCCCTGCACCATCCCATACAATATACAGTATAACCCCTGCGCCATCCCATACAATATACAGTATAACCCCTGCGCCATCCCGTACAATATACAGTATAACCCCTGCACCATCCACTACAATATACAGTATAACCCCTGCACCATCCCGTACAATATACAGTATAACCCCTGCACCATCCTGTACAATATACAGTATAACCCCTGCACCATCCCGTACAATATACAGTATAACCCCTGCACCATCCTGTACAATATACAGTATAACCCCTGCACCATCCCATACAATATACATTATAACCCCTGCACCATCCGGTACAATACAGTAGAACCCCTGCACTATCCCGTACAATACAGTATAACCCCTACACCATCCCGTACAATATACAGTATAACCCCTGCACCATCCCGTACAATATACAGTATAACCCCTGCACCATCCCGTACAATACAGTATAACCCCTGCACCATCCTGTACAATACACAGTATAACCCCTACACCATCCCGTACAATATACAGTATAACCCCTGCACCATCCCGTACAATATACAGTATAACCCCTGCACCATCCCGTACAATACAGTATAACCCCTGCACCATCCTGTACAATATACAGTATAACCCCTGCACCATCCCGTACAATATACAGTATAACCCCTGCACCATCCCATACAATATACAGTATAACCCCTGCGCCATCCCGTACAATACAGTATAACCCCTGCACCACCCCGTACAATATACAGTATAACCCCTGCACCATCCCGTACAATATACAGTATAACCCCTGCACCATCCCGTACAATATACAGTATAACCCCTACACCATCCCGTACAATATACAGTATAACCCCTGCACCATCCTGTACAATATACAGTATAACCCCTACACCATCCCGTACAATATACAGTATAACCCCTGCACCATCCTGTACAATATACAGTATAACCCCTGCACCATCCCGTACAATATACAGTATAACCCCTGCACCATCCTGTACAATATACAGTATAACCACTGCACCATCCCGTACAATATACAGTATAACCCCTGCACCATCCCGTACAATACAGTATAACCCCTACACCATCCCGTACAATATACAGTATAACCCCTGCACCATCCCGTACAATATACAGTATAACCCCTGCACCATCCCGTACAATACAGTATAACCCCTACCCCATCCCGTACAATATACAGTATAACCCCTGCACCATCCCGTACAATATACAGTATAACCCCTGCGCCATCCCGTACAATACAGTATAACCCCTGCACCATCCCGTACAATATACAGTATAACCCGTGCACCATCCCATACAATATACAGTATAACCCCTGCACCATCCCGTACAATATACAGTATAACCCCTGCACCATCCCATACAATACAGTATAACCCCTACACCATCCCGTACAATATACAGTATAACCCCTGCACCATCCCGTACAATATACAGTATAACCCCTACACCATCCCGTTCAATATACAGTATAACCCCTACACCATCCCGTACAATATACAGTATAACCCCTGCACCATCCCATACAATATACAGTATAACCCCTACACCATCCCGTACAATATACAGTATAACCCCTGCACCATCCCATACAATATACAGTATAACCCCTACACCATCCCATACAATATACAGTATAACCCCTGCACCATCCTGTACAATATACAGTATAACCCCTGCACCATCCCGTACAATATACAGTATAACCCCTGCACCATTCTGTACAATATACAGTATAACCCCTGCACCATCCCGTACAATATACATTATAACCCCTGCACCATCCGGTACAATACAGTAGAACCCCTGCACTATCCCGTACAATACAGTATAACCCCTACACCATCCCGTACAATATACAGTATAACCCCTGCACCATCCCATACAATATACAGTATAACCCCTGCACCATCCCGTACAATACAGTATAACCCCTGCACCATCCTGTACAATATACAGTATAACCCCTACACCATCCTGTACAATATACAGTATAACCCCTGCACCATCCCGTACAATATACAGTATAACCCCTGCACCATCCCGTACAATACAGTATAACCCCTGCACCATCCTGTACAATATACAGTATAACCCCTGCACCATCCCGTACAATATACAGTATAACCCCTGCACCATCCCATACAATATACAGTATAACCCCTGCGCCATCCCGTACAATACAGTATAACCCCTGCACCATCCCGTACAATATACAGTATAACCCCTGCACCATCCCGTACAATATACAGTATAGTCCTCTCTTTGATCCAGAGAACTTACATAGAAAAACTAATAACCAAGAGGCTAAACAAAACCCTGTTTCTGACCCTTATGTTAAAACATAACTTTCATTTGATTGCTCTAATACCTAAAGGAAAAAAAAAATTTTTTTAAAAGCTGCTCTTTCTCTAGGTGACCTTATGTTTATAGTAGTGTTAATAGAGTCTCAAGGGTCTATAAAAGCAGCTACACTATTTTTGCAAACCTTTGAGACTCTATTACCACTACTATAATGTCATCTAGAGAAACAGCAGCTTTTTAAAATGATTTTTTTCCATTAGGTGTTAAAGCAATCAAATGAAAGTTATGTTTTAACATAAGGGTCAGAAGCAGGTTTTTTTTTAGCCTCTGTCTTGGCTATTAGTTTTTCTATTCATAAAGCTCCACATGGAGCTCGCACCCAGCAGTAGATAGAAGCCTGCAGGACACTTCACATGGGCACTTCACCTGGGCACATGGTGATGGCTCCATTCCTACGCTGTCCCTGGCACTTCATCAGCAGCAGGGGCGGTGCGCTTCCTGTCTTCATAATAACTGAAAAGGAAGCTACTGCTGCTGTGTTCAGCTCCCGAGAGGAGGGGGTGTTAGAGGATCAGCCAATAGCAGGGCAGCCAGCTGATACTGGCCAATCAGCAGCCTCCTCCCTTATAACAGAGCTCTGTAATGTACAGAGCTCTGTTATTGGAGATTTCAGGCATCAGCTGTATTGCTCTGCTGCCTGCAGTGCCGCACATTGTAAACCTCAAGTCGGCTTGATTAGGGTGTGCCTAGGCACACCCGGCACACCCCGTGCGCACGCCTATGTATGGGTACATTCGATGCCATAAAACAGAACAACCAATTCCATATCATTTTATCTCAGCAAAACACCAAATTAACCAACTCAGATTTCAAGTCTTGGAACACATACCAGCGGCAAGAAGAGGAGGCAACCGGATTGTGCGTCTTAAACAACGCGAATCCTTCTGGATTTTCGAATTGAACACCCTGTCACCACATGGTATGAACAGGGATTTTGACTTTTGTGTCTCATGATGATAATACCATATCTAATTCAGTATAGGAACGAACATTATGCCAATGTGACCTTCATTGTACCCATATATTAACTTCTAAGCTCTGATTGTTATATAGGATGTGGTTATTAATATTTATTTTTCTATTTTTCTACCCCTAACAGACAAAATGACTCCTAAAGTCCATCCCAGCCAGGTAGTGTAAGTGGATCCTATGTAGCACTCTGACTTGTATTATTTACATGCCCTATATAGATTTATGTCTTATGTCTACACCATTTGCTAAGTACAGCCACATGGCCTATATTCAATATCCAATACTATATGTATGGAATGTAATTTCTATATACATCATTGCCAGTGCCACAACTGGCATCTGCGCAGTGATATCACACGTGTGGCGACTCTGCGCGCATCGACGCGATGACGCTGGACGCATGGCGATACACGCTGTGAACGCTGGTATTCGCAGTATTTAACTGGGGCTATGCGACACCACACGTCATTCATCACACAATAAGTCTCCTAAACTAAGGTATGTTCCCCAGTTGTGGCATCTCTTTTCTATAATAGGTCTCTATATATGTATGTATATGTTCCATATGATTGCATGTACTTATGAATTCTGTTGTGCATATGCTCCAGACCTCAGCTGTTTCAGGTACCCATTACCTGTGCACCCCAGACTTTCTCTGTCCATCATGTTATATACAGAATTACCTTGATATGTACCCCTATATATCCACCAATATATGTTTTTCCATACTTAAATTAGCACCTTTGTGCCCTACAGGTTCCACCAAAGTCTCTCTAAGGATCCCAAGTAACTTGTGATGTTCTACAATCCTTTCTTATCTGTTTAATCAAATCTATCTACAGTTTTTACCGCACTTATAGCAGCTGCTCCTCTGTTTATCACACTCCAATGTGATTTACATTCATGTATATTGGATTAATTTACATTATATTCTCTGACATGTATATTCGTGCTACCAATTGACTAAAAACTATATCTAGGAATATATAAATTTTCATGCATAAATTCTCATGTGTACCATATCTCTAATTTTATCTCAGGCCGTGAGCAAAGTCTTGTGATAAGACCGAAACGTTGGCCAGTTTTTACAATTAATTTCTGGATGGATATAAAAAATAGAAGATCCATAGAGCAAACACGACGAACAGTATAACCCCTGCACCATCCCGTACAATATACAGTATAACCCCTGCACCATCCCGTACAATATACAGTATAACCCCTGCACCATCCTGTACAATATACAGTATAACCCCTGCACCATCCCGTACAATATTCAGTATAACCCCTGCACCATCCCGTACAATACAGTATAACCCCTACACCATCCCGTACAATATACAGTATAACCCCTGCACCACCCCGTACAATATACAGTATAACCCCTGCACCATCCCGTACAATATACAGTATAACCCCTGCACCATCCCGTACAATACAGTATAACCCCTGCACCATCCCATACAATATACAGTATAACCCCTGCACCATCCCGTACAATACAGTATAACCCCTACACCATCCCGTACAATATACAGTATAACCCCTGCACCATCCCGTACAATATACAGTATAACCCCTACACCATCCCGTTCAATATACAGTATAACCCCTACACCATCCCGTACAATATACAGTATAACCCCTGCACCATCCCATACAATATACAGTATAACCCCTGCACCATCCCGTACAATATACAGTATAACCCCTGCACCATCCCGTACAATATACAGTATAACCCCTGCACCATCCCATACAATATACAGTATAAACCCTACACCATCCCGTACAATATACAGTATAACCCCTGCACCATCCCGTACAATATACAGTATAACCCCTGCCCCATGCCGTACAATATACAGTATAACCCCTGCACCATCCCATACAATATACAGTATAACCCCTACACCATCCCGTACAATATACAGTATAACCCCTGCGCCATCCCGTACAATATACAGTATAACCCCTGCACCATCCCGTACAATACAGTATAACCCCTGCACCATCCTGTACAATATACAGTATAACCCCTGCACCATCCCGTACAATATACAGTATGACCCCTGCACCATCCCGTACAATATACAGTATAACCCCTGCACCATCCCGTACAATACAGTATAACCCCTGCACCATCCCGTACAATATACAGTATAACCCCTGCACCATCCCGTACAATACAGTATAACCCCTACACCATCCCGTACAATATACAGTATAACCCCTGCACCATCCCGTACAATATACAGTATAACCCCTGCACCATCCCGTACAATACAGTATAACCCCTGGACCATCCTGTACAATATACAGTATAACCCCTGCGCCATCCCGTACAATATACAGTATAACCCCTGCACCATCCCGTACAATACAGTATAACCCCTGCACCATCCCGTACAATTTACAGTATAACCCCTGCACCATCCCGTACAATACAGTATAACCCCTGCACCATCCTGTACAATATACAGTATAACCTCTGCACCATCCCGTACAATATACAGTATAACCCCTGCACCATCCCATACAATATACAGTATAACCCCTGCACCATCCCATACAATATACAGTATAACCCCTGCGCCATCCCGTACAATACAGTATAACCCCTGCACCATCCCGTACAATATACAGTATAACCCCTGCACCATCCTGTACAATATACAGTATAACCCCTGCACCATCCCGTACAATATACAGTATAACCCCTACACTATCCCGTACAATATACAGTATAACCCCTGCACCATCCTGTACAATATACAGTATAACCCCTACACCATCCCGTACAATATACAGTATAACCCCTGCACCATCCCGTACAATATACAGTATAACCCCTGCACCATCCCGTACAATATACAGTATAACCCCTGCACCATCCTGTACAATATACAGTATAACCCCTGCACCATCCCGTACAATATTCAGTATAACCCCTGCACCATCCCGTACAATACAGTATAACCCCTACACCATCCCGTACAATATACAGTATAACCCCTGCACCACCCCGTACAATATACAGTATAACCCCTGCACCATCCCGTACAATACAGTATAACCCCTACACCATCGCGTACAATATACAGTATAACCCCTGCGCCATCCCGTACAATATACAGTATAACCCCTGCGCCATCCCGTACAATATACAGTATAACCCCTGCGCCATCCCGTACAATACAGTATAACCCCTGCACCATCCCGTACAATATACAGTATAACCCCTGCACCATCCCATACAATATACAGTATAACCCCTGCACCATCCCGTACAATATACAGTATAACCCCTGCACCATCCCATACAATACAGTATAACCCCTACACCATCCCGTACAATATACAGTATAACCCCTGCACCATCCCGTACAATATACAGTATAACCCCTACACCATCCCGTTCAATATACAGTATAACCCCTACACCATGCCGTACAATATACAGTATAACCCCTGCACCATCCCATACAATATACAGTATAACCCCTACACCATCCCGTACAATATACAGTATAACCCCTGCGCCATCCCGTACAATATACAGTATAACCCCTGCACCATCCCATACAATATACAGTATAAACCCTACACCATCCCGTACAATATACAGTATAACCCCTGCACCATCCCGTACAATATACAGTATAACCCCTGCCCCATCCCATACAATATACAGTATAACCCCTACACCATCCCGTACAATATACAGTATAACTCCTACACCATCCCGTACAATATACAGTATAGTCCTCTCTTTGATCCAGAGAACTTACATAGAAAAACTAATAACCAAGAGGCTAAACAAAACCCTGTTTCTGACCCTTATGCTAAAACATAACTTTCATTTGATTGCTCTAATACCTAAAGGAAAAAATATATTTTTTTAAAAGCTGCTCTTTCTCTAGGTGACCTTATGTTTATAGTAGTGTTAATAGAGTCTCAAGGGTCTATAAAAGCAGCTACACTATTTTTGCAAACCTTTGAGACTCTATTACCACTACTATAAAGTCATCTAGAGAAACAGCAGCTTTTTAAAATGATTTTTTTCCATTAGGTGTTAAAGCAATCAAATGAAAGTTATGTTTTAACATAAGGGTCAGAAGCAGGTTTTTTTTTAGCCTCTGTCTTGGCTATTAGTTTTTCTATTCATAAAGCTCCACATGGAGCTCGCACCCAGCAGTAGATAGAAGCCTGCAGGACACTTCACATGGGCACTTCACCTGGGCACATGGTGATGGCTCCATTCCTACGCTGTCCCTGGCACTTCATCAGCAGCAGGGGCGGTGCGCTTCCTGTCTTCATAATAACTGAAAAGGAAGCTACTGCTGCTGTGTTCAGCTCCCGAGAGGAGGGGGTGTGAGAGGATCAGCCAATAGCAGGGCAGCCAGCTGATACTGGCCAATCAGCAGCCTCCTCCCTTATAACAGAGCTCTGTAATGTACAGAGCTCTGTTATTGGAGATTTCAGGCATCAGCTGTATTGCTCTGCTGCCTGCAGTGCCGCACATTGTAAACCTCAAGTCGGCTTGATTAGGGTGTGCCCAGGCACACCCGGCACACCCCGTGCGCACGCCTATGTATGGGTACATTCGATGCCATAAAACAGAACAACCAATTCCATATCATTTTATCTCAGCAAAACACCAAATTAACCAACTCAGATTTCAAGTCTTGGAACACATACCAGCGGCAAGAAGAGGAGGCAACCGGATTGTGCGTCTTAAACAACGCGAATCCTTCTGGATTTTCGAATTGAACACCCTGTCACCACATGGATTTTGACTTTTGTGTCTCATGATGATAATACCATATCTAATTCAGTATAGGAACGAACATTATGCCAATGTGACCTTCATTGTACCCATATATTAACTTCTAAGCTCTGATTGTTATATAGGATGTGGTTATTAATATTTATTTTTCTATTTTTCTACCCCTAACAGACAAAATGACTCCTAAAGTCCATCCCAGCCAGGTAGTGTAAGTGGATCCTATGTAGCACTCTGCCTTGTATAGTTACATGCCCTATATAGATTTATGTCTTATGTCTACACCATTTGCTAAGTACAGCCACATGGCCTATATTCAATATCCAATACTATATGTATGGAATGTAATTTCTATATACATCATTGCCAGTGCCACAACTGGCATCTGCGCAGTGATATCACACGTGTGGCGACTCTGCGCGCATCGACGCGATGACGCTGGACGCATGGCGATACACGCTGTGAACGCTGGTATTCGCAGTATTTAACTGGGGCTATGCGACACCACACGTCATCCATCACACAATAAGTCTCCTAAACTAAGGTATGTTCCCCAGTTGTGGCATCTCTTTTCTATAATAGGTCTCTATATATGTATGTATATGTTCCATATGATTGCATGTACTTATGAATTCTGTTGTGCATATGCTCCAGACCTCAGCTGTTTCAGGTACCCATTACCTGTGCACCCCAGACTTTCTCTGTCCATCATGTTATATACAGAATTACCTTGATATGTACCCCTATATATCCACCAATATATGTTTTTCCATACTTAAATTAGCACCTTTGTGCCCTACAGGTTCCACCAAAGTCTCTCTAAGGATCCCAAGTAACTTGTGATGTTCTACAATCCTTTCTTATCTGTTTAATCAAATCTATCTACAGTTTTTACCGCACTTATAGCAGCTGCTCCTCTGTTTATCACACTCCAATGTGATTTACATTCATGTATATTGGATTAATTTACATTATATTCTCTGACATGTATATTCGTGCTACCAATTGACTAAAAACTATATCTAGGAATATATAAATTTTCATGCATAAATTCTCATGTGTACCATATCTCTAATTTTATCTCAGGCCGTGAGCAAAGTCTTGTGATAAGACCGAAACGTTGGCCAGTTTTTACAATTAATTTCTGGATGGATATAAAAAATAGAAGATCCATAGAGCAAACACGACGAACAAGGTGGTCCCACAGATGCTCAAATGGGTTTAGTCTTGGGAATTTTGGGGAAAGAGTAGTACTTGGAAGCCATTGGCATGCTCTTCCAACCATGTCGCACTATCTTGATGGAAGATTCCATCCTCCAGCAATCAGCTTGTATTGGTGTACGTGATCTCCACGGATGGATTCATACCCAAATCATTTGAGAGGGACTTCCACATGGATGAGTGTCCCAGAGAATGCCAAGGAAACATTTCCCAGACCCTAATGCTACCACCACCAGCTTGTGTTCTTCCAGCAATGGTTGCAGGGTGACTCTGATTGTTTCTCACCTGACATGCCAATGTCCATCCTTTCCATGAAGCAGAAAATGTTACTCAGAGAAGGCGAATCCGAGTCCTTGCCAATCAGAGGAGGTCCAATTTAGATACTACCACAACATTTGAAGCCTTTTCTGCCAATGCAACTTCATTATCAAAGGTGCAGTGACCATTTGTCTGCTTCGGAACCCCTTGAGCAGTAGGGTTCGCTGAAGTGTTGTTTTAGACACGCGTCTGGTAGACTCCTGGTTCATTTTCAAGTTGAGCTGCTCCACTATAGCATATCAGTCCACTCTCACACACCTTCATAGCCGAAGTTCACCTTTCACATCAATGGCACATGGCGCTCTGCAGTTTCCACAAATGGTGCCATTTGTCCACTCACAATACACTTTTACACCAGCAGCACTCAAACAGCTAATAAACAGTGCAGTTTCAGAAATACTGGCACCCTTAACCCGAAATCCAATAATCATCCCTTTTTAATATATCGCCCTTCTTACCATGACATCAGTAAGGGATATATATAGACAGCCCATCGCACACCCTAGATACCCACCAAGCCAGCTCATGACACATGACTTCTTTCATGAGCTACACGTTGCTGATGTAGAAAGTGGTCATAACAATGTCACTCGATTGTCTATTTAGCTGACATGTGATGTAAGTGATAGATAAAAATGGATATACCATGGTGGTCAAGAATAAAGCAAATATCTTACCTACAGACACAGTGATACCAGTTTCAAATGAGAATAAGATACAATCAAGAAAACATAAAAAAGATGAGATAATGAAATGGCTATGAATGTAAGAATAATGTTTAGTAAAAAGCCATACTAGAAGAACATACCAAGGATATATTTGGATTGGGTCAAGATAGAAAAATACAAAAAGCTATGTTTTTTCAGATCTACGACAAAAGTAAGAGAAAATGATTTCTTACAAAATTGAAATAACAAGTGTATGAAGAAACATAAAATGAGATGACAAAGGGAAAACAATTTGGATAATATGACAATGGGCAAATTAAAAATACACACTTATAGGTGAATAGTCTGTCGCAGGTACATGATAGGACAATTCTGTTGGCTATTAGACCTCCAGTTGCCATGGCCACCATCAGAATCTCGTGATCACGTCATGGAGGTTTTGCAGCAGAGTCTCAGCTGTATGTTACAACTGACATCTGCAGCTATTGGTCCCATTTAGCTCCTGAGTTGGTGCCATCACTATGCTATAAATGTACCTCATGGTACGGGAACATGTTAGCAGCATGCCATACATTTACATAATGATGCAGGTGGGGTTAACAGACTTATCTGCAACCTTAACTTTCACCAGAAATGTTTTTATTATTATTATTATTATTAGTATTAGTAGTAACTTTAAGGACAGTGTACTAATTTATGTTATATGGCCCTAGATTATATTGAGAAGGAAATCATATTTTCTTCTTTAGTAATGATGTGTCAATGATACACTGACAAGCAAAAGGATAACAATGTTTTGAACCTCTGACTTTCAGGCTCCATATCCCACCATCCACTACAGCTTCGAACGTAAGACTACCATAATTTTATAGATAATCATCTTGGCTATCTCAGACATAAATTGAACTTGCAGCTATTTAGTATATGATTCATTTTGCAGTTTCTTGTCATGTAATGCAACCCTATCGAACACTTGTGGGTAGAGTTGAAGAAAAAGCTGTATTTGTACCCAAGTGAGTCGACCAGTATGCACCAAAATTAGGAATGTGTAGAAGAGACCTGGGAACAGATTTTGGTCAAGACATGCTTGAATCTGATCGAGAGCATGCCCAGAAGGAAGGATTCAGTGTTGAAAGCCAAAGGTGTATTTACAAAATACTAACAAAATAATAAAACTTAAAATATAGAATTTTAGGAGCAAAACAGTAACAATGCAGTTGCATGACAAGAATCTGCATAAATAATCATATTCTAAATAGCTGCAGGTCCAATTTATGAATGATATAGCCAAGATGATTATCTATAATATGATGGTAGTCTCATGTTCTAAGCTGTAGTGGATGGTGAGATATGGAGCCTGAAAGTGACAAGTTCAAAACATTGTTACCCTTTTGCTCGTCAGTGTAAACCAGAGTTGCTTCCATTAAATGGATTATCCCATGAATAATAGGATAGGTGTTAAATGTCAGATCCTAGTGGCCACACTCCCAGTAATCCTAAGAAGAGAGGGTCTGTCTCTGAATGGACTAATACAGATAGTTGACAGTTTTCATAGAACCCTTTTAAGGGGAACCTGTCACTTTAGGTTTGCACAGTGAACCAAAGTGTATCTGGCAGTGTGTAAGAGAAGTGTGGAGCAAAGTGCTTACATCAAAGCCCAGAGGAATGTCAGTGAGGAACAGGAAAATCTGTGAGGAACAAGCATGATAAGAGCTATGACTCTGTAACTCTGCAAATACAATTTACATACAACACATGTTACTATACAGTAAAAAGGGTTGTCTAGCATTGAAGCCGACAAACCCTGGGGACTAGGGACAGGTGAGTGTTTTTTTTTTATGAACAGGGGGACAGGGGATGATCTCAGGGGTTTGCAGCCAGCCAGTCGCAGGGGCAACACGTGAGGTGCACGGTGGACCGATGAGGGGCCAAA
Organism: Bufo bufo; assembly: GCF_905171765.1. Taxonomy (NCBI): domain Eukaryota; kingdom Metazoa; phylum Chordata; class Amphibia; order Anura; family Bufonidae; genus Bufo; species Bufo bufo. The sequence goes on from NC_053390.1 coordinate 380,076,981, forward strand.
TAGTATAACACACAGTTCATCAGTTTACTCACGGTTAGAAGATAGCCTCCCTGGGCTGACAGCACAGTGTTGAGGTGGACAGCACGAAATCCTCTGGGACACGCTCTGTGGTAGGAAACATCAGCCAAGATGGTGGTTGAGGTGCCCTTGATGTTAGGGGTGCTTGTTGCGGCTAAGTCCTTTGATGGTTTTTGTTGTGACGCCAGTACCGTTAATGGTGGTACAACCATAGGTAGTAATAATGAGGTAGACAGTGGTAAGATGCAACTCACAACTTTTACTTTGGATGTCTCTTGGTTGCAGCAGTATAATTATGCAGTCTCTAGATGGTACAGAGTTAATTCTGCAAATCCACTGTTTTAGGCTTGTCAGGTTTCTTGGTTTTTTGGAGCAGTGGGTTAGGTGTACCTGATTCCGTTAGATGCTTTGGATCCTATTCCTTGACTTTCTCTACAAGCTAAATATTTCTAGACAGGAAAACTCAACTGTCTCTTAGAAGGTTGGTGTGGCTGCCTGAAGCTATAAAACCTCCACCATGCAAAGATGTCTGTGGCCCTCAAATATGGCTCTTATCACCGATGAATTCCTAGGAATGCTTGTTTCTTTTCCAGGGAGGCAAACTCTTCTCCTACTGGTCAGGGATGCAAGTCTATAGTCCAGCCACAGAAGGAAAACGCTCTTCTGCGCCTCACATCTGAGTAACACCTCCTTGCGAAGTTGGCTCCACTCACTAATATGTGTTCCGAAGTCTTCACTTTATCTTTCCTCCCACTAATTTGATCTGACTACCTCAGATGTGCTCTCTTCTGACTACATTTTCCCAGCTATCCTGATCATCATCTCCCTCCTGGTCTCAACTGACTAACTAGGCCTGACCTAGGTATATATATAAGACCTGAACTTTATCCCCATCTAGTGGCAGGATGTATAAATTGCACCTAATAGGCCTGTTAACAGGGATTTTCCAGATACATAAATTCAAAGTTATACATGACAACCTAGTACTCATAATAATATAAAAAAGTGCTTTTAAGCAGTGCCCACACACACACGTAGTGGGACGCTGCATACCCCCATGGTAAAATGTAAGTCGCCCTCGACGTTGGTATTGTCTGAAGCTGTGGATCTCTAAGCCGTGTCCTGAAATACACCAAATACACACCTCCAAATATGCACATGTGAATATAGACATTGCAATGCATTATCATGACTTTTCAATAACCTCCTGTAAATAAAGGGTTATGCACAAAAATACATTCTAGGCAAATATATAAAATATACCACATACATTTTCTCTCTCTTTATGGTAGATGTGTTACGGCCAAAATGGTTATAAGAGAATGATCTCACATAAGCGCAGTAAAAGTCCATTCCTAAAATGGGGTATAAAACATGTATAAAACATTTTAAAAGTGCAAAAATTTTGTTGTAAAACAATGGAGCACAGAAAAATCCTTCTGGGTACTTCCCTTCAAACGTTGCATTAACAAGGTCCCTTGATAACCTGAAAATGGGGTAAAAAGGGGTTAAACATGGTAAAACACACAGGTATAGTGCAACATTCTTGAGGTAGGTGGAGTTCTGGATGGAGTCCTTGCAAAAGAAACTTAGAGAGGGGCTCAATACAAAACAGGAAGAGAAGTCCTCTCAAACAATGGCAGCTCCTGCTCCATATTACGGATAAGACAGCCTACTTAATTGTAGGGATCCGAGCAGGAAGACACATCCGTCGGAATAGGGCTCCCAGAATCCCAGGAATCAGGGGATGATCCTTCAGGACGTCCCTCCATCACTTTATGTTGAGGGGTAGCTGGCCAGTTGAGGCCTTGTTTGACTTTTTAAAAGACAGGGGGTGGTTCCTTTTTCTCTTTGCAAACCAGCCCAGCAGTAGGGTCTCTCCTGGTCACAGGATTTGGACTCTCAGACGACTTCTTTGGTATTGAGGGACAAGCCGGTTCCCCTCCATAAAGTGGGACTACGATCCTTTGTGGTGGCTGTACAGCTAGCTGCTGAAACAACATTTCACAGTCCTCTGCAGTAGTATTGAAGGTTTGAGGCTCGGGCCTTTTTCTTCTAACCCTTTTTCCTTTGGGGTTTGGGTTTGGTGTCTGGATCTTTGGTGACAATGGCGGGTTGCCAAAGGATATTTGTTCCTGCAAACCCAGTAGCGTATTGGTTCTGGATTGTACTGGGTAGTATGTACTTCGCATCCGGCGGCCGCGCAGGGGCGGTAGGAAGTTTGTTTTCTGACTCTTCCTCGGATTCAGAGTCTTGAGTAGGCTCCTGGGGCTCTGTAGGTTGTCCTGGCCTACGGACTGCAGTGGCATAGGGCCCACGTGTACCCTCTGCAAGGGTGAACTCAACCACCTCGCCAATATACAGGCTATGGCGCCAAGGGGGAAGTTCCTTTCTGTTTACAGACCGGCGGTTCACGTAGTACTCACGATCTGTTGATAAGTCACGGATGAACCCGAATCCGCTCTGCTTACAGAAATCCAACACTCGGCCCAGTTTACATACTGGTACCGGGAAATCCTTTACTGGTACCTCCAACAGTTTACGGGTAAGTCCTTCATTGTAATGCTTACAAGCATGATTGCGTGGCAGCCGGGCAGCTTTTATTTCTGCAGACAGCTTTGCCCAAAGCGCGGTGTGCTCCATAGTGGGCCACGCTATGGTGGGTACCTTCTCAGAGTGACCGGACCTTTCGGCTGATTTATGAGACTGGGGTCGCGGCGTCGCGGCTGCATGCTGACCTGCACTGTTTTTTGCAGACTCAGGGCCACGGTCTTCACTGTGCTCCCTCCAGTGACGATCCCACAACTCCTGCACTCGAACCTGCAGCTCCGGAGTCATCTCTGTGGGGGTCCAAGTTGGAGCGGTGACCAGTTTCCGTCCGGAATCACTTTCAGGTGCAAAGCACTCTGATTTTTCAGCCATGCTGCTCCTGCACTTTCTCTCTCTCTCTCTCTCTCTGCAGTGATCGGTACTTCTGCTTCTTACGTAAGCACGCACGTCACGCTCTTCCATAGTTCCAGGCCTGCCTCCCAGGTCTGTTTGAATGACGGGAGCGGCGCAAACCACTATCCACCACATGGGGGGCGGTCTCAGCAAGTTGGACCTTCGGCACAATATCGGTCAGTACCCCTATTGGATTTGGTTGTTTGGTGACACACAATACTGGGGCAGTCTTTTGTGCATAAAGAGGTTCATAGGGGACTATATCTGTGTCTGCGCTTTCGTCTGAACTGTTTATAGGTAGGCACATTGTCAAGCCACACATGGTTCCACCGATTTTGTTTCAATGGTAGGACTCTTCCTAGGGCAAGGGGGGTTGTTGTTGTTTTCCTTCACTTGCACTACAATGATGCCTTGTTGGGATAGGATGGTTCTTCCTATTTGAATGGTAAGTTCCCAGTAACCCAGTATTGGTACAGATTTGCCGTTACTGGCTATGAGACTCAGCCAGGATTCTGGGGGCTGGGTAAGTTGATTTTGATCCCAGTATTTCTCAAATGCTGTTTGTTGTATGGTAGTGACTTGGGATCCTGTGTCAACTAGGGCAACAAAAGGAACTCCATTTATTTGAAGTGTTACTTCTGGACGGGATCCTACATATCTTGGCATCCAATAAGGATCTTCTGGACCTATTGATCTACCTCCTGAGGGGTGGTCCCTGATCTCGGGGGTCGCCCGTTTAACTGCCAGCAGGTGGCTTCAGTATGACCTGGCTTGTGACAGTATGTACAGATAGGCCGCTTGGGGGTACTAGTGCGGTCAGGTGGGCGTCCGCCTGAATTTCTGGAAAAAGTCCCTTTGTAATCAGGAGAGAAGAGCCTTCTAGAGACAGGTTTCTCGTCCTCCAGTAATAGTGGCTTTTCCCATTGTTCCAATTTTTTGTGAACTTTCTCCAGACTTTTAGTCAGGAATTGGACTTGCTCAGTAAGGGCAGCAACTGCGTCAGGAATTGGGGCTTGAGTTGCCTGACTGACGACAGGTAAACGTTTGACAGGGTTGACCGGCTGTGTGGCTAGTACTACAGCGGATCCAGCTGGACTTGGATGCTGGGCGGCTAACATTCTTAGTTGGCTCTTCAAATTGTCTGTATTAACACCTTCAATAAACTGCTCTTTCAGGGTTTTGTCCCGATTCTCTGCCTCACGGGGGTCTACTTGCACAACAGCTCTAAGGGCTTCTTGTAAAGATAATGCAAAGTCTCTGAGTGACTCACCTGTTCGCTGTTTTTTTTACTGAAGAACCTCATCTTGACTTCTGACATGGTCCTGGGTTCAAAGGTGGTGTAAAGACATTCAAATATCCGCGCCAGTGTCCTCCTCTCTGAGCTTGGCCAGGACTTCACTTCTCTGAGAGCAGCTCCTTCTAATTGCACAAGGAGAATCTCCATCTGCTGTTCTGGGGATACAGGGTACAACCTGAACACAGCAAGCATTTTTTCTTTAAAGTCCCTTTAAAGTGTGAATTTCACCGGAATAATGTGGGAACCAGGGGGCCCCAAAATAATAAGGCATAGTTAAAGGCATTAAACTTGGTGCTGCAGCAGCTGGCATTGCGCTAGGACCGGCTGCGGCTGCCGCAGGGGGTCCGCGGAGGTCAGCCTGCACGTTATCTTCCTGCACAGACATGCTGACAATAGTTTAATTAGTCAGATAGGTTAATTGTGGCTTGCAATACTTTTTACTTAACGTTGCTATGGGGGACTGCTATTTTTCGGTGTATGGCCCTTTAAATGTTGATGCCGGTTAAGTACAACACTCAGGCAGCGCTTATTTGGGTTTTTTATAGCGCTCCTGGCTAGCGATGCTTCACTCTGAGGTGGCAATAGTAAAATACAGTCTGCGGTAGTTACTTAGGGGCAGACAGTCAATGCGATGCGATTCGGCAGCTTGCCGGTGTAAATCTCTCGATACCTTTGCGGATGCATGCACGTCACACCATCCTCCCGTGCGTGGCGTTTCTCTTTGATGAGGCCACAAGCAGAGGGGGCGGCGCTGCGCTCGCATACAGGGCACGCCTCTCAGAACCCACACAGTACAGGTAGGATGGGCTTTAACCAGACAACTTTGCATAAAGGGGCGGCACACTGGTTTTCCCGCTCTGCAGGGGGTGTCACCAAGTTGCACACAGTGATGGCGCAGTGTTATTTTTCAAATCGGAGCTCCGGCGGCCATATTAGTTGAACAGTAACAGTCTATTCACTGACAGCAAGCAGTTATAGTGACACACAAATGTTGAATTTTTCCACTTTTGACACTGCGATTTTGATTTTGGGGACTAGTATAGCACCTCCATATACTTTGCAATCAATTTTGACAGTTCTGGACCCCAAAACAGCGCACAATAAGCAAAAGTCTCTCAAGCAAATAAAGGGGCTTATTCACATGCGACAGTCTCTCAAATATATAAGCAAAACTTCGTGGCACTCTGCCGTCCGTTTGCCGCTGGAAGTCGGGGTCCCACCCCGTCTTTGTAAAAAATATAGAAACTCCAGCAATTGAGTTGCAAGAAAGGATTTTTTTAAATGGTATTGCGGCTGTGTACAATGTGATGTTTCGGCAACACATTGGCCTTCATCAGACTACAGCAAAAGAAAAAAAGAAAATAAATAGTGTAATCAAATATTACATACAAATATTTTTATAATGTACCATGGCAAGTGAAAAGAAATGAAAGGATGAAAAAAGGAAAAACAACAGGTAAAAAACAGGAGAAACATGGTACGTAATGAATGGGATTCAGGAGGTTCTGTTATCACATCCACATGTCAGTCAATAACCAGACATAAATCATATCCGCATATCAGTCAATATTCAGACATAAATCCTAGATCCAGGCATTTCGGTCGAGTCCCATAGTAGGGCTACCTCCGCTGGAATCATGTTAAAGGGTATATCGTCCAGATAAAAAGAAGTCCATAACACACATGAGTAATCCGTGAATATCAGCAGCATTACAGAAGCAAAATCATAACGAAGCATTATCATTATATTGTAATTCAGTCACCAGCTGGACTTAAAGGTCAATATCTCCATATTAATGGAGCATAGATATATTGAATAAGCAGAACAGGATCTATGAGTAGGCAAAGGAAAAAAGGGGGGATGAGGGATAGGTAGATTTGTATACAGTTTGGCTTTAAGTCGTATACAGCATGATGTACAGGGAAGACCTAGTTAAGATCACCAGCCACCTGGACTTATCTATGAGAGGGTATATAGCAGGTATCCATTGTTGTTTGTGAAGGGTGGAAGTATTTCCTACCTTGTGCCGCTTGTTTAGATGGATATCCAGGATGCGGGTGTCAGGATAAGAGTGCATTCGCACTGACTGGAAAGCGCCTGTGTGAGAGAGGACGCGCGCCCTTATTCAAGGGATGGGCGTCCGGTGTCAGGGGGGTGTTGCGCATGCGCAGAATACACCGATGCGTGTCAAGCCTCGCTTTGGTTGTGAATGATATCCGGTGTCAGGGGATGTTGTGCATGTGTAGAGTACGCTGGTGCGTCTCAAGCCTCGCTTTAATTCTGAGTGATCTGTAGAGCGCACCCAGTCCTAGCGCTTTGAACAGAGCAGGAACGAAGGGAGATAAGGGGTGGAGAATGATAGCAACTAGGATGTCTAGATGTTGTAGACAAGATGTAGACAGGGAAGGATAAAAGGAAAGAATAGGATATATGGACATAGGACATACGGACATAAGACATAAGACCTATAACATATGACATAAAACATATAACATACCATTATGGAAAAAGGATACTATGGATGGCCCCAGGGTGTGAAGGGCAGTATTATTAATCTATAAGAAAATGACATGATAAATAAGATGGTGGTGGAGATTACGCCTACACATGCTAAAACATACATAAATCTAAAGTATAATAGTACACAAACTCCTGTCATATATAGGGTACCATAAGAGAGTCTATGGATACAAAGTGATGGGTAGTATGAAAGACAATGACAGGGATGACATATGTCAGAAAAAAGGAGAGGATATTTGGATACCGGAAAATTGATAATATTACTTAATTGGATAATATTACTTAATTCATTATATTATTTCTCAGTTCATTATATTATGTGTAATTGAGGATTTAGATGAGGCTGTGAATTTCATATTCCCTATTTAGTCCCTTGGGTTCCAGGCTATCAAGAGTGTGAATCCAGTACGCTTCCCTAGTTTTTAACAGTTTTACTCTATCGCCTCCTCGCCTGCTCGGTGTCACCTGTTCAATCACTTGATATTTTAATTGTGATAGATTATGACCGGCTGACTCGAAGTGTGCTGGTACTGGGAGTAGTAGGTTTTTCTGTCTGATATTCGATTTGTGTTGGCATACACGATCACGTATCTTTTGAGTTGTCTCTCCTACATATACCTTACCACAAGGACATTTTAATAGGTATACCACGAAATTGGTTTCACATGTAAAAAAGCCGCGAATAGGGAAGCTTTTACCTGACTGGGGATGATAGAATTGGGGTCCTTTTAATTCATTCGAGCACTGAAGGCAGTGTACACAGGGAAATGTTCCTGTCTTTTGTTTCTGCATAAAGGTCTGTCTCAGGGTGGTCTTGGAGGGGCCTATGTCAGCCTTCACAATTAGGTCCCATAGATTCTTAGGACGGCGTGTAGAAGACAGTATAGGATTTTTAAACTTGGCAATGTCTGGATAGGCCTTTTGTAGAATAGGCCAATGGTTCCTAATCTATTGATTATCTTATTGGCACTCGGGTGGAAGGTATGAACAAAGGGTATCCTATTAGTTACTCCTGTCTGTTTGTCTGATCTGGATTTAATTGTTTCATGGAGAAGGTGTTGTGGATAGCCTCGCGCTAGGAATCGCTGTTCCATTTCTGTTATTCTGGTTTGTTGAAGAGGGGCTGTTTTGACTATGCGGCGTATACGTTCAAATTGGGAATGTGGAAGTGACTTTTTAGTGTTTGAGGAATGAAAACTGGAGAAGTGCAACAGATTATTGCGATCTGTTGATTTTCTGTACAGATCCGTAGTAAGGGCACCGGTAGATAGTTTAGTGACCATAGTATCTAGGAAATTGATTGAATCAGAGTGATAGTGAATGGTAAATTGCTACAGGCTCTCAAATATTTGCGCAAGGGTTAATTATCCTGTTCGTGACGCCAATAAAAAGTTATGCAGCCAGCCAGTCGCAGGGGCAACACGTGAGGTGCACGGTGGACCAATGAGGGGCCAAATAGTATAACACACAGTTCATCAGTTTACTCACAGTTAGCAGATAGCCTCCCTGGGCTGGCAGCACAGTGTTGAGGTGGACAGCACGAAATCCTCCGGGGCACGCTCTGTGGTAGGAAGCATTAGCCAAGATGGTGGTTGAGGTGCCCTTGATGTTAGGGGAGCTTAGGGTGCTTGTTGCGGCTGAGTCCTTTGATGGTTTTTGTCGTGACGCCAGTACCGTTAATGGTGGTACAACCATAGGTAGTAATAATGAGGTAGACAGTGGTAAGATGCAACTCACAACTTTTACTTTGGATGTCTCTTGGTTGCAGCAGTACAATTATGCAGTCTCTAGATGGTACAGAGTTAATTCTGCAAATCCACTGTTTTAGGCTTGTCAGGATTCTTGGTTTTTTGGAGCAGTGGGTTAGGTTTATCTGATTCCGTTAGATGCTTTGGATCCTATTCCTTGACTTTCCCTACAAGCTAAATATTTCTAGACAGGAAAACTCAACTGTCTCTTAGAAGGTTGGTGTGGCTGCCTGAAGCTATAAAACCTCCACCATGCAAAGGTGTCTGTGGCCCTCAAATATGGCTCTTATCACCGATGAATTCCTAGGAATGCTTGTTTCTTTTCCAGGGAGGCAAACTCTTCTCCTACTGGTCAGGGATGCAAGTCTATAGTCCAGCTACAGAAGGAAAACGCTCTTCTGCGCCTCACATCTGAGTAACACCTCCTACCGAAGTTGGCTCCACTCACTAATATGTGTTCCGAAGTCTTCACTCTATCTTTCCTCCCATTAATTTGATCTGACTACCTCATATCTGCTCTCTTCTGAATACATTTTCCTAGCTATCCTGATCATCATCTCCCTCCTGGTCTCAACTGACTAACTAGGCCTGACCTAGGTATATATATAAGACCAGTAGAACAGGGAGGCAGGGAAAGGAAAATACAGCGGCACTACTTGCAAACACCTTTGTCTTCATGCGTCCGTATCGAACCCAGGGGAGGCAGCCGTGATAGGAGGCCCAGCAGGAGGTGGTGCTCAGCGTAGTAAAGCAGTAAATGGATGGAAATTGAGAAAGAGACGCGGCACTCACCGAACTTCTTAATGCTGGTGGCTGTTTATTTCAGGTAAGGCATCATGCGCAGGCAGGGGGGCGGGATGGCCACAGTGTGCGTCGGCGGCGACGGCCGTTTCGCGCTGGGATAGCGCTTCTTCTGGCCGGATATGACGTGCATATGCACGGCTAACCTTATGTAGGGGAAGAGAAGCCGGGCGTGTCCATGGCAATCCCGAACCTCCCCTGTGTGCAGGTGCATATAGAGGCATACAGACAGAGAAACAAGTGAATAGTTAAAGTATACAAATAATGTCATAAAAACAAGATAAGACAATCATGAGATACCCATGCTATAGTTGGGCGACAAATTTCAGGGGTCAGGCCGAGGTTGCTAACAATGAAAACAGATTCTGAAATATAATTGCATGCATATGGGCGCAAGATCTAAAGAGGGGGTAATGTCATTGGTTTCCAAGAATGGTGTGGGTGGGGCACCCGATTCTGCGGGAATAGGATAGTTGGACCGGAAATGGAGAAGAGACAAAACGACACGGCCGTGCCGTCATAAGAAAACCGCCATGTCGTTTTTGTCATTTAGACCGAGAGGACCCATGGCATTGGTCCTAATGATCCATCTGGCCTCCCGTTGCAGCAAGAGGCGGTGGCGGTCACCTCCACGGAGGATGGGTCCCACAGCCTCAATGCCTGCAAAGGAGAGGCCAGATGGATCACCATTGTGGGCCGCATGTACATGTTCAATGAGGCGAGGGGAACCTCGCCCGGTGCGGATTGAATTAATGTGCTCACGCACCCGTTCAAGCATCGGCCTGATAGTCTTCCCGATATAAAACATGTTGCAGGTACAAAAAATTACATACACCACAAAGGGGGTGCGACAGTTAATAAACTGTCGAACTTTGTGTGTTACGCCCCCTAGGGACAAGGTTTTAGCCTGGGCATTTAGATGGCAGAAGGAGCAGGTACCACATTTGTAGTTACCTATGGGAATCCTGCTGTTTAACCAGTTAGATCTTTTAGGTTGCCGAAGAACGCTTTGGACCAATTTGTCCCTTATAGTGTGGCACTTCCTAAAAGAAATAATTGGTTTGCTGGAGGCTATTGTGCCCAATGAAGCATCATGTTTTAAGAGGTCCCAGTTGCTGTATATTGCCCGTCTAATGATGTCAGCTACGGGACTATACTTAAAGACGAAGGCAAATCTCTCGTCTTTGTCGCCGCCAATATTGTCCCTGAGGAGACTGGATCGAGGGCGTGTAGCTGCTCGATGCATTGCATCCAGTACAGTCCTCCTTGGGTAACCCCTCTCAACAAGTCTACCCATAAGTTGGTGGGCCTGCTTAAAAAAGTTCGCGTCGGTGCTATTAATTCTGCGCAACCGGACAAATTGTCCGTAAGGTACCGCATCTTTCACGGCGGGAGGATGGAAACTGGCCTGGTGGAGCAGCGAATTAGTGGCAGTGGGTTTACGGAAACCTGTTGTGTGCAGGTAGCCTTCAACCACGGAGACATGTACGTCAAGGAAATCCAGACATCTGCCTCCGAAGTTGAAGGTGAACTTCATGTTCATATTGTTAGTATCATTAAGGTACTGCACGAAAAGTCCACACTGCTCTTCGCTGCCCGACCAGACCAGGAACACATCGTCCACGTATCTGAGGAACCTATGGATGTAGACAAGAAAGGGGTTACCCAAGGAGAAAATGTACGTCTCCTCAAATACCGCCAGATACAAGACCCCCCATCTAGTGGCGGGATGTATAAATTGCACCTAATAGGCCTGTTAACAGGGATTTTCCAGATACATAAATGCAAAGTTATACATGACAACCTAGTACTCATAATAATATAAAAAAGTGCTTTTAAGCAGTGCCCACACACACGTAGTGGGACGCTGCAGGTTGTCAACATCGAGGCTGGATAACCCCTTTAAATCTGTCTGCCAGAATGTGAAAAGGACATTTTCAAATACTGTTTTCAAGTCCTACAGCATCATGCCATCAGTTTAATCGCTAAAAATCTAATGACAGATTTCCTTAAATAAGAAACCCACAGAGAAACTGTGCTGAAATTTATTAGGTTTTAAAAGGAGCAAGATCGATGGATCCTAGAAGAGCTCTTTAGATTACACAGATTTATAGTAAATAATAGAGTCATGCCATGTAAAGCTGTATACATTTTTAATGTATACGTCTCTCTATTTATAGCATATCAATATGTGTTTGCACATTGGTGCTACATTCCTTTTTTTTTACACATGTACAGGTATGTCTCATGCTCTATAGGACCACCAAGGTCACAAAGATCTTACAGGAATAAATATTTCACTTTTTCTCCACCGTTTATATCCAGCAAACAGAAGCACATTAATGTAGACTGGCACAAAAATTAATATGCTATGAATGTTTTTCATTGCCATGTCCCTTCCCATATTCCTTGTTTACAGTGAAGCACTGCAGGGTGCATTTAGTTTATTAGATTTGTCTAACATGTAACTGTGCTTACAAACCATCCACAAATGTACGCAGGAAACTGCTTACAAGAAGATGTTTTTTGTACCGAGCCCTGTAAATGTTTATATATACCGTATTTTTCACTTTATATGACTCACTTTTTTCCCCCCAAAAGTGGGGGGAAAGTGGCCGTCCGTCTTATAAAGTGAATAGAGCAGTATTGCATGGCCAGCACATCGCAGGCCGTGCTGTGCTGCATAGGCATAGCAGCCTGCGATGTGGCAGTGACATGTAAACAGGAGCGCTATCAGGGTAGTAGCGGCGCCCGGCGCAGTCACTGAACTTCATTAGGCCCCGGTCAGAGCAGCCATCACATATAAAGTGTATGCAGCAGCCCCTATCAGTGCTGCTTTGCTAAACTAGCGGTAATCACTTCTCTTCAGTACTCACTATGCATGCAGCGGGCAGGCCGGCAGCGCACATCACTCACTCAGTCAAACTCCGGCCCCGCCCACTTCATTAATGAAGTGGAAGCGGGCAGGGGTGTAGCTATAGGGGGTGCAGAGGTAGCAGTCGCTACTGGGCCCAGGAGCCTGAGGGGGCCCAAAGACCCTAGTGCCACATAAGAAGACACTGGTATTATAGAATGCATGCTGATCAAGTTACACCTCTGGCTTAAGGGAAGGGGTTGGGTCAAGAATTTGGCATGGGGAGTGTTGACGTTTCAAGTTTTGCCTCAGGCAGCACAAAGACTATGTGCTTTCCTGCCCCTAGCCACAAAGCACTGAGGGACAGGGGGCGCCAGCTGGACTATTGCACCAGGGCCCTTTAGCTACGCCCCTGGATGGGGGTAGGAAATATGTTACTTCTAATAATGATATAAACGGGAAGTTTAATTGTGAAGGTGAATTTCTGGCACCGCAGCTTCTCGATAACAGCTTTTTGGCAGGGTTTTAGTTATTGATGGCCTATCCTGAGATTAAGCTGTCATTATAAAAATCCTGGAAACCCCTTTAACAAATACATCATATGCTCAGTATTATCTAGTGATTTTAAATTTAACCTTTAGGAATGTATGGCGCTGGGAGGATCTTTAAACATAGTGCCAGCTCGCACTTGCAGCAGGCGCTATGGCTGGCGGCCTTCAGCTTATGTCTGTGACCGGCAATAATGCCGATTGCAGACATTTTAGCCTTTAAATGCCATGATCAAGCACAGCCATCGCATCTAAATGGTGAAAAACCCATTGGCTTCCCTGTACGGTGATCTGGGAAGCCAGTCATTAATTCTAATATACTAAGTCTCTCTGAAGAGACCCAGCGTACTAGAGCTGCAGTTCCCATGTTGGCCAGCAGATGGGATGGACATCATGGGATTACAGCAATTGGAGTTTATACTGTAGTTCTATGGAAATACAGTATAAGCCATAAAAAAAAATAATTAGTGGATGTTGTGCCTCCTAGAGGGGCTACAAACAAAGTTACAAAAATATAAAAAATGTAAAAATTTTAATTTCTCCCTATTCCCTAGAATAAAATAAATAAATACATAAACAATACAAAATATAAACATCATAGGCATCGCCGCATCCGAAAGCACCTGTACTATTAAAATATAAAAATATTTAGCCCATATGACGAATGGCGCAATGAAAAAAATATCAAAATGGCAAATTCACAATTTTTTCAACATTGAATAAAATGTACGTGATACAATGTCCTTGCACCAAACAGTATATTGGAAGGACTAGAAAAAAAACTCAAAAAAAAGAATAGCTGAACACATGACAAATATTAGAAATGGATTTGAAAAACATACATTATCTAAACTTTTCAAACATTTTTCACCTTCAGGACCAGGCAATTTTTAGCAAATCTGACATGTGTCACTTTATGTGGTAATAACTTTAAAACTCTTTTACTTATCCAGGCCATTCCGAGATTCCAAATTTCAATTTCTCAACTTTTATAATAGAAAGTAATACCTCCAAAAATAGTTATTACATTACATTCCCCATATGTCTACTTAATTTTTGGATCATTTTGAAAACGGGACGTTAGAAGGCAAACTTTAGAAGCAAACCTTAAAATTTTAAAGAAAATTTACAAAACCCAATTATTTAAGGACCAGTTCAGTTATGAAGTGACTTTGTGGGGCTTACATATTAGAAACCACCCATAAATCACCCCATTTTAGAAACCACACCCCTCAAGCTATTCAAAACTGATTTTACAAACTTTGTTAACCCTTTAGGTGTTCCACAAAAATGAAAGGAAAATGGGAATAAAAATTAAAATAATTTTTTTGCAGATTTGAAATTTTAATAAATTTTTTCTGCAACACTTCAAGGGTTAACAGCCAAACAAAACTCAAAATCTATTACCCTGAATCTGGAGTTTACAGAAACACCCCATGTGTGCTCAAAAACTGATGTATGGGCGCACAGCAGGCTTCAGAGTGAAAGGAGCACCATATGGCTTTTGGAGAGCGGATTTAGCTGGAATGGTAATTGGGAGCTATGTCGCATACGAAGACACCCTGGGGTGACCCTACAGTGGAAACCCCCAAAAAGTGACCATATTTTGGAAACTACACCCCTCAAGGAAAATTTCTAAGTGTGTAGTGAGCACTTTGACCTCAAAGGTGTTTCCTAAAAAAAGAAAAATTGCAAAAGAAAAATTACAATTTTTTCTAGAAAAATTTGCTTTACACCCACATTTTTCACTTTCACAAGGGGTAACAGGACAAAATTCACCACACATTTTGTTTCCCATTTTCCCCCGAATATGGCAACACCCCATGTGTGGTCAAAAACGGATGTATGGGCGCACAGCAGGCTTCAGACTGGAAGAAGCACCATATGGCTTTTGGACAGTGGATTTAGCTGGAATGGCAATTGGGAGTTATGTCGCATACGAAGATTCCCTGAGGTGGCCCTACAGTGAAAACCCCCAAAAAGTGACCCTATTCCGGAAACTACACCCCCCCCAAGGGATATTTCGAGGGGTGGAATGAGTACTTTGGCCCAACAAGGAAAGGACCCCATTTTGAAAATTCGACCCTTTAAGGTATTCATCTGGGGGTATAATGATAATTTTGAAGATATATTTTTTTTAGTTTGAATTCTATGGGAACATAAAACATCTTGTAGCTTTCATGGGCCTAGTTAGGCCAGATTCACATGCTGTGGCACTGTCATGCTGTGCGATCTCTGCATCACGGTGAGGACCCATTGACTTGGGTCCAAGAAACGAAAGATACGGAAAAGACAGGGCATGTCCTATCTTTTGCCGAGTGGAGGCACGGATTCGAAAGTTTCTTTGTGTTTCCGTGGGCTTCCTAGGCTGTGCCTTCGCAGCCAGTGTCTGTGTCCGACTGCCGGTTTGTGGTTCGCAACACAGCGGCACCCAGCAGTATTTGTTCTGTATTCATCTAGGGTGTAATTAAATCTTTTGTTAAATTTGAGGTATAATTCCAATTTTTTTAATGGGAATGTTACAATTGAGATATATACGTAATGTGCCTATTTATCTATATGGAAAAGGTAGAGTAGGTTAAAAAATTAGCCAAAAAATGCAATTCATAATTTAAAGAAGAATGGTACACACGAAAACAGTCTTTGATGCACAATCCTAGCTTATCAGGACAAGTGTCATACTGATAACCCGTGTTTTTGCGAATTCCGTTTTTATAACAAACACAACATTTTTTGTAGGGCCGTCGTTTTTTTTCAGTCGGTGGAACTTCATTCGGGAAATGCTGCCCTGGTACGATTCTGCTGGCCTCACTGGCATATGATGTGCTTGTCCCTTCAGCTCCCTGGTCTCCAAACAGTAATTGTTTAATTACTTGTTCTTGGTATTCAAGATACAGCCCTTGCTTTCCTGTCTTGTGGTAAATTATAAAGGAATTGTACAGTGCTGCCTGTATAATGTGAACTGCAACTTTTTTATACTACACTTGTGACTTTCTCATTGCGTTGTATGGCTGTAAGGAACTGCTTTCTCCGCGTCTTAATTTTTGATTTACGAGATTTTTTGGGAAACTCCTCCTTATTGTACCACAGGCCACAGTTCTTTTTTCATATAGACACTTGAAGTGGGTAACACTAGAATAAAAATTATCTACATAAAGGCGATAACCCTTGCCTAGCAAGGGGTATAAAAGGTCCCAAACAATTTTGCAGCTTGAATTGAGGATGGGGAGGCATTCTGGGGGATTGATTTGGGAGTCCTTTCCCTCATAAATTCGGAATCTGTGAGTGTACTCACTTTCACAGAGCTTATAAATTTTAATACCATATCTAGCTCTACTTAATAAATATATCCAAAATCTGAGCCTCCCCCTGAATAAAACAAGTGATTTGTCGATGGCAATATTCTTTTCTAGGATGTATGCTTCTGAAAATGTATCATTAAAATGAGAAATCAGTGGCCTAATTTTAAATAATTTGTCCTGGCTGGGATCATCATAATCATATAATATATCAGTCGACCAGTAGGACCGTATTGTAGGTTTCTTAATAAGCCCCATATTAAGAAGTCCCCAAAATTTTCGCATTTCTGTGGCAGCGGTGGGATGCCACATCTGGGCTCTTGAATAATCAGATGTGTGATTATTGGCCAGAAATTGTTCTGCATGCAGATTTGTTTGAGTCACCATTCAGTTTATAAATTAATCTGTACAGAAAATTTGAAAAAAGTCTAGTTTCCTCTACCCAGTCTTATTCATTTTAATTCCTGGGACCGAAGAGAATTCAGGAATTTGGGATGTAAGCAAATTTCGGTTCACCCAACTGGAGTCCGTTGACTGATTGTCATTCTGTCTTCTCCGTCTTTCTGGGGGCTCATCACTGTCACTAGAGGAGGACGTTTTAAGAAAGTGTTCCCCATCCTCACTGGCATAGGCCTCCTCCGCAGAATACATCCTTTCAGCCATACTAAGAATAAGATACGCAGGTATCTTAGGTACGTTATGTTAAAAAACAGTGCTTGAAATGTCAGCGCTGGGGAATGTTCACACACCTTTACCGAGATCTATGTGTGTGTGTGTGTGTGTGTGTATATATATCTGTATATCTATCCTACCTAACCTACTGCTTGTATATCTACAGTGGGGGAAATAATTATTTGACCCCTCGCTGATTTTGTAAGTTTGTCCAATGACAAAGAAATGAAAAGTCTCAGAACAGTATCATTTCAATGGTAGGTTTATTGTAACAGTGGCAGATAGCACATCAAAAGGAAAATCGAAAAAATAACTTTAAATAAAAGATAGCAACTGATTTGCATTTCATTGAGTGAAATAAGTATTTGAACCCCTACCAACCATTAAGAGTTCTGGCTCCCACAGAGTGGTTAGACACTTCTACTCAATTAGTCACCCTCATTAAGGACACCTGTCTTAACTAGTCACCTGTATAAAAGACACCTGTCCACAGAATCAATCAATCAAGCAGACTCCAAACTCTCCAACATGGGAAAGACCAAAGAGCTGTCCAAGGATGTCAGAGACAAAATTGTAGACCTGCACAAGGCTGGAATGGGCTACAAAACCATTAGCAAGAAGCTGGGAGAGAAGGTGACAACTGTTGGTGCGATTGTTCGAAAATGGAAGGAGCACAAAATGACCATCAATCGACCTCGCTCTGGGGCTCCACGCAAGATCTCACCTCGTGGGGTGTCAATGGTTCTGAGAAAGGTGAAAAAGCATCCTAGAACTACACGGGAGGAGTTAGTTAATGACCTCAAATTAGCAGGGACCACAGTCACCAAGAAAACCATTGGAAACACATTAATGGATTAAAATCCTGCAGGGCTCGCAAGGTCCCCCTGCTCAGGAAGGCACATGTGCAGGCCCGTCTGAAGTTTGCCAATGAACACCTGAATGATTCAGAGAGTGACTGGGAGAAGGTGCTGTGGTTTGATGAGACCAAAATAGAGCTCTTTGGCATTAACTCAACTCGCTGTGTTTGGAGGAAGAAAAATGCTGCCTATGACCCCCAAAACACCGTCCCCACCGTCAAGCATGGGGGTGGAAACATTTTGCTTTGGGGGTGTTTTTCTGCTAAGGGCACAGGACAACTTATTCGCATAAACGGGAAAATGGACGGAGCCATGTATCGTGAAATCCTGAGCGACAACCTCCTTCCCTCTGCCAGGAAACTGAAAATGGGTCGTGGATGGGTGTTCCAGCACGACAATGACCCAAAACATACAGCAAAGGCAACAAAGGAGTGGCTCAAGAAGAAGCACATTAAGGTCATGGAGTGGCCTAGTCAGTCTCCGGACCTTAATCCAATCGAAAACCTATGGAGGGAGCTCAAGCTCAGAGTTGCACAGAGACAGCCTCGAAACCTTAGGGATTTAGAGATGATCTGCAAAGAGGAGTGGACCAACATTCCTCCTAAAATGTGCGCAAACTTGGTCATCAATTACAAGAAACGTTTGACCTCTGTGCTTGCAAACAAGGGTTTTTCCACCAAGTATTAAGTCTTTTTTTGTTAGAGGGTTCAAATACTTATTTCACTCAATGAAATGCAAATCAGTTGCTATCTTTTATTTAAAGTTATTTTTTCGATTTTCCTTTTGATGTGCTATCTGCCACTGTTACAATAAACCTACCATTGAAATGATACTGTTCTGAGACTTTTCATTTCTTTGTCATTGGACAAACTTACAAAATCAGTGAGGGGTCAAATAATTATTTCCCCCACTGTATATGGTATATAAATCCTATAGTACTAATATCTATATATTTTTTTAAAGTACTTTACTATTATTTTTTTACAACAGCGCTTGAAATGTCAGCGCAGGAAGGTGTTTCCCACAGGTATAAAACCTACCTATAGAAATGTATTTAATTAAACCGGCACTCAAACATATGGGTTCACGCAGAAGACCAATATAGAATAAAATAGTGCAATTTATTAGAACATAAAAACATACATAAACGTATTTGTGGGATAGGTAAAACAGTAAATGGACTTTCTCATATATCAAGTCCGCAATGATGCAGGTATGTATAGCAGCTAAGTTGAATCGAACCAACTGAATGGAAATATATGTGGATAAAAGTTCCGTTCTTATGCTGGTAACTCCTGTTAGACAATGTTCATGGCAAACAGTCTCATATCATAATTTGTTGAGTACTCACTATTTAGTAGTGCGCAGCTCTGTGGCGTCCCACATGTCAAGGCCGTCCCACATGTCAAGGCGCTTACCTCGGTGTCGATTCAGTCAGATACAGACGGCAGCGTATGATTGCTTACTGATGTCATAGGTCGGAACTCCGTTGGATCACTTCTATTCTCGCGAGATGAGCTGTTACTGTCACGAGTTGGAGGTCCCAGGAGAGACCACCTCGTCGTCAAGCAATAAACGGAAATCAGGTACGGACACAAGAGTTTATTGCATAAACAAAAACCAAGGAAGGCAGCACAGACAAAACATGAGCTCTATGTACCGTCAGCACAGTGGGAGAAAACCCCCACTGCGCCACTGTCTAGTAATACTCCAGAGGGGCGTGACTAAGCAACTCCTGGTATTCACTGGAGCCCTAGATGGTAGGGTTAGACTTTGCTGCAGGAAGTTGCCAGGGTCCACTCTGGAGCGTGAACTAGACAGTGACAGCAGGAACAAATGGACAACAGGTACCAGAAGGTACCGACGGCACATAGGCAAACATAACAGACAGGCAAATACAAAACAGGGCAACTAATAATACAAGCAGGAGTTCACGCAAGAGAGCAGGAGTGGCAATGAACAGAGAAGGACTTGCTCCACCAGTAGTAATTTGCATGGCCTTGCGCATGCCACTCTGCTGCAAATGCTAGCAGAACACAGACATATAAATACACACAAAGTAACTAAAACATAACTGGCAGAAACAGAAAGACAGGAAAGAGGACGTTAATGAACAAGTAGGGAAACCCACAGAGCACAGACAGACACGGATCCCATGGGTCAGCAGCATGGAAGAGAGAGTACAAACCAGGAGCAGGACAAGACAACACACACCAGGAGAGCTGACACAAAACTGAGGAAACCTCAGCCTTATATGCAGGTTCCATGGGTGCAGCAGAGAGACCACACCCATGGAGCAGACAGAGGATTAACTCCTAATAGGAACACAGGGGAGTTAACCCATACAGAACCACAAAACACACAGAAACAAAACTTCAGCGAGGAGCGCCGAACAAGCAAGGACGGAAGGTCACAGCCAGAGATAGTGGCTGTGACAGTTACCTTTCTTTCGTATAATACAGACTCAAAATCGCGGCTTCAAGGTCGCAACAAAACTTCGGTCTTTTTATCGATAGAATCAGAGTTTCCTTTCATATATTACTATTAGTAGCTTGCCGTTGATATAATAACATTTCTAGATGTAAAATAAAATTTTGAATGAATTATAAGATGGAACATCAGGTGAAGTATCAAATACTTCACCTGATGTTCCATCTTATAATTCATTAGAAATTTTATTTTACATCTAGAAATTTTATTTTATTTTATATCTAAAAGTTTACAGCTTTGCGTAATATGTGTGCATCGATTTACAGATTTTATCAATTTTATATATTTTATTTTAATGTATTTTAGTTATATTATTTAACATTATGTCTATTATATTATATATGACTGTATTTTTAAATCAAAAAGTGGGAAAGTGATTCAGAAACATGGGCTGTCATTGCTATTATATTTGGCAACTATCCACCAAAAAACGCATGTATGCCGAAGAAATCGCATTAAAGACGCATTTTGAGTCTGTATTATACGAAAGAAAGGTAACATCTCGAGAGAATAGAAGTGATCCAACAGAGTTCCGACCTATGACATCAGTAAGCAATCATACTCTGCCGTCTGTATCTGACTGAATCGACACCGAGGTAAGCGCCTTGACATGTGGGACGCCACAGAGCTGAGCACTACTAAATAGTGAGTACTCAACAAATTATGATATGAGACTGTTTGCCATGAACATTTTCTAACAGGAGTTACCAGCATAAGAACGGAACTTTTATCCACATATATTTCCATTCAGTTGGTTCGATCCAACTCAGCTGCTATACAGGGAGTGCAGAATTATTAGGCAAGTTGTATTTTTGAGGATTAATTTTATTATTGAACAACAACCATGTTCTCAATGAACCCAAAAAACTCATTAATATCAAAGCTGAATATTTTTGGAAGTAGTTTTTAGTTTGTTTGTTGTTTTTTTTTGAACAATAATTTTTATTAGCATTTCCATAAAAAATAGGTTACAATTGAATGTAATCAGTCACATGTACAATATTGTATCACAGCAGATAATAAGGCACTTGTGAAATCTTCTAATAGGGAAGGTATTTACACTGCACACGACAGATAAACTGGTACCATTAACAGAAAAGGTCAATAAAGGTACATAGATACTGGGATACATACTAGTATTCAAGTAATAGTCTAGAGAGCAAGAAGATCATAATCTAATAGCTGCATTAGGAGGAATGTTGCATTTCTCATCACTTAGCCACACTTCCCAATTCTTTAGAAAAACAGACTTCGAGTTCCTAGCTGATGCCCATAGACCCTCAAATAAGCAGTTGTTATCAAGCGTTCTAAAAATTCTCTTGATATTAGGGAGTATACCAGCTTTCCAGCAGGCAGCAACTTTCAAACGTGTAATAAATATTAAGTGGCTGGCAATTACTCTAAAGTGGCATGGAAGGTCTATAAGGCCTACAGAAAGTAAAGCCATCTTAGGAGAGGGGTCAATAGGGTAACCTGCTAGAGAAGATAAGAACTTAAAAATTGAGATCCACAGATTTTTTACTGTTCGGCACTCCCACCACATGTGAAGATATGTTCCAGAATCATGACCACATCTCCAGCAAGCTGGGGAAACCTCAGGAAAGATTCTATTTAGATAAACAGGGGTTCTATACCATCTATACAATAATTTTCTTGCTCCTTCTAAATGATCAGAGCATTTAGAGAGTTTAGAAACAGAGGTAAAAACTTCGATCCACTCTGAGTCTGTGAGAGCTGAACCCAGTTCATCATTCCACTTGTCTATAATATGCTGTAAGGGATTTGTATTTGATTCCTTTAGTAGATGATAACCTTTAGTAATTCCTTTATCTAATCTGTGTGTCATTTGAATCCACTCCGATAGAGAGTGATTGAGAGAAGTATAGTGAAAGTTTCTTGGGGATTGAAGTAGGTGTCTTATTCTCAGATACTTATAGAAATCTGTATTGGGTATATTAAACTCTTTATGTAGGTAAGCGAAATCAACAAAAACATCATTTTTCTTTAGTTGCCCTATATTAGTGATACCCAAGGAAATCCAATTGTCAATCCTTAGGTCTGGTATGGCTAATTCACAAATTTCTAAAGGCAGGGAAAAAACTGAAGTGGTAACTAACTTTTCTATTCTAGCAATGGAATACCAGATGTTGTGTATTGCTTTCAGGGTTGAGAGTGAAGAGATATTTTTGATGCCAAAGACCGCTGTAGCAGAGAGATGTAAATTTATATCATGGGAGCCCATTATATTTTTTTCCAGTAAAACCCATTTTTTTGAAGTGTCATTCTTGATCAGGTATCTCATTGGGACAAGTATAGCAGAGGCATAATAATGTTTAATAGAAGGGACATTAAGGCCACCTGTTTTAAGTGATTTGTTAAGTATAGACCCTTTCACTCTGGGTTTATATTTCCCCCATATGTGTCGGTTGATTAAAGCTTGTAGCTTTGTTATATATCCGTTGGGAATAGCAATTGGAATGTTACGGAACATGTAAATGATTTTGGGTAGAATCACCATTTTGATTGCAGCTATTCTTCCTAACCATGAGAGCGAGTCCATTCTTAGGTTGTTTAAGGAGTCGTTGATTTTATTATATAGTGGCCAAAAATTGACTTTAAATAGTTTGTTAGCAGGGAAGGCTAGTTGTATGCCCAGATATGTCAATGATTCATCAGCCCATGGGTATTTATACAAGTTAGAAATTGACCGCCTGGTGGATCTGGACAAACCTAGGTCAAGAATTTGGGACTTATTAATATTCACTTTATAAAAGGAAGCCTTACCAAAATTAGAAATAATATTATTAATAGCATTTAATGCAGTGGTTGGGTTTGACGTTAAAATTAAAACATCATCAGCAAAGAGTCCTATGCGATGGTCTGTATTTCCTACTGTTATCCCTTTAATAAGGGGGGAGGATCTGATATGTTCCGCAAAGGGTTCCATTGCCAGGGCAAATATTAGGGGTGACATGGGACAGCCTTGTCTGGTTCCATTCTTGATATTGAATGGAGCAGATAAAAAACTGGAAGAGTATATAGAGGCGCTAGGATTAGAATATAAGGACATTACTGCGGATAGGAAGAAATCTCCAAATCCGTATTTTTTCAAAGTAGCCTGAATATATTTCCAATGTATCCTATCGAACGCCTTCTCCGCATCCAAGGAGAGGAGCAAAGAAGGCGTTCTGGTGGCATATGCCACATCTAGGAGATCTATGAATCTCCTAGTACCATCTGATGATTGTCTATTGGGAACAAAGCCAATTTGATCATTGGCTATTAAGGAAGGAAGAATGGTAGATAATCTCTTTGCTAAAATTTTTGCAAATATCTTTATATCAGAATTTAATAGCGATATAGGTCTGAAATTGGCCGGTTTATCTGCAGATTTACCAGGTTTTGGGAGTGTAATTATCAGTGCATTTAACATATCCTTGGGGATTGAGTTTTTCTCTGCTATCAAGTTGAAAGATCTAGTCAAAAAGGGATTTAAAATGTTGGAGAAGTTTTTATAATATTCGTTTGTAAGTCCATCTGGGCCAGGAGACTTATTATTTTTAAGGGAATGAATTGCTTCGGATATTTCCAGATGTGTGATTTTAGAGTTAAGAGATTGATTTTGGGATGGGGTTATAGACGGTAGGGAAATGCCATTGAGAAAGTCATTAATATATTCAGAAGTTGGTTGGACAATGTCAGTTGTCTTCTCCAAATTATATAAATTTTCATAATATTTAGCGAATTCCTCTGCTATGTGTTTGGGATTATATAGTTTTTGATTCTGATTGTCATATAAGAAGGGGATTCTTGATTTGACTTCTCTTTTCTTAACTCTATTAGCCAAAAATTTTGATGCTTTGTTACCTTGAGAATAATGATCTGATTTGACTTTACGAAGGTAAAATTCATGTTTTTCATGAAGATGTAGATATAGATGATGTCTGGCTGTTTTTAATTTGCTAAGGGTTTTTGGGTCTAAAGAGGTCTTAGAAGAGTCCTCCAAGGTTTTGATATTAGCTAATAATTTATCTAGGTTTTCCCTTCTTTTTTTCTTTTGAATAGCTGCATGTTTTAGTAGTACACCTCTTATAAATGCTTTGTGCGCACTCCATAGTGTAATATCTGATACCAAATTATTATCATTTGTTTTAAAGTATTCTTTTAGAGAATTTTCTACGTCTGTGCGTATAGAGGCATTTTGGAGTAAAGAATTGTTCAGCCTCCACGGGGAATATATTCTATTGCTATACATGTCGTCTAGTGTAAGAGAGATAAACGCATGGTCAGACCATGTTATATTAGAAATTGTTACCTCTAGTACTTTTTGAAGAAGCCATTTATCTGATACAAAGAGGTCAATTCTAGAGTAAGTGTTGTGAGGGTGAGAAAAAAAAGTAAAATCTTTTTCATTAGCGTGATGGACCCTCCAGATATCTAGAAGTCCTTCCTGAAATAGGAAATCTCTGAGTTGCGAGTTTTTTGGAGAGGGGAGAGGAGAAGGGAGTTTATCAATTGAGGAGTCAGGGCACATGTTGAAGTCGCCACAAATCAATATAGATCCTTGTTTAGAGTCCTGAGCTAGTTTAATGGTGCGTTTGATAAAATTTATCTGATCAGCATTTGGGGCATAGAGATTAACTATTGTGTATCTAGAATTGTTTATGTCACATATAATAATAACATATCTACCCTCTTCATCTATTATTGTTTTATGGCATTGGAAAGCAATAGAATTCTTAAAGCCTATGATCACACCTTTTCTTTTTTTTGAAGCTGGTGAGAAAAAAGTATGCGGAAAGGAGGGATGAGAAAATCTGTAGGAGTCCTCCTCATTAAGGTGGGACTCTTGAATACAGATGATGTCAGCTCTCTGTTTCCTCACCTCATTCCAACAAGCTGAACGTTTAAAGGGGCTATTAAGGCCCCTAACATTTGCAGAGAATACTTTTATACCTTTACTGGCCATCTTGATCTGCAAGGCAGCATGCTAGAGTTACTGATCTGATTTGGATAACTAGTAGTGTGTGACTAACGTAATAAAGTACCCAAATGTTACCGTCTGTCAGTTGTGGGGGTCGTAGAATTGTACCTTTGGTTTCAGTTGTTTGCGGAGGTAGCTGTAAACCTTTTTTGTGTAACCTTATAAAACAACAGATTAAAACATAGAAAATAAGATAAATAGTAAATAACAATAACATAACAATGGTCTAACAGTGACCACAAGATGTGATGTATCTCACTTAGTATGGGAGGCGTTAGGGAAACAGCGGATTAGGGAATGTGAACACTGAGATGGTATATGTGTTCTGAGAGGTAGAGCAACAGGGTGTGGATCCCCGTAAAAAATAGTATAACATGGAAGTATACTTAAGGTAATATAGAAAATGTTCAGAGTAGATATCACGGAGGATTTCTTCCCACTTTGGTCCATTCTGGAGTTAGGTTAAGGTGACTTCTGTCAGAGGAATTCCTGTTAGGAGGAGAGTTCATAGCTTTATCTTTTTCTTTGTCTTTAGCGCCCTCCGGTGGCAAGGTGATGTTCCAGTTGGCAAAAGCTTTTGACGCTTCCTGAGGAGAAACTAGAACAGTTGATGAGTTTTGGTATCTCACAATCAGCTTAACAGGGAAGCCCCATTTGTAAGGGATATTGTTATCCCTTAATGCTTTAGTGTAAATTTGAAAATCGCGTCTTCTGCTCAGCGTTGCTGGTGAGAGGTCGGTGAATAGGAGTACATTAGAGAATCTTTCAGGAATATCCAACCTCTTTTTCTGAGCTTCCCTCATCAGGGAATCTTTTAGATGAAAAAAGTGGATTCTGGCTAATACATCCCTAGGGATAGAGGCTGGTAAAGTTTTGGGTTTAGGAACCCGGTGAACTCGGTCTATGATTAACTCAGACCCTGGGGTATCTGGTAAATATGACACTATAAGGTCCGCAATGAAATCATGCAGCTGAGAATCCAGAACGCTTTCAGGAATGCTTCTGAATCTAACGTTATTTCTTCTGGAGCGGTCTTCCAGATCGGCGATTTTAAGTTTGATGGTTGCTATATCATCTTCAACCGCATTATGATTATCTACTAATGAGTTATGCGCTGTGACAAACTCCTCCATTTTTTCTTCTAAATGTGCGGTTCTTTCTCCTATGGCGACTATGTCTGTATGAATAACAGAGATTGTCTCTTTAAAATCACCATGGATAGATCTTTTTAGATCTGCCAGCATGTCCTGCATTGTGGCAACTGTTAAACCAGGGCCTATATCTGGGCCTATATCTGGTGAAGCAGGGAAAGTATCAAGGGGAGGGCTGTATGGCTGCTGTTCACTCACCCTTTTTTGTTTTTTAGGTTCCTGTGGAGGTGGGGAATCGGATCCTGCTGAAGAGGGAGATCCAGGAGGACGCTGGACTGGTGCCGCTGCAGAGGACAGACAGGACTCTCCCTTTGTGTGGCGGGAACCGGCGCCATCTTGTGAAGCCCCAGGAGCTGGGTGAAAGAACGCCGTCATCTTCAGCGGCTGCGGATCCTTTTTCCTTCCTCTGGTCATCATCGGCAAGTCTGCCGGCTCAAGTGCTGTCCTGGGACAGGTAAGTATATTAAAATTGTGCTGTAGTTAAGTCACTATGTGCCGCTAACGGAGTTCCACAGCCGGAGCTCTGGCACTATGCGACCTCTCCTCCCGGCATCCGGCCACGCCCCCGTTTGTTTTTAGTTTTAGCTATTTTAGGGGGATATCTGTGTGTGCAGGTGACTATTACTGTGCATAATTATTAGGCAACTTAACAAAAAACAAATATATACCCATTTCAATTATTTATTTTTACCAGTGAAACCAATATAACATCTCAACATTCACAAATATACATTTCTGACATTCAAAAACAAATCAGTGACCAATATAGCCACCTTTCTTTGCAAGGACACTCAAAAGCCTGCCATCCATGGATTCTGTCAGTGTTTTGATCTGTTCACCATCAACATTGCGTGCAGCAGCAACCACAGCCTCTCAGACACTGTTCAGAGAGGTGTACTGTTTTCCCTCCTTGTAAATCTCACATTTGATGATGGACCACAGGTTCTCAATAGGGTTCAGATCAGGTGAACAAGGAGGCCATGTCATTAGATTTTCTTCTTTTATACCCTTTCTTGCCAGCCACGCTGTGGAGTACTTGGACGCGTGTGATGGAGCATTGTCCTGCATGAAAATCATGTTTTTCTTGAAGGATGCAGATTTCTTCCTGTACCACTGCTTGAAGAAGGTGTCTTCCAGAAACTGGCAGTAGGACTGGGAGTTGAGCTGGACTCCATCCTCAACCCGAAAAGGCCCCACAAGCTCATCTTTGATGATACCAGCCCAAACCAGTACTCCACCTCCACCTTGCTGGCGTCTGAGTCGGACTGGAGCTCTCTGCCCTTTACCAATCCAGCCACGGGCCCATCCATCTGGCCCATCAAGACTCACTCTCATTTCATCAGTCCATAAAACCTTAGAAAAATCAGTCTTGAGATATTTCTTGGCCCAGTCTTGACGTTTCAGCTTGTGTGTCTTGTTCAGTGGTGGTCGTCTTTCAGCCTTTCTTACCTTGGCCATGTCTGTGAGTATTGCACACCTTGTGCTTTTGGGCACTCCAGTGATGTTGCAGCTCTGAAATATGGCCGAACTGGTGGCAAGTGGCATCTTGGCAGCTGCACGCTTGACTTTTCTCAGTTCATGGGCAGTTATTTTGCACCTTGGTTTTTCCACACGCTTCTTGCGACCCTGTTGACTATTTTGAATGAAACGCTTGATTGTTCGATGATCACGCTTCAGAAGCTTTGCAATTTTAAGAGTGCTGCATCCCTCTGCAAGATATCTCACTATTTTTGACTTTTCTGAGCCTGTCAAGTCCTTCTTTTCACCCATTTTGCCAAAGGAAAGGAAGTTGCCTAATAATTATGCACACCTAATATAGGGTGTTGATGTCATTAGACCACACCCCTTCTCATTACAGAGATGCACATCACCTAATATGCTTATTTGGTAGTAGGCTTTCGAGCCTATACAGCTTGGAGTAAGACAACATGCATAAAGAGGATGAGGTGGTCAAAATACTCATTTGCCTAATAATTCTGCACTCCCTGTACATACCTGCATCATTGCGGACTTGATATATGAGAAAGTCCATCTACTGTTTTACCTATCCCACAAATACGTTTATGTATGTTTTTATGTTCTAATAAATTGCACTATTTTATTCTATATTGGTCTTCTGCATGAACCCATATGTTTGAGTGCCGGTCTAATTAAATATATTTTTATTGTTTTTGAAAGGGTGATTCGTCTTAGACATTGGCACCTATCCATGTTTATAGAGAGTGAGCCGCCCTACTACCATATAAAACCTACCTAACCTTCTACACCTATAGATACAAAAGCTAGCCTAGTAATATCTATATTTTTTTAAATATTTTACTATTATCTTTTTACAATAGCGCTTGAAACGTCAGCACAGGAAGATGTTTCACACAGGTATAAAACCTACCTAACCTTCTACACCTATATATATAAAAGCTAGCCTGAAATACTAATATCTATATTTATATATATACAGGGAGTGCAGAATTATTAGGCAAATGAGTATTTTGACCACATCATCCTCTTTATGCATGTTGTCTTACTCCAAGCTGTATAGGCTCGAAAGCCTACTACCAATTAAGCATATTAGGTGATGTGCATCTCTGTAATGAGAAGGGGTGTGGTCTAATGACATCAATACCCTATATTAGGTGTGCATAATTATTAGGCAACTTCCTTTCCTTTGGCAAAATGGGTGAAAAGAAGGACTTGACAGGCTCAGAAAAGTCAAAAATAGTGATATATCTTGCAGAGGGATGCAGCACTCTTAAAATTGCAAAGCTTCTGAAGCGTGATCATCGAACAATCAAGCGTTTCATTCAAAATAGTCAACAGGGTCGCAAGAAGCGTGTGGAAAAACCAAGGCGCAAAATAACTGCCCATGAACTGAGAAAAGTCAAGCGTGCAGCTGCCAAGATGCCACTTGCCACCAGTTTGGCCATATTTCAGAGCTGCAACATCACTGGAGTGCCCAAAAGCACAAGGTGTGCAATACTCAGAGACATGGCCAAGGTAAGAAAGGCTGAAAGACGACCACCACTGAACAAGACACACAAGCTGAAACGTCAAGACTGGGCCAAGAAATATCTCAAGACTGATTTTTCTAAGGTTTTATGGACTGATGAAATGAGAGTGAGTCTTGATGGGCCAGATGGATGGGCCCGTGGCTGGATTGGTAAAGGGCAGAGAGCTCCAGTTCGACTCAGACGCCAGCAAGGTGGAGGTGGAGTACTGGTTTGGGCTGGTATCATCAAAGATGAGCTTGAGGGGCCTTTTCGGGTTGAGGATGGAGTCAAGCTCAACTCCCAGTCCTACTGCCAGTTTCTGGAAGACACCTTCTTCAAGCAGTGGTACAGGAAGAAGTCTGCATCCTTCAAGAAAAACATGATTTTCATGCAGGACAATGCTCCATCACACGTGTCCAAGTACTCCACAGCGTGGCTGGCAAGAAAGGGTATAAAAGAAGAAAATCTAATGACATGGCCTCCTTGTTCACCTGATCTGAACCCCATTGAGAACCTGTGGTCCATCATCAAATGTGAGATTTACAAGGAGGGAAAACAGTACACCTCTCTGAACAGTGTCTGGGAGGCTGTGGTTGCTGCTGCACGCAATGTTGATGGTGAACAGATCAAAACACTGACAGAATCCATGGATGGCAGGCTTTTGAGTGTCCTTGCAAAGAAAGGTGGCTATATTGGTCACTGATTTGTTTTTGTTTTGTTTTTGAATGTCAGAAATGTATATTTGTGAATGTTGAGATGTTATATTGGTTTCACTGGTAAAAATAAATAATTGAAATGGGTATATATTTGTTTTTTGTTAAGTTGCCTAATAATTATGCACAATAATAGTCACCTGCACACACAGATATCCCCCTAAAATAGCTAAAACTAAAAACAAACTAAAAACTACTTCCAAAAATATTCAGCTTTGATATTAATGAGTTTTTTGGGTTCATTGAGAACATGGTTGTTGTTCAATAATAAAATTAATCCTCAAAAATACAACTTGCCTAATAATTCTGCACTCCCTGTACTAGCTGAAGGACCCTTCTATTTCATTTAATGTTTGTGTGTGCCGTTAAAAGATATCAATACTATCTACTATAACAGTGACATCTACAGCACCCCGCCCCCTTAACAGTGACCTCCACAGCGGACATACATACAAACACACATACACTCAGCTTTATATATTATATTTTATATATTTTTTTAATATTTTACTATAATTTTTCTTACAAAATAGCAGGAAATGTTTTCACACTTGTGTATGTCTAGGTGCGTGTTTATGTGTTTCTATGTATATATCTACCTATCCCAGCTCACCTAAACATATCTAATATATAAAGCTGAGTGTATGTATGTCCGCTAAAGGAATCTGCACCGTCGCATTTACAATCATGAAATTTGGCACACAGGTACATCAGGTGTCTGAGAAGGTTTTAGAACAGGCCTCAGCTCTCTACGACGTACTATTCCTGAGATATTCCCAAAAAATGTATTGTGCTGCTGTCTGAGAGTGAGCTGTTCAAAAGGACACGCCCCCAATCCAGTTATGCCACGCCCCATACCACTCCTCAGCCAACAGGGTGTCACGGCTGTATGTGGGCAACAATAGTAATACACAGTACAGAGCTACTGACTGGACCCAGAACTAGGGAGGATAACGGGTGACCCCTGTCCGACCCTCAACGCTCTCCCTATTCTGCTAAAGCACATGCCCGGATCCAAATGGCGGAAAGAGGCATGCCCACGTGCCTAAGACTAATGACCACTGTAACCCCTACAATAGTGGAAGGGGCACGGCCACCAGTGCCCTACTCAGTATATGGAGGGAACCGTGGCCACCTCAGATCCAGTCAGAAAATAAACAGGAACACAACAATGTCTGCACACTTAGCTGACGGTGTTGCAGCCGCAGAGAAGACGGATCCAAGGACAGGCTGGCAATATCCGGAGTGCTAGCTGCAGCAGAACACAGGTCCAGTGAACTGATAGCTACAAGTGAAGAAACTAAAGCCAGAGCTACAACTGAAGTGAGAACTATAATCCACATCCTATCATAGGAGGAGGGGTGATATAAAGAGAGGAAAATCAAACACATGAAGGACAGCTGTGGTGAAAGAAACCAAAAGTAAACAGAGTAGTGAGAACTCCTCCCAGCTCTAGTAGTGACATCATCACAGGGGTGGAGAAACAGAGCTGTGAGAACGTCCCAAAGCTCTGGTAGTGACACAGGGATTGAAAAAATGAAGTTAAAAATCAACTTCTGTCAGCTGCAGAGGAGGGAAGGACGGTGATTTTCTCCCTGCAGCTCACACTCAGAAAGCAGAGTGCTGCTGTCTGAGAATGAGCTGTTTAAAAGGACATCCCTGTGTCCGTCCAGGCCTTGCGCCAGACGGAGGACAGGGAGTCTGAAAGCCGGACTGTCCGGCCTAAAACTTTGACCTCTGGCCACCCTAGGGGCAGGCTGCTATGGAGGTCACAGTTAAAGGGATGGTCCACTATGGAGGTCAGTGTTAAGGGGCAGATTGTTGTAAAGGCCACTGTTAAGGGGGCGGGCCCTTGTGGAGGTCACTGTCAAGAGTGTGGAGTGCTTTAAAAATCACAGTTAAAAGGGAAGGCTGCTGTAAAGGTCAAAGTTAAGGGGTGGGCTGCTGTGGAGGTCCAATTTTAAGGAACGGGGCACTGTGGGCGGGGTCAGTGTTAAGGGGTGTGGGGCTGTGGAGGTCACTGTTAAGGGGGCGGGGTGCTGTAGATGTCACTGTTATAGTGGATAGTGTTGATATCTTTTAACGACACACACAAACATTAAATGAAATAGATTAAATATACCCGAGCGAGCTAATATATATATATATATATATATATATATACACTCACCTAAAGAATTATTAGGAACACCATACTAATACGGTGTTGGACCCCCTTTTGCCTTCAGAACTGCCTTAATTCTACGTGGCATTGATTCAACAAGGTGCTTATAGCATTGTTTAGAAATGTTGGCCCATATTGATAGGATAGCATCTTGCAGTTGATGGAGATTTGAGGGATGCACATCCAGGGCACGAAGCTCCCGTTCCACCACATCCCAAAGATGCTCTATTGGGTTGAGATCTGGTGACTGTGGGGGCCATTTTCGTACAGTGAACTCATTGTCATGTTCAAGAAACCAATTTGAAATGATTCGAGCTTTGTGACATGGTGCATTATCCTGCTGGAAGTAGCCATCAGAGGATGGATACATGTTCTCATTCTGTTTACGCCAAATTCGGACTCTACCATTTGAATGTCTCAACAGAAATCGAGACTCATCAGACCAGGCAACATTTTTCCAGTCTTCAACAGTCCAATTTTGGTGAGCTCGTGCAAATTGGAGCCTCTTTTTCCTATTTGTAGTGGAGATGAGTGGTACCCGGTGGGGTCTTCTGCTGTTGTAGCCCATCCGCCTCAAGGTTGTGCGTGTTGTGGCTTCACAAATGCTTTGCTGCATACCTCGGTTGTAACGAGTGGTTATTTCAGTCAACGTTGCTCTTCTATCAGCTTGAATCAGTCGGCCCATTCTCCTATGACCTCTAGCATCCACAAGACATTTTTGCCCACAGGACTGCCACATACTGGATGTTTTTCCCTTTTCACACCATTCTTTGTAAACCCTAGAAATGGTTGTGCGTGAAAGTCCCAGTAACTGAGCAGATTGTGAAATACTCAGACCGGCCCGTCTGGCACCAACAACCATGCCACGCTCAAAATTGCTTAAATCACCTTTCTTTCCCATTCTGACATTCAGTTTGGAGTTCAGGAGATTGTCTTGACCAGGACCACACCCCTAAATGCATTGAAGCAACTGCCATGTGATTGGTTGACTAGATAATTGCATTAATGAGAAATAGAACAGGTGTTCCTAATAATTCTTTAGGTGAGTGTATATATATGTATAAACTATATATTCTTTAATTTTTAATTTTATATTTATATATTATTATTTTTTATTCACAGGTCAGACAGCACTAAAGAAGGGGTATGGGTGTCTGATGGGGATAACTGCAGCTGAGGGGGAAGGGCAGGGACAACTCACTGGTCACATAGCTCCCCAAACATCAGGGAGCACAAAGAAAGGGCTATGAATGTGTGAGGGGGACTGAAGGGGGTTAACTCTGCAGCTGAGGGGTAGGGAGGGCTAATCCACAGCACCTTTCTCCTCAGCACTTGAGAGAATCAAATCAGCACTGGAGACTGAGAATCTCCTCAGCACTGAAGATGGAGAATGACAAGCAGCTCCCAATCTCCTCAGCGCAGCAAAGGGGGGTTGAGTACACTGAGGGGGAATGTCAGGCTACCGCTCTGATCTTCTTAGCAATTAGGAGTATACCACTGAGGGTTTATAGCACACACTCTCCATCTCCTCAGCACTGTCTCAGTAATGACAAAACTGAGGAGATCGGAGTTGAAATAGGCGCCTTTAGCTGTGTTTGGTCAGTCTGGATTGATTGACCAATCACAGCGATCATCAGACGGGGACAGCTGTGATTGGTCACAACACCTATGACAGAGACAATCAGCTGTCTGTGACAGCTGTTGTCAGTGTTCTGTCACTATGTGCTTACTCACAGTGACAGTTTAACTGCAGGACGAGAATACTCGTCCTAGTGCCTGAAGTACCTGCAAGTTAGGAGGTGCATTCTCGTCCAAGGTCCTGAAGGCATTTGTATTACTTTCTGCAATGTCAAAAGATTATATACACTAAGATTACTATGCCTTTAACCCCTTAAGGACTCAGGGCGTACCGGTACGTCCTAACTTTAAATCGGGATTCCGGCGCCGCGGGGGTTAATCACAACGGGATGCCGGCTGAAATCATTCAGCCGGCATCCCGTAACAACGCAGGGGGGGGTCATTTGACCCCCCCGTATCGGCGATCGCAGAAAACCGCAGGTCTGAATTGACTTTTCTGCGTTTCCGGTCCATTCGGGTGTCCTGTGACCCGATGCGATCAGTGGCGTAATTATACACCACCAATTGCAGTGCGAAGATTTGGAGAGGCGGTGCTGGCCCTGGTGCTGAACACTGCTGTCCAGGGTGCTGATTGGTGCAGGGGAGAGAGGCGCGAGATTCAAACTTCCTGCGCTCCTCTCTCCCCTCCTCTTCCTGTTCTGCACGAGCACCCGGCAGCATCGTCTAGCACCAGCTCCTGAGTCCCCCCTAATCGCCATCCATCACCCTCCTGCACCCATCGCCACCCAGGTAGGTTAGAGTCAGTGAGGGAGAGGCACCGTTAGGGAGGGAAAGAAGGGAAAAGTTAGTTAGGAAAAAAAAACAAAAAAAACTTTTATTCAAAACTTTCTTTGATCCATCTATCAGACCCCAGACCCCCCCCCCCTGCCACTTGCCCCCCCCCACCAGCCCCCCACCTCACCACCAGCCCCCCCCCCCCCCCTCACCACCAGCCCCCTTACCACCACTTTTTTTTTTTTTCTGCGTGCGCTGACTGGCCGGCACTTTTTAGCGTCCGTCCACTGTTAGCGCATCGCCCACCCCACCACCCCACCGCTGATCAGCGTTGTACCGCTGATCAGCAAGTTTGAACTTTTTTTTTCCTAACACTTGCTCTTTTTTTTTTGCCTTTTTTAGTACGCGAACACCCGTTGCCCACACACACACGCACATATAATAAAGTTTTCCACACACATACACGCACACACACCCATGGCCCGCCGGGTGTTCTCGGCAGAGGAGGCATACGCCCAGATTGCCTCCGACTCTGAGAGCCCCAGTGTGGATGAGGATGACTCCACGTTCCTTTTATCATCCGCATCCTCCTCATCATCATCTGATGACGATGAGCCACCAAGGCGGCGGAGACGCCGCCAGGCGGAGCCAGGGGCCCCACATGCTAGGGATCCTGTGGCCCACCCTAGTACGAGCGGCCCTGGGGCTCGTACTGGTTTCCCGGCCCACCAAATAAGCCCACCGGAGCACCCTGCCGATGAACTTAGTTGGTGTCTCCAGTGGACTTTGAGCCTGAGATTCCGGATTTTGCTGGCAATCCTTGAATCCAGATTCCCACAGTGGGGTTTACTGAAATTGACTATTTTAGTTTTTTTTTTCAGTAGCCCACTGGTGAATCTGATGGTGGAGCAGTCGAATCTGTATGCCCAACAGTTCATCGCTCAAAACCCAGGCTCATTTTTGGCTAGACCCGGTGGCTGGTCGCCGGTCAGTGCAGCCGAGATGAGGACATTTTGGGGCCTCGTGCTGCATATGGGTCTAGTCCAAAAACCCAGTGTCAGGCAATACTGGAGTGGGGACGTCCTATACCAGACCCCACTGTACAGTATGGTCATGACACGTCCCCGGTTTGAGGCCATCCGGAAATGTCTGCATTATTCCGATATTGCAGCATGTCCACCCCGAGGTGATCCTGCCTATGACCGGCTGTATAAGATACGGCCGGTCATCGATCACTTTGGGGCCACATTTCAGCAGGCCTACGTACCTGGAAGGGAGGTCGCGGTTGATGAGTCTCTCGTTGCGTTCAAGGGGAGACTCAGTTTCCGCCAATATATTCCCACAAAGCGGGCGAGGTATGGCGTGAAGCTATACAAAATTTGTGAGAGTACCTCAGGGTACACTTACAAATTTGTCGCAGGAGGGGGATACGGAAGGACACCACCACTCAGTGCGACACGTGCCCCGATCATCCGGGCCTCTGCGTTATCGATTGCTTCAGGGAGTATCACACTTCCATGGAGTACTAAATTTTTATAATCCCCAACAGTCCACTAGAGAACATAAAAAACTATGGCTCTCAGACTTTGGAGACACGGAAACAATTTTTTTTCCCCAAAAAAATATTAGTTTTAGTGCAGGCATCCTCAAACTGCGGCCCTCCAGATTTTGTAAAACTATAACTCCGAGCATGCCCAGACAACCTACAGCCATCAGCAGGGCATGGTGGGAATTGTAGTTTTACAACATCTGGAGGGCCGCAGTTTTAGGATGCCTGCTTAGTGTCTCCAAAGTCTGAGAGCCATACATATTGGGCATCGTCGCGTGCGTAAAAGTCGTCGCTATAAAAATAACTTTTGAGCCTCGGATGAACGGTGTTAAAAATATAAAATAAAAACGGTGCCAAAACACCCATTTTTGGGCAAAATTTCCATTTGAATCCTTTTTGCCAGTAATAAAGCAAGGGTTAACAGCCAAACAAAACTAAATATTTATTGCCCCGATTCTGTAGTTTACAGAAACACCCCATATGTGGTCGTGAATGGCTATACAGGGAGTGCAGAATTATTAGGCAAGTTGTATTTTTGAGGATTAATTTTATTATTGAACAACAACCATGTTCTCAATGAACCCAAAAAACTCATTAATATAAAAGCTGAATATTTTTGGAAGTAGTTTTTAGTTTGTTTTTAGTTTTAGCTATTTTAGGGGGATATCTGTGTGTGCAGGTGACTATTACTGTGCATAATTATTAGGCAACTTAACAAAAAACAAATATATACCCATTTCAATTATTTATTTTTACCAGTGAAACCAATATAACAAAACATTCACAAATATACATTTCTGACATTCAAAAACAAAACAAAAACAAATCAGTGACCAATATAGCCACCTTTCTTTGCAAGGACACTCAAAAGCCTGCCATCCATGGATTCTGTCAGTGTTTTGATCTGTTCACCATCAACATTGCGTGCAGCAGCAACCACAGCCTCCCAGACACTGTTCAGAGAGGTGTACTGTTTTCCCTCCTTGTAAATCTCACATTTGATGATGGACCACAGGTTCTCAATGGGGTTCAGATCAGGTGAACAAGGAGGCCATGTCATTAGATTTTCTTCTTTTATACCCTTTCTTGCCAGCCACGCTGTGGAGTACTTGGACGCGTGTGATGGAGCATTGTCCTGCATGAAAATCATGTTTTTCTTGAAGGATGCAGACTTCTTCCTGTACCACTGCTTGAAGAAGGTGTCTTCCAGAAACTGGCAGTAGGACTGGGAGTTGAGCTTGACTCCATCCTCTACCCGAAAAGGCCCCACAAGCTCATCTTTGATGATACCAGCCCAAACCAGTACTCCACCTCCACCTTGCTGGCGTCTGAGTCGGACTGGAGCTCTCTGCCCTTTACCAATCCAGCCACGGGCCCATCCATCTGGCCCATCAAGACTCACTCTCATTTCATCAGTCCATAAAACCTTAGAAAAATCAGTCTTGAGATATTTCTTGGCCCAGTCTTGACGTTTCAGCTTGTGTGTCTTGTTCAGTGGTGGTCGTCTTTCAGCCTTTCTTACCTTGGCCATGTCTCTGAGTATTGCACACCTTGTGCTTTTGGGCACTCCAGTGATGTTGCAGCTCTGAAATATGGCCAAACTGGTGGCAAGTGGCATCTTGGCAGCTGCACGCTTGACTTTTCTCAGTTCATGGGCAGTTATTTTGCGCCTTGGTTTTTCTTGCGACCCTGTTGACTATTTTGAATGAAACGCTTGATTGTTCGATGATCACGCTTCAGAAGCTTTGCAATTTTAAGAGTGCTGCATCCCTCTGCAAGATATCTCACTATTTTTGACTTTTCTGAGCCTGTCAAGTCCTTCTTTTGACCCATTTTGCCAAAGGAAAGAAAGTTGCCTAATAATTATGCACACCTGATATAGGGTGTTGATGTCATTAGACCACACCCCTTCTCATTACAGAGATGCACATCACCTAATATGCTTAATTGGTAGTAGGCTTTCGAGCCTATACAGCTTGGAGTAAGACAACATGCATAAAGAGGATGATGTGGTCAAAATACTAATTTGCCTAATAATTCTGCACGCAGTGTATAGCCGCACGGCAGGGCATAGAACGAAGGGAACTCCATACGGTTTCTGGAAGGCAGATTTTGATGCACAGTTTTTTTTTTTTTTTTTACACCATGTCCCATTAGAAGTCCCCCCTGATGTAGCCTAGACTAGAAACTCCAAAAAAGTGACCCCATCTAAGAAACTACACCCCTCAAGGTATTCAAAAGTTACTTTACAAACTATGTTAACCCTTTAGGTGTTCCACAAAACTAAATAGCGAATGTAGAAACAATTTTAGAATTAAATTTTTTTGTTACATTGCCTCAAAAAAGAGTAATATAGAGCAACCAAAAATCATATTTACCCCTAAAATAGTCCCAAAACAACAACCACCTTATCCCATAGTTTCCTAGATGGGGTCACTTTTATGGAGTTTCTACTCTAGGGGTGCATCAGGGGGCTTGAAAGGGTACATGGTGTAAATAAACCAGTCCAGCAAAATCTGCCTTACAAAAACCATATGACGTTCCCCTTCTTCTATGTCCTGCCGTTTAGCCAAATAGTAGTTTACGACCACATATGGGGTGTTTCTGCAAACTACAGAATCAGGGCAACCCATTTTGAGTTTTGTTTGGCTGTTAACCCTTGTTTTACTCCTGGAAAAAAATTATTATATTGGAAGATTTTCCAAAAAATAGAAATTTTGAAATTGTTTCTCCATCTGCCATTAACTCTTGTGGAACACCTAAAGGGTTAACAAAGTTTGTAAACCCAGTTTTGAATACCTTGAGGGGTGTACTTTCTTAGATGGAGTCACTTTTTTGAAATTTCTATTCTAGGGGTGCAACAGGGGGCTTCAAATGGGACATGGTATAATCAAAACCAGTCCGGCAAAATCTGCCTTCCAAAACCCATATGGTGTTCCCCTCCTTCTATGTGCTCCCGTTTGGCCAAACAGTAGTTTATGACTACATATGGGGTGTTTTTGCAAACTACAGAATCAGGGCAACCCATATTGAGTTTTGTTTGGCAGTTAACCCTTGTTTTACTCCTGGAAAAATTGTATTATATTGGAAAATTTTCCAAAAAATAGAAATTTCAAAATTGTTTCTCCATCTGCCATGAACTCTTGTGAAACACCTAAAGGGTTAACAAATTTTGAAAACCCAGTTTTGAATACCTTGAGGGGTGTACTTTCTTAGATGGAGTCACTTTTTTGAAATTTCTATTCTAGGGGTGCAACAGGGGGCTTCAAATGGGACATGGTATAATCAAAACCAGTCCTGCAAAATCTGCCTTCCAAAACCCATATGGCGTTCCCCTTCTTCTATGTCCTCCCGTTCGGCCAAACAGTAGTTTACGACCACATATGGGGTGTTTCTGCAAACTACAGAATCAGGGCAACCCATTTTGAGTTTTGTTTGGCAGTTAACCCTTGTTTACTCCTGGAAAAAATTGATATTTGTTCTGTATTTTTCAATTTATAAGTTATAATCTTGAAGTTGTTAAATATTTTTTTTTAAACAGTTCATTGTCTTTTTTAATTAGAAAAATATTGTATAATTATCAGGTAACATAGTTAAAATCAGCACTATGTGGTTATCACCCATACATTTCACCGTTATCACCCATACTTTTCACCATTTCCTGTAAAATTTATCTCTTTGTGCCAAAGAATATACTTGTAATGTCCAATATTGATGACACTCCATATAAGACAAAGTTCTAAAGGCTACTCATTTATGTGCAATACAAAAAGCAAAACGTGTTTTGCAATTTAATGTTACTTATGGTGAACACTACTTATCAATCAATGTTTTTATCAATCATTTGTGTGGTTTGGTCTACCTCTGGTTTCTGTAGCTTGAGACGGCATCTAGCCTTCATGCACATAAATCTTTGATCAACATCACTCTTGTAGACATGTGGACAATGATGTGGTAAAATAAAAAGTAGTACAAGTCTTGGCTAAGAACTATAACAATCTGGGCTTTGAAATTATTATTTTTTTGCTATTAAAAACATAAATATTGTAAACAAATGAATATGCTGATTTGACAGGGGTATGCCCTGTATAGCCTAATTTTCATGTGTGAAAGTTTAGGTTAGCAAAGAATAATGAGACCAAAACAAATCTGTTTTCTTATACACTTCATTACAATTAAAAATACATTTTAAATACAATTTTGTGAAATTATTTAGTTTTTTTTATATATATCACCCTTTTCAAAATTCAGTTCAATTTAACTTATATTTTCAACATTTTTATCTAATTACATTTTTGCACTGAATACCATTTTTGAATGGTATATGTAATGTTCCCTAACAGTTCATTCCCCCAAAAAATAACAGAAATAGAAACCCATGGTAATCTTAAAATAACAAGCTACATTTTTACTGCCTTTTTAATTTAAAATCAACTCATAAACTTCTGCAGTGATTCTCCTGTTGGTGGACACAGAATTGGAGTGATATTTATTTCAGTCTTGTTTCCCACTCATAATTGTTTCTCCAGCCACCAGGAAAAGTAAATCTCTTGTTACATTTTTGAAAATTTGTATGACTTTTGCTGAAATAAAATTTTAACATCCCTGGCCTTTCTTGCCTTCGAGTTTTCATATATGTATTTGTTCTTCAGTACTAGAATCACCAGATTTCCTTCTTAATACTGCTTGAACTCATGTCAACATTGTGATTGGGATCCATAATGGCAAGTTGTGTCCTTTCAAACATCAAGCCATAGTAAAAATGGATATGCTTAGGACAATATTTGAGTACACAGGAATGAAAAACTTTGAGATCACCAGCATGGCAAAAATGCGACAACTGCCTGTCTCTTAGAAGGTTTCGATTATCAATAGCATTGTATGAAGCATCAGAAGTGGAATTTGGTCCGAATTTTAGAAAAAATTCTTGATTCTAAACAAGCCAAATTTCTTTGAGCTTCATAGTAACAAATCATTTTTATAAAATGGTGGCTGGAGTTGTCTTAGAAACAACAGAAAAAAAAATACTCACCTCATCTACTTGCTCGCACAGAAGCAGTGTCCAATCCAACCCAACCATTGATTGGCAAGCTAAACGGATTCTGGATTGCGATGATTATTGCGTAGACAATTGTCTGAATACAGAGATTGCCTGAAAACCCATATGGTGTTCCCCTCCTTCTATGTGCTCCCGTTTGGCCAAACAGTAGTTTACGACCACATATGGGGTGTTTTTGCAAACTATAGAATCAGGGCAACCCATATTGAGTTTTGTTTGGCAGTTAACCCTTGTTTTACTCCTGGAAAAAATTGATTATATTGGAAAATTTTCCAAAAAATAGAAATTTCGAAATTGTTTCTCCATCTGCCATTAACTCTTGTGGAACACCTAAAGGGTTAACAAAGTTTGTAAACCCAGTTTTGAATACCTTGAGGGGTGTACTTTCTTAGATGGAGTCACTTTTTTGAAATTTCTATTCTAGGGGTGCAACAGGGGGCTTCAAATGGGACATGGTATAAACAAAACCAGTCCTGCAAAATCTGCCTTCCAAAACCCATATGGTGTTCCCCTCCTTCTATGTGCTCCCGTTCGGCCAAACAGTAGTTTACGACCACATATGGGGTGTTTCTGCAAACTACAGAATCAGGGCAACCCATTTTGAGTTTTGTTTGGCAGTTAACCCTTGTTTTACTCCTGGAAAAATTGATTATATTGGAAAATTTTCCAAAAAATAGAAATTTCGAAATTGTTTCTCCATCTGCCATTAACTCTTGTGGAACACCTAAAGGGTTAACAAAGTTTGTAAACCCAGTTTTGAATCCCTTGAGGGGTGTACTTTCTTAGATGGAGTCACTTTTTTTAAATTTCTATTCTAGGGGTGCAACAGGGGGCTTCAAATGGGACATGGTATAAACAAAACCAGTCCTGCAAAATCTGCCTTCCAAAACCCATATGGTGTTCCCCTCCTTCTATGTGCTCCCGTTCGGCCAAACAGTAGTTTACGACCACATATGGGGTGTTTCTGCAAACTACAGAATCAGGGCAACCCATTTTGAGTTTTGTTTGGCAGTTAACCCTTGTTTTACTCCTGGAAAAAATTGATTATATTGGAAAATTTTCCAAAAAATAGAAATTTCGAAATTGTTTCTCAATCTGCCATTAACTCTTGTGGAAGACCTAATGGGTTAATAAAGTTTGAAAAAACAGTTTTGAATACCTTGAGGGGTGTAGTTTCTAGAATGGGA
Organism: Bufo bufo; assembly: GCF_905171765.1. Taxonomy (NCBI): domain Eukaryota; kingdom Metazoa; phylum Chordata; class Amphibia; order Anura; family Bufonidae; genus Bufo; species Bufo bufo. The sequence continues at coordinate 380,119,175 of NC_053390.1, forward strand.
GGTTTTTATACCAGCATTCCCTTTTTCAGGTCCCTTGCCGCCAGATCCACGTTCGCTTGTGGGACCGTGCGGAAAAATCAACGTGGCCTCCCTGCCTACCCCCTCCAGGGAGGTTTCTATTATCTAAGCCTCACAATATGACTTCAAACCTGAACTGGTCCATAAAAAGTGGGATTTTGAAGATTTCTGAAAAATTTCAAAATTTGCTTCTAAGCCTTGTAACATCCCCAAAAAATAAAATATCATTCCCAAATTGCTACAAACATGAAGTAGACATATGGGGAATGTAAAGTCATCACAATTTTTGGGGGTATTACTATGTATTACAGAAGTAGAGAAACTGAAACCTTTAAATTTGCTAATTTTTCTAAATTTTAGGTAAAAATTGTATTTTTTATGCAAAAAAAATTTACTTTTTTGACCCAATTTTAGCAGTGTCATGAAGTACAATATGTGACGAAAAAACAATCTCAGAACTGCCTGGGTAAGTCAAAGCGTTTTAAAGTTATGAGCACTTAAAGTGACACTAGTCAGATTTGCAAAAAATGCCCAAGTCCTTAAGGTGAAATAGGGCTTAGTCCTTAAGGGGTTAAACAATTCTGGAATGCCTATATGATGATGCCATGTGTTTGGAAGCTTCTGTTAGGTTTGTTGGCAACATCTGAGTTAATTAGAGACACACCTGTGGATGTATTTAAATGTACACCTGAAACACACTGCTTCTTTGTGTAGCATCATGGGAAAGTCAAAAAAAATTAGCCAAGATATCAGGAAGAGAATTGTGGACTTGCACAAGTCTGGTTCAACCTTGGGTGCAACTTCAAGATACCTGAAGGTGCCTCGTTCATCTGTACAAACAATTATACTCAAGTACAAACAAGATGGGAATGTCCAGCCATCATACCGCTCAGGAAGGAGATGGGTTCTGTGTCCCAGAGATGAATGTGCTTTGGTCCGACATGGGCATATCAACCCAAGAACAAAAGCAAAAGACCTTGTGAAGATGATGGCGGAAGCTGGTAAGATTGTGTCAATATCCACAGTGAAACAAGTACTGTATGAACATGGGCTGAAAGGCCACTCTGCCAGGAAGAAGCCATTACTTCAAAAGAAACATAAAAAAGCCAGATTAATGTTTGCAAATGCCCACAGGAATAAAGATCTACATTTCTGGAGATATGTCCTCTGGTCTGACGAAACTAAAATTTTACTTTTTGGCCATAATGACCATCATTACGTTTGGAAGAAAAAGGAAGAAGCTTGGAAGCCTAAGAACACCATCCCATCTGTGAAACACGTGGGTGGCAGCATCATGTTGTGGGGTTGTTTTGCTGCAGGAGGGACTAGTGCACTTCACAAAATAGATGGCATCATGAGGAAAGAAGATTATGTGGAAATACTGAAGCAGCATCTCAAGACATCAGCCAGGAAGTTAAAGCTTGGGTGCAAATGGGTCTTCCAAATAAACAATGACCCGAAGCATACTGCTTAACCACTTCACATCCGCCCATAGGATATAAACGTCCTATGGGTGGATGTTTATCTCTGAATGGACGTACTGGAACGTCTATTCAGAGATGGCAGCTGCCCGCTAATTGTCGTCAGTGACAGCCGGCCACCCCAGAGAGAAGGCAGGGACAGTTCCCAGGTGACCCTGCCTTCTAGATTGCTGTATACACAGCACTCAGAGAGTGCTGTGTATACAGATCAGGAAGTGCTATCCTGTCTCGACCCGGCGGTCATGTGACTCCCGGGGCTGGGAGAGTGAAGGAGCTGTCGGGTCTTTCACAGACCACGATCGCCCTGCACTAAGGCTGTACAGCGTTGTGTTCTGCTGTACAGCCTCTCTGGGGGCTGTATTTCCATTGTAACTGGGGTTACTATGTCAGCCCTAGTTACAGGAGAAATCAAGAGTGAAAAAAAAGGTCTTGTATGACCTTATGGGGGATGCAAAGTATAAAATAAAATATAAAAAAATAAAAAAATAATGTGTTCAAAAATGAAAAATAAAAAAAAGGTTTCACATGTAAAAAAAAAAAAATTCCCCAATTAAGTAATAAAAAAAATGTAAAAAAAAATAAAAGACATATTTAGTATTGCCGCGTCCGTAACGACTGGATCTATAAATATATCACATGATCCACCCCGTCTGATAAACACCTAAAAAAAATAATACTGTGTCAAAAAAAGCCATTTTTGGCACCTTACATCACAGAAAGTACCCCCTCAGGTGAACACTGTAAAAAAATAAAAATAAAAACAGTGCCAAAAAAAGCCTTACATCACAAAAATTGCAACACCAAGCGATCAAAAAGGTGTATTCCCCTCAAAATAGTACCAATCAAACCATCACCACATCCTGCAAAAAATTAGACCCTAACTAAGACAATCGGTCAAAAAATAGAAAAAGCTATGGCTCTCAGACCACGGAGACACTAAAACATAATTTTTTTGGTTTCTAAAATGCTATTGTTGTGTAAAACAATAAATAATAAAAAGTATACATATTAGGTGTTGCAATGTCCGTACCGATATGCTCTATAAAAGTGTCACATGACCTAACCCCTCAGGTGAACGCTGTAAAAATAAATAAATAAAAACGGAGCTAAAACAACAATTTTTTTGGTCTTCTTGCCCCATAAAGTGTAAAACTGAATGATCAAAAAATCATATGTACCCAAAAATGGTACCAATAAAACGTCAGCTCTTCCTGCAAAAAACGAGCCCCTGCACAAGACGATCGGCAGAAAAATAAAAAAATATGGCGTTCAGAAAATGGAGACGCCAAAAACATAATTTGTTTTTCAAAAATGCTTTATTATGTAAAACTGAAACAAACAAACAAACAAAGTAGACATATTTGATATCATTGTGTCCATAACAACCTGCTCTACTAAAATAGCACATGATCCACCCTGTCAGATAAATCTTGTAAAAAATAAAAAATAAAAACAGTGCCAAAACAGCCATTTTTTAATTATCTTGTCTCACAAAAAACATAATATAGAGCTATTAAAAATCATATATACCCTAAAATAGTACCAATAAAACTGGCCCCTTATCCCATAGTTTACAAAATGGGGTCACTTTTGGGGAGTTTCTACTGTAAGGGTGCATCAGGGGGTCTTCAAACAGGACATGGCATCTAAAAGCCAGTTCAGCAAAATCTGCCTTCCAAAAACCATACGGCGCTCCTTTTCTTCTGCGCCCTGCCGTGTGCCCTTACATCAGTTTACGACCACATGTGGGGTGTTTCTGTAAACCGCAGAATCAGGGTAATAAATATTGAGTTTTGTTTGGCTGTTAGCCCTTGATTTGTTAAAGAAAAAAATGGATTAAAATGGAAAATCTGCCAAAAAAGTTAAATTTAGAAATTTCATCTCCATTTTCCTTTAAATTTTCTGGAACACCTAAAGGGTTAACAAAGTTTGTAAAATCAGTTTTGAGTAACTTGAGGGGTGTAGTTTCTACAATGGGGTAATTTATGGGGGGTTTCCACTATGTAAGCCCCACAAAGTGACTTCAGACCTGAACTGGTCCTTAAAAAGTGCGTTTTGGAAATTTTCTTAAAAATTTTAAGAATTGCTTTTAAAATTCTAAGCCTTCTAATGTCCTAAAAAAAAAATGACATTTACAAAATGAGGCCAACATAAAGTAGACATATGGGGAATATTAACTAATAAATATTTTATGAGGTATCACTTTCTGTTTTAAAAGCAGAGAAATTGAAATTAAAAAAATTGCTAATTTTTTCAAATTTTGGGTAATTTTGGATTATTTTATAAATAAAGGTGAAATATATCGACTCAAATTTACCACCATCATGAAGTACAATTTGTCACGAGAAAACAATCTCAGAATGGCTTGGATATGTAAAAGCATTCCAAAGTTATTACCACATAAAATGACACATCAGATTTGCAAAATTAAGCCTGGTCAGGAAGGGGGTAAATGGCCCAGATGTGAAGTGGTTAAGGATAACAGAGTCAATGTTTTGGAGTGGCCATCACAAAGCCCTGATCCCAATCCTATTGAAAATTTATGGGCAAAGCTGAAAAGGCAGGTGCGAGCAAAGTGACCAACAAACATGGCTCGGTTACACCAGTTTTTGTCAGGAGGAATGGGCCCAAATTCCGACCAACTATTGTGAGAAGCTTGTGAAAGGATATCCAAAACGTTTGACTCAAGTCATACAGTTTAAGGGCAATGGTACCAAATATTAATGGAATGTACAGTATGTAAACTTTTTACTTTGCAGTAAGTAATAAAAATGCCTTAAAACATTCTCTCTCTCTCATTATTCTGGCATTTGGCAAATAATGATAATTATGGTAATCCTAATTGACTAAAAACAGGAAAGGTTTATTCTGATTTAATGTCAGATATTGAAGAAAACATGCATTTGTGTCTTTTTATATAGTGTATTTAAACTTCTGGTTTCAACTTGTAATATGAATGAAGATGTATCAATGCTCAATAAAACACATGCATAGTAAAAAAAAAAAACGCATTAAAAACACACCTAGGTCGCAACGTGTTTTTTTTAACATGGTTTGATACAAGAACAATAAGATCATTGATTTAAACGGTTGTATGGGAGGTTCATTTAGGAATATAGTTGTACTTCTTTGATGTATGAACTATATATATATATATACAGTATATATATATATAAACAGAATGAATGAAAAAATCAAGAAAGGGTTTTACTTGTGACCAATAAATGGATATAAATGTGGACAGGACCCAAGAGACCATCATGGCCACTGAGGAAGGAGTGAGTATGCTCCAAAACGCATTTGGTAGATCCTAAGATATATCTATTCAAAGGATACATCCATTTAAAAAGAACAATATACACTGTAGCAGAGCTGTATTGAAAGGAGCCGGATGGAGGCAGAGGTGAACACATAATAAAGAACACAGAGAACACAGCTAAACCGACTGACGATTGAGACCACATGGGACGCCATGACGATACAGTGTAACAGGTAGTAAACCCGACATCACTGATACATACAACGTGGGACGCAGAACTTGGGTGCGAGGGTCACAGACTCCAGTGTCACGTGGAGTGCCGCAATGGGCAGCGTGAGTGCACACACTGCTGGGTCCACGCTCGAGCCACATGTAATTACGAACATTGTGAGTACGTACTCCTACTTATATTTTCTACAGGAACTCAAGATAGTCCCCACCATTTCCAATATAAAACAAGGATAATCTTACATATACCGCGGGACATTCTTTTACCGGCTATATGTATTGTAAACTGGAATTATGAAATGAGAACGACCATCGTAGCAGATATATACATTTAGACTATACTGTATATGTTTTTAGTATATTAGAAGTATAGAGCGTAGTGTGTACCATAGGTAATACAATTTATGGTGCACAACACGTGCTAAATATAATTTCCAACATGTGGTGAGATAGGATACTGTATTTTATATGCAATGTTTCTATGTCTATGTTTCTATGTAATACTGTTTTTATATATTTTATATATATGTCTATTTCTATTTTTATTGTTCACATTTAAACTATATTATTATAGTGAAACTTAATAAACGGTCAAGTTAAACGAATAGATCTATGTGGTCTAGATGAAAGTGTGCCTGTCACCTTGCTTCATAGTAATATAGGTTTAACCTGTCCTGGACATAGGGCGTACAGGTACGCCGTGATGTCTTGGTACTTAAGGACACAGGGCGTACCTGTACGTCCTGTGTACTTCCGATCACCGCCGCGTGGCGGGGGGTGATTGGAACAAGGTGCCTGCTCAAATCATTGAGCAGGCACTTTGGGTCAATGCGAGGGGTAGTCCCGTGACCCGCCTTGTCGGCGATCGGCGCAAACCGCAGGTCAATTCAGACCTGCGGTTTGCGGCTTTTAGTGTAGGTTGCGGCAGCGGGCGGCGGTGCCATAGGGTCCCCGTGCGACTGTAGGGGGGACCCGATGGCATGGAAGGCAGCGCGATGCCTTCCTTAGGCATCGGCGCTGCCTTCCTGTGATGAGCCTGTGAGATCCAGCCCCCTGGATCTCACAGGCAGAAAGCTGTATGAGAAATACACACTGTATTACTCATACAGCCAATGCATTCCAATACAGAAGTATTGAAATGTATTGTAAAGGGGATCAGACCCCAAAAGTCGAAGTCCCAAAGTGGGACAAAAAAAAAAACGGCATTTCCCCCAAATAAAGTAAAAGAAAATTGGTAAAAAATAGGGAAAAAAAGTAGACAAATTAGGTATCGCCGCATCCGTATCGACCGCCTCTATAAACATATCACATGACCTAACCCCTCAGATGAACACTGTAAAAAATAAAAAATAAAAACTGTGCTAAATAAACAATTTTTTTGTCACCTTACAGCACAAAAAGTACAACAGTAAGCGATCAAAAAGGCCTATGCCCACCAAAATAGTACCAATCTAACCGTCACCTCATCCCACAAAAAATGAGCCCCTAACTAAGACAATCACCCAAAAAATAAAAAAAACTATGGCTCAGAATATGGAGACACTAAAACATCATTTATTTTGTTTTAAAAAAGCTGTTATTGTGTAAAACTTAAGTAAATAAAAAAAAGTATACATATTAGGTATCGCCGCGTCCGAAATAACCTGCTCTATATAAATATCACATGAACTAACCCCTCAGGTGAACACCATAAAAAAAGAAAATAAAAACGGTGTAAAAAAGCCATTTTTTGTCACCTTACATCACAAAAAGTGTAATAACAAGCGATCAAAAAAATCATACCCCAAAATAGTGCCAATCAAACCGTCATCTCATCCCGCAAAAATCATACCCTACCCAAGATAATCGCCCAAAAACTGAAAAAAATATGGCTCTCAGACTATGAAAACACTAAAACATGATTTCTTTTGTTTCAAAAATGAAATCATTGTGTAAAACTTACATAAATAAAAAAAGTACACATATTAGGTATCGCCGCGTCCGTAATAACATGCTATATAAAAATATCACATGACCTAATCCCTTTAGGTGAATACCGTAAAAATATATAAATAAACGGTGTAAAAAAAGCTGTTTTTTGTCATCTTACATCACAAAAAGTGTAATAGCAAGCGATCAAAAAGTCATACGCACCCCAAAATAGTGCCAATCAAACCGTCATCTCATCCCGCAAAAATCATACCCTACCCAAAATAAATGCCCAAAAACTGAAAAAACTATGGCTCTCAGACTTTGGAAACACTAAAACATGATTTTTTTTGTTTCAAAAATTAAATCATTGTGTAAAACTTACATAAATAAAAAAATAGTATACATATTAGGTATCGCCGCGTCCGTGACAACCTGCTCTATAAAAATACCACATGATCTAACCTGTCAGATGAATGTTGGAAATAACAAAAATTAAAAATGGTGCCAAAACAGCTATTTCTTGTTACCTTGCCTCACAAAAAGTGTAATATAGAGCAACCAAAAATCATATGTACCCTAAACTAGTACTAACAAAACTGCCACCCTATCCTGTAGTTTCTAAAATGGGGTCACTTTTTGGAGTTTCTACTCTAGGGGTGCATCGGGGGGGGGCTTCAAATGGGACATGGTGTCAAAAAAACAGTCCAGCAAAATCTGCCTTCCAAAAAACGTATGGCATTCCTTTCCTTCTGCGCCCTGCCGTGTGCCCGTACAGCAGTTTACGACCACATATGGGGTGTTTATGTAAACTACAGAATCAGGGCCATAAATATTGAGTTTTGTTTGGCTGTTAAAAAAGTGAAATTTTGAAATTGTATCTCTATTTTCCATTAATTGGGGGTTAAAAGGTTAACGACGTTTGTAAAATCAGTTTTGAATACCTTGAGGGGTGTAGTTTCTAGAATGGGGTCATTTGTGGGTAATTTCTATTATGTAAGCCTCACAAAGTTACTTTAGACCTGAACTGGTCCTCAAAAAGTGGGTTTTTGAAAATTTCTTAAATATTTCAAGATTTGCTTCTAAACTTCTAAGCCTTGTAACATCCCCAAAAAATTAAATATCATTCCCAAAAGGATCAAACATGAAGCAGACATATGGGGAATGTAAATTAATAACGATTTTTGGAGGTATTACTTTGTATTATAGAAGTATAGAAATTGAAACTTAAAAATTTGCTAATTTTTCAAAATGTTTGGTAAATTTGGTATTTTTTATAAATAAAAACCAGTGTCATGAAGTACAATATGTGACGAAAAAACAATCTCAGAATGGCCTGTATAAGTCAAAGCGTTTTAAAGTTATCACCACATAAAGTGACACTGGTCAGATTTGCAAAAAATGGCCTGGTCCTTAAGGTGAAAATGAGCCCGGTCCCTAAGGAGTAAGGCTGCTAATCCAAATATATATTTTATTATTTTTCAGTATTAAAACACAAAAAAATCTACACATATGTGGTATCGTTGTAATCATGCAGACCCAGAGAATGAGGGGCACAGGTCAGTTTTTCCACATAGAGAACGCTGTAGGGACAAAACCCATAAAACCCTTTTTTTTTTTCAATTCCACCCTATTTGAAATTTTTCCTGATTCCCACTACATTGTATGCCATATTAAATGGTTGCATTAGCAAGTACAATTTGTCCTGCAAAAATCAAGCCCTCATAAGGCTATGTCAACAAAAAAATAAAAAAATTATGACTCTGGGAAGACAGGGAAGGAAAATGAAAACAAAACCTCCAGTATCCAAGCGGTTAATAGCTTTGTGGTTCAAATCAAGGAAAATCTTTGGATGTGGTTTCTCTAAAGAACATGGCTGGGGTACTACTATGTAAGTAGTGCTGAGCGAACTTGTGGTTTCAAGTTCAGCATACAAGGTTCCGGTTCCGGTTATCTAAGAATTCTATTATGGATTTGTAACACCCCTGTAAGATCCTCACCTGTCTCGCACTCCGGTGTGACCAAAAAGGGTCCTCGTGAAGCTGTGGGACAGGTTACGCCTGTCTCCATTGATACACCAGCTCCTACCCCTTTGCGAACCGACGCGGGGATGCGTTCGTATGTGCACCGGAGGGGAAGACCGCATGGCTTTCGGGGACAGCTTGGCCGGGCTTGTGGCAGTACGCTGCGGCCGAGCTTGTCTCCGGTGCCTATTGCTTGTCTCCGGTGCCTATTGCGGATTCCATTCCGTTGTCCATGTCGACGCGCTCGCGCACTCTCGCAGAGCCTGTCGTGCATCCGCATTTATGTTTGAAAACGGGTTTGCAAGGGTTTGCTTCTTATGCGCTTCGCCGACCAGCGAAGGGAATAGCACCTGGCCGCAAGTTCAAAGCAGATTAGGGGGCCGGCATTGGTCTAATTGACTAATGACCGACCAAAGCCTTGTACACAGGTGTAGGGCAGAATCAAGACCTATGGGGAGTGGACACTTGGCGCCCTGGGATTTGTTAGCAGGCACAGTGGCTTCCCAGGTCGGTCAGTGCCCACTGTTATCCTTCCTTATCCACGTGCAGGTCAGTACTGCTAGCTACTGACTGAAGTTTGCTGGGACTCCGTCCATTCCAGTGGGACCCAGGACCCGGGACTTTCCATGACGCATCAGTTTACCTGAGAAGTTTCACAGAGACTTATGCATGGATCGGGAATACTCCTGGCTTTCCTTCGTTTTTTGTTTGCCTGATGTTTGCCCAGTGAAGTTTACCTGGACTTTTTTTTATTTTGTTAATAAACCCCTTTTACTTCATCCTCACTGGTCTGTTTCGTTGATGCCTTCCATTACAACCCCAAAGTGGTTTTACTATTCTTTCACTCTTCTAATGTATTTTATTGCTAACGCTTATGTCATCTGTGTATTTATTTCCAGGTCCTTCACAAGTGTGCATTGATAATATTATTATGAAACTGTTATGTTCATGTAATATGCCTGGTTCACCAGCAGGTGGCAGTGTATATGGCAGAGAGAGAGATCTTTAGATAGAATGGAACTTACCATTCCATTCTCCCCCTTTGGGCAGAAGTGGGCCAGTCCTGCTTCCTACCAGGAGGGAAGGTCAGCAGTGCTAGTTTATTCTAGTCTAGGCTAGACAGTGAAGTGAAAGCCTGGGCACGGTCACAGCCAGCCGTGACTATAACAGCCAGTGCAGGCTAAGCTATGCTTGCCATGGAATCAGATGTATGGAAGATATAGCAACCAAAGGAAAGTGTTCTTCGGTCGCCACAAGAGATATCAGCAAGAAGAAATTGTTCCTCGGCTGGAAGTTAAGTTATTTAGTGTCAGGAGGGGGATAACAGCCAAAGGCACCCCAATCCAAGGATAATAGAACAGACCAAAAGTTCAGTAACCCGAGCTAAGCAGGGTTTAGTGCAGCAGTTTAGTGTGCCTGTCAGTACAGCAGAGAGAAAGAGAGAAAGCACAGTTACCAAGTTTGCCTGCCAGTTTATGCCAAAGCCTTCTGGAACCAAGAGAAAGCCTGAATGTAAGAAAATCTTGAATATTGTCTGGAATCAAGTTTACTTAAGTAAAGCTGCTGTTAAATTTTATCAAGGTCTGGACTCAAATTTTTCTTCACCCCCTAACTCAACTATTCCCTTTTTATTTGCTACAGAGCCTAAGCCTGGGGCCCCGCTGTATCCAGGTAGGAGCACCGTGACACTGTCACGGACGTACCGAGACATACAGACGTCCCCTCAGTGGGAGAAAGAAGATCTGTGAAACTGGCAACACGTGCCTTGATCTGACAGGTTTCCTTGTGGATCAATAGACGTCTCTGTTGTATCTGATACTGGCCACACCTCTAACCTCCAGGTGTTGCTATTGTGGTCATTTAACTTTCCTAATTTATAGTTGCTTCTCCCACAATGCTGTGCGGTTTATAGCTTCAGTGGTTTCTGTGGTCTGCTGCTGTTTGGTTCTCGACTGAGTTCCTGTTGCTGCCATAGCTACGGTAAAGTTAAGTGTTTCCTTTCCCTTTTGCATTTTGTTTTGGTTTATCTGTGTGTTGTTTTTCCCCTGTCCTTTGTTGTAGGCCTGAGGGAGACTCCTGTTCGTCATTCCTTTCTGGAGGAACAGGTAGTCTCAGTCCTGTCACTATTGCCAGGGTCTTATACGGTGAGTTAGGACTCTAGGTACTCCTGCATATGAACTCACCTTCCATTGGGGTCTGTTCATACTGATAGCCAGTCAGGACTGTGACTAGGGATTTGACTAGGAGTTGTCCTTCTTTCTTCGCTTGCTTTCAGGCCTTGTTCCTTGTCCCCTCTCCTTCTTTGACCGGTGTGGTTTCTCCCTCCCACACACGGGTGTGACAGACACATAGAGACTATTAATGACCGCTCCACACCACTCAGCATTCCACTAAACCTGGGACGCGATAGGGCCCTGGGGGCTGCTGCATTGCAGATTCCGCTACCACGAACCATAACTTATGGTTTATGGTAGCAGAATCCATAACTGGATTCTTAGATAACTCGAACCTTGTACGCTGAACTTGAAAACAAAAGTTCACTTAACACTAATTGCAAGCTTTACTCTGTGATTTGAAGTACTTTGATTTCGACTACTATGTACAGAAAGTGGTTTGACCTATCTATACATGTATCATTTACTGCATCAGTAATATACATAGCAATGCTATCGCTGAGTAAATTTTAACGTCAGTCCTGTTTAGTCACTGTCCCCATGGATTCACGTAACATTTTACTAGACTTCTCACATAAAGAAGCATTTAGTCAGTAGAGAGGCAACAGACGTATAAAAAAAATGTTGAAGACCATTTCTGCTTGTCTGATGTGATTAGCAGTGTAGTCAGTAACCTGTATTTAACTATTAAGCATGCTGGAACACTTTGATCCTGGGAGATTATCCATTTAAAGATGAAAGTGTATCCGATTGATGCTTGAGATGCTTTTCATGTCAAATACACAACCCTTCACAGCCTAATGATCTCTGTCCAATTTCTCAAGGGCCAGCATTTCCATAATGATCATGTTCAATCTTTCTAGGTTTAGTTGCTGATATGTTATAAACGTAAGGGATCCAAAGGCATACAGGTCAACATGATGAGCTTGGCACTGACATAGACATAGTCTAGTGCTAAGAAAATTAAATTAGTTATTTCATTAATCATTTATATTAGTCAGCTAGTGGCATTGCTGGGTTACCCTTAAAGGGAACCTGTCACCTAGAAAATACATATTAAACCGCCAGCAGTACCTTATTGCAGCCTGTAGCATGATTATAGGTGTCTGTGTATTTTCTCTACAATGAGTCTGAAAAAATACTTTTATTCAACTGGCCACGCTATGTAAATGAGTCTTGAAGTCAAGGGGGCAAAGCCTTCTCACCTGAAGTCAAGCGTGCCCGCACCCTTTCCTCCCCTTAGCGTTTGATTGATAGGATGTCCAATTCCTTCACTGCCGGTTGCTTGAATGTAGTATTGCGCATGCCCAGGCTCTCGTGTGCTAGTGCCTGAGCATTGCTTTTAAAAACTACCTAACAGAGGAGTGGAACAGTGCTCGCTTGACTTCAGGCGAGAAAGCTGCTGCCCCCTTGACTTCAAGACTATAGTTTACATAGCGTGGCCACATTGCACAGGCTGCAAAAAGGTACTGCTGGTGGTTTAACCCTTTTAGGGCCCTACCATATTTCACCTTAAGGACCAGGACGTTTTTTGGAAATTTGACATGTGTCACTTTATGTGGTAATATCTTTGGAATGCTTTTACTTATACAAGCCATTCTGAGATAGTTTTCTCGTGACACATTGTACTTCACGATAGTTGTAAATTTCAGTCAATATTTTTCATTTTTATTTTTTTTTTAATCCCAAATTTTTCCAAAAATTGGAAAAATTCGCAACTTTCCAAATTTCAATTTCTCTGCTTTTAAAACAGATAGTGATACCTCATATAATAGTTATTACTTTACATGTCCCATATGTCTACTTTATGTTTGGATCATTTTATGAATGCTATTTTATTTTTTGGGGATGTTAGAAGGCTTAGAAGTTTAGAAGCAATTCTTGAAATTTTTCAAAAAATTTCCAAAACCCACTTTTATAACCACCTCCCGTCCGCACGTTGACTATAAACGTCCGGGAGGTGGATCTCTATCTCTGAATGGACGTTTCTGAATGTCCATTCAGAGATCGCAGCTGCACGCTAATTGTGCAGCTGCAGAGCGGGTTGCCCGCAGTCAGTGACAGCAGGGCAACCCTGAGAGAAGGCAGGGACAGTTCCAGGGTGTTCCTGCCTTCTAGATCGCTGTATACAAGCTATGCGCTTCCTGTTCCTGTGACCGCTGGGGCCGGGAGAGTGCAGGAGCTGTCAGGTCTTTCACAGACCTCGATCCGCCCTGCACTGAGGCTGTACAGCATTGTATTCTGCTGTACAGCCTCTCTGGGGGGTGTATTTCTCCTGTAACTGGGGCTACTATGTAAGCCCCAGTTACAGAAGAAATCAATAGTGGGGAAAAAAATTGAAATTAAATGTCCCCCAGAGGTTTTGTATGACCTTATGGGGGGACGCAAAGTGTAAAATAAAAAAATAAAGTGTTAAAATAAAAAAATATGAAAAAAAGGTTTCACATGTAAAAAAAAAAGAAAAATCAATAAAACCGTCACCTCATCCTGCAAAAAATGAGCCTCTACATAAGAAAATCTCTCAAAAAATAAAAAACTATAGCTCTCAGAACATGGACACATTAACACATAATTTTTTTGTTTCAAAAATGCTATTATTGTGTTAAAATGAAATAAATATAAAAAGTATACATATTAGATATCGCCGCGTCCGTAACAACCAGCCCTATAAAAATATCACATGACCTAACCCTTCGGGTGAAAACCGTGAAAAAAAAAAAAAAAAACGTGCACCTAACACATGCACCTAATCGCCTAACATCACCTAACATCACATAAAGTGCAACACCAAGAGATCAAAAATGCGTATGCCCCCCAAAATAGTACAATCAAACTGTCACCTCATCCCGCAAAAAAGTAGACCCTAACTAAGACAATCGGTCAAAAAATAAAAAAGCTATGGCTCTCAGACTATGAAGACACAAAAACATAATTTTTTTTCAAAAATGCTTTATTATGTAAAACTGAAACATACAAACAAAGAAAGTAGACATATTTGATATCATTGCGTCTGTAACAACTTGCGCTATAAAAATGGCACATGATCTAACCTGAATGTTGTAAAAAATAAAAACAGTGCCAAAACAGCCATTTTTTGGTTACCTTGCCTCACAAAAAAACGAAATATAGCGCAATTAAAAATCATATGTACCCCAAAATAGTACCAATAAAACTGGCACCTTATCCCCTAGTTTCCAAAATGGGGGAACTTTTTGGGAGTTTCTACTGTAAGGGTGCATCAGGGGGGCTTCAAATGGGACATGGCATCTAAAAACCAGTTCAGCAAAATCTGCCTTCCAAAAACCATATGGCGCTCCTTTTCTTCTGCGCCCTGCCGTGTGCCCTTACATCAGTTTACGACCACATGTGGGGTGTTTCTGTAAACCGCAGAATCAGGGTAATAAATATTGAGTTTTGTTTTGCTGTTAACCCTCGATGTGTTAAGAAAAAAAAATGGATTAAAATGAAAAATCTGCCAAAAAAGTGCAATTTTTAAATTTGATCTCCATTTTCCTTTAATTCTTGTGGAACAACTAAAGGGTTGACAAAGTTTGTAAAATCAGTTTTGAGTAACTTGAGGGTTGTAGTTTCTACAATGGGGTCATTCATTGGTATTTCCACTATGTAAGCCCCACAAAGTGACTTCAGACCTGAACTGGTCCTTAAAAAGTGGGTTTTGGCAATTTTCTTAACAATTTTAAGAATTGCTTCTAAAATAATATGACATTTACAAAATGATGCCAACATAAAGTAGACATATGGGGAATGTTAAGTAATAAATATTTTATGAGGTATCACTTTCTGTTAAAAGCAGAGAATTAGCGATTTTTTCAAAATTTTTGGTAAATTTGGGATTTTTTCATAAGCAAAGGTGAAATATATTGACTCAAATTTATGAATATCATGAAGTACAATGTGTCATGAGAAAACAATCTCTGAATGGCGTGCATAAGAAAAAGTGTTCCAAAGCTATTACCACATAAAGTGACATATGTTACAAAATTAGGCCTGGTCAGGAAGGAGGCAAATGGCACAGATGTGAAGTGGTTAAGGACCAGTTCAGTTATGAAGTCACTGTGGGGCTTACATAATAGAAACCACCCATAAATGGCTCCATTTTAGAAACTACACCCCTCAAGCTATTCAAAACAGATTTTACAAACTTTGTTAACCCTTTAGGTGTTCCTCAAGAATTAAAGGAAAATGTAGATGAAATTTCAGAATTTCACTTTTTTGGTAGATTTTCCATTTTAATCCATATTTTTCCGGTAACAAATCAAGGATTAACAGCCAAACAAAACTCCATATTTGTTGCCCTGATTCTGTAGTTTACAGAAACACCCCATATGTGGTCGTAAACTGCTGTATGGGCACACGGCAGGGCACAGAACAAAAGGAGCGCCGTATGGTTTATGGAGGGCAGATTTCACTGGGATAATCACATTTTGCCATGTCACATTTGAAGACCCACTGATGCACCCCTAGAATAGAAACTCCAAAAAAGTGACCCCATTTCGGAAACTACAGGATAAGGTGGCAGTTTTGTTGGTACTATTTTAGGGTACATATGATTTTTAGTTGCTCTACATTACAATTTTTGTGAGGCAAGGTAACAAAAAATAGCTGTTTTGGCACCGTTTTTATTTTTTACAATGTTCATCTGACAGGCTAGATCATATTTTTATAGAGCAGGTTGTTACGGACGAGATAATGCCAAATATGACAACTTTTTTTGGTTGGTTGTTTTACATAAAGCATTTTTGAAAAAATGTTTTAGTGTCTCCATATTCTGAAAGCCAAATTTTTTTTATTTTTGGGGTGACTGTCTTATATTGGGAGCTCATTTTGTGGCTAATTTTTTTCAGGATGAGATTACAGCATGACGTTTTGATCGCTTGATATTACATTTTTTGTGATGTAAGGTGACAAAAAAATTGCTTTTTTGACACAGTTTTTATTTTATTTTTTTACGGTGTTCACCTGAAGGGTTAAGTCATGTAATATTTTTTTTACAGCAGGTTGTTACGGATGCGGTGATATCTAATATGTATACTTTTATTTATTTATTTAAGTTTTACATAATAAAAGCATTTTTGAAAAAATCATGGTTTAGTGTCTCCATATTCTGAGTGCGATAGTTTTTCTTATTTTTTGGGCAATTGACTTACAGTAGGTAGGGTCTAATTTTTTGCTGGATGAGATGACGGTTTGATTAGTAGTATTGTGGGGTGTGTATGACTTTTTGATCACTTGGTATTATACTTTTTGTGATGTAAGGTGATAAAAAATTGCTTTTTTTTACATAGTTTTTTTTTTTTATGGTGTTCACCTGAGGGGTTAGGTCATGTGATATTTTTATACAGCAGGTCGTTACAGATGTGGCAATACCTAATATGTATACTTTTATTTATTTATTTAAGTTTTACACAATAAAAGCATTTTTGAAAAAATCATGGTTTAGTGTCTCCATATTCTGAGTGCGATAGTTTTTCTTATTTTTTGGGCGATTGACTTACAGTAGGTAGTGTCTAATTTTTTGCTGGACGAGATGACGGTTTGATTAGTAGTATTGTGGGGTGTGTATGACTTTTTGATCACTTGGTATTATACTTTTTGTGATGTAAGGTGATAAAAATAGCTTTTTTTACATAGTTTTTATTATAATTTTTTTTATGGTGTTCACCTGAGGGGTTAGGTCATGTGATATTTTTATACAGCAGGTTGTTACAGACGTGGCAATACCTAATATGTATACTTTTATTTTTTTATTTAAGTTTTACACAATAAAAGCATTTTTTTTTTAAAAATCATGTTTTAATGTCTCCATATTCGATAGGTTTTTTATTTCTTGGGCGATTGTTTTATGGCGGGAATCATTTTTTGCGGGATGAAGGGACGGTTTGATTGGTATTATTTTGGGGACCATACGCCTTCTTGATCACTTGGTCTTGAACTTTTGGTGATGTAAGGTGACAAAAAGATTGTTGTTTTAGCACAGTTTTTATAAAAAAAATTCTACGGCGTTCATTTGAGGAAGTGGATAATGTGATATTTTTATAGAGCTGGTCGTTACGGTACGGCAATACCCAATATGTCTGTTTTTCCTTTTTTTTATTTTTTTTTACAATTTTATGTGTTTTATTTTGGGATAGGGGCTTTTTTTTTTTACTTGAAACTTTATTTTTTTATTATGAAAAACACTTTTTTTAAACTTTTTTTTTAAACTTCAACTTCTGGGGTCTGATCCCCTCTGCAATGCACTACAATACATCCTGTATTGTAATACATTGCATGTCAGCTTTTATGCTGACAGCCTGCCTGTGAGACCCAGCCCAAGGGGCTAGATCTCACAGTCTTCCATAAAAGGCAAGCCCCGATGCCTATGGAAGGCATCGGGCTGCCTTCTTATCCATCGGGTCCCCGTCACTGCATCGCAGGGACCCGATGGGGAAGCGGAGGGAACCCCTACCCTCTCCAAACCCTATGCATGCCGTGGTCAGCTTTGATCGCGGCATACAAAGGCTTAATATGCAGTAAGCAGCAGGGGCCCAGCTGTCAGTGACTGTACCCGCCCGATAAGTCTGCAGTACATGTACGGCGCTGGTCCGTAAGTCACCTCCACCAGTGCCGTACATTACAGCGCGGGTCCTCTACGGGTAAATATGCATTTTCTAGGTGACAGGTTCTCTTCAAGTTTATTTGTAGTTAATCTTAATGGAAAGAACTTGTTAACTGTGTGTATATTAAGAAGAGTTATGTTTCTTTCCAATATAATTTATTAGCTATTATGTTGAAAAAAATTCCCATGTTTGACACACAATAGTAACATTTGATACCTCCCAAAGTCAATATTCCACTTCCCCATGTCAATACTCACATGATCCAGGATAATGACGTATGGGGAACTATAAGGCACTAAAAGCATAGCTTGTGCTCGTCCATGAAATGTCCATAAAAAAATAATGACTTGGTAGTGCCATGAAGTGACATAAAGATTCTTTGACCTTGTGGCTGTCAAATAAGCCACCAGTTACCATATTCATACAGTACTTTCATGTAACTAACAGACACAAGAACAGCTTAAAGTAAGACCCCCTCTATGTGATGGTCCTTAAAGGGGTTCTGCAGTTTGTTTTAGCTGATGATCTATCTGTCACGGCCATAGTCATGGTCGTGACTCCTGTCACCGCATGCAGTTGCCTGCAGTCTTGGTGTTGTTGTCAATCACAGGTGAGGGCTATAGTATGTTGCCTCACCTGTGGTTGCTGCTGGCAACATTGTGTATGTGGCAGCAGAGCAGCCTGAGCGGTGCTAGGCAGCTTGCTGCAGTAGGCATTCGGTTGCACCTGGCAACCTCTCTTTGTAGGTGTGCCTTTTATCGGTGTGCACGGGGTGTTATATGTGTTGTGTGCACTTCCCCTTTAAGTTGTTGTCTTCCCTTCCCTGGTGTTGGAAGGGTTAACTTCCTTCATAGTGTGTGTGTGTGCACTGGGTGTGTCTGACTGTGGGTGTGGCTACTTGGCCCTATAAAGCCTCAGTGGAAGGCAGTAGTCAGAGAGGGTGCTTCAGCCATGCTTGCTGGAGACAGCCTCCTGCTTATTTACCATCTGCCAGTGAGGGCCACCCTGGTGGTCATAAACGTTATGTCTGGTGTTAGTTTATGGTTTATCTGTTATTGCAGCATATGGTTTACTGGGTTCCCGTGTGATGTCTGTTGTGTGCTGTGTCCTTTATGTTGGTTGTGGATAGCAGCACTTGCACGTGGGTTCCAGGTTGTGTGTCTGTGGCAGGTAAGTGTGGAACTAGTCTTACTTACCTGTCATTGCCATATGTCTGTTTATGTTCCCCCTTTCTATGTAGCTTGGCCAGTGAGACTCCTGTTCCTCCGTGTCTAGGAGGAACGGGTCGTCTTACTCTGCTCCTAGTCCAGGGCCACCCTGAGGGTGAGCAGGAATATCAGGTTCCGGAGTATGAGCCCTCCTACCTTCAGGGTTGGCTCATACGGATAGGAGACAGGGTCAGAGTTAGGGATGTGTAGGAGGTGACCAGCTCCCTAATTCTCTGTCCTGGCCTTGCAGCGACTCCATCTGCTGATACCGCACGGCTGAGGGTTTTCCCCATCCTCAGCCGTGACACTATCCTCTGGACAGATCATCAGCATCTGATCATTTGAGAAGGCAGCAGTGCAGCATCAGCTGTTTGAGAAGGCAGCAGCGCTCCAGCAGTGCCGCGGCCTTCTCACTGTTTACCGCTGGCCCAGTGACATCACGACTAGTATTAACTGACCTGGGCGGGGCATTCAAGGGAACAGAGCTTAGCCGCGCCGAGGTTAGTTGATACTAGTCGTGACGTCACTGGGCCAGCAGTAAACAGTGAGAAGGCCGCGGCGCTGCTGGAGCACTGCTACCTTCTCAAACAGCTGATCGGCGGGGGTCCCGGGTGTCGGACCCCCCGGTCAGATGCCGATGATCTATCCAGAGGATAGATCATCAGTTAAAACAAACTGTAGAACCCCTTTAAAGGAATTTTCTCACAATGATAACCCCTGTCAATATGCCCTCTTAGGGCAAATAGACGTCATAGTGGGGTTGCCGCACAAGGAATCCCCCTTTATGTCAGACCCAGCCCATGTATCTCATGCCTCCGCCTGGAGAAGACGCCATTCTCCAGAGGTGTTAACCTACTGTAAGAACTGTAAATCTGTGGAATATTCTACTGAAGGACGTGGTCACAGCAGGAACAGTGGACAGTTTTAAAGAGGGCTTAGATGAATTCTTAACAGTAAATTATATTAATGTAAATGTGTACAAATCTGGGTCTCACTCATTTTTTCTAAAATTCACATCCCCACCTATCCCTTGGTTAAACTTTATTGACTTATGTTTCATTTTTGAACGTATGTCTTTTTTTCCCATGCTTCCAGTACACACTGGACGTTTCACAGCACATTTGAGTCTTTTTTTCATCCACATACTAATCAGACTAGTCTAATTGAAATTGAAGCACCATAGATCTGACTTAGGGCTCATGCACACAAATGTATTTTCTCTCCATGTCCGTTCCGTTTTTTTTACGGACTGTATGCGGAACCATTCATTTCAATGGGTCCACAAAAAAAACAGAAGTTACTCCATGTGCATTTCATTTTCATATGTCCGTTCCGCAAAAAAATAGAATTACGGACAAGAATAGTACTGTTCAATTTGGGTTCAGCTGTTCAGTTCTGCAAAATACGGAATGCACATGGACGTCATCTATATTTTTTGCGGATACGTTTTTTGAGGACATATACATACAGTCATGTGCATGAGCCCTAATATAAAGACGCCGCACATCATTCATCAACTGCGGTGTAACTATGTAACATGGACCATTCATTTGAATGTCTTGCATGCAAATTAGATCACACCTGACAAACCAGAGTCACCCATCTGTAGACAGCTGTTTCAGAGTTCTTGCCCCTCATTAGTATAGAGCACCACGACACCACAGTTTATTTTAACGTCTGACATTTCATACTACATTTCCTCTGCAGTGGTTGATAAACTATGTTACTATTAATCTGGTATTCCTATCTTGAAAAGCGAACTTTAGGATATGCCATCACTGTATTTTTGGTTGACATTTGTCCTCTGAGACCCCCACCAAACCTGAGAATGAAGGGATTGCAGCACTGTGGCCCCGTCACTGTGTTTTCCTGTGCAGTAGTGCTCTTGGCCACGTAAGTTTCCAGTAAACTGCATCTTACCCCTTTCACTTCAAAGGAGTTGCGCTTTGGTTCCTCTGCACAGAGGTGGCCAGAGTCCTACTATGCAGATACTCCAGGGAATATATTTTTTTCCCATGAAAAATAATTAGAGCGGTTATCCAAGACTAAGAATCAATTTTTATATGGCCAAGCGGGCTTCAGATCCTATCTCCTATGCTTCCCGTCCCCACTGGACTGGAAGTGTGATGTGCTCTCTACATGCATGTCATTGTCAATCAATGGCTTCTGATGAAGATCAGTGAGTTTGGACCCACTATGCCAACCAGTTTGGCTTTGGGCTAACTCTAAGAGCGTTACTCCGGTGCTCCCCCGATATTAACTGAAATAGTCTGATTAAGTGATTAAGGTTATCACTAATGAGCGTTCCTATGAATGTTCGTTAGCGATCACCTGGCAGTCTAAAGGGTGTATTAGACACCCCAATGCTGAAAGCGATTGCTGGAAGGGAAGCGTTCCCTCCCAGCAGTCGCCAGATAGCCAGCAGAGGATTACATGCAGCGATGTCCTCCACAGCATGGAGGGGAGGTGTGCCATAGCAGATCGGGATTACACAGCATGATCTGCCGCCGGCAAATCCAGATCTTTCAGCATGCTGAAAGACCTGAATTGCCCGATGAACGTTCATCGGGCAATCAGAGACAATATTAGACTGCCAGATGATTACTAACGAGCGTTCATAGGAACGCTCATTTGCAATTATCGGGCAGAAAATCTGCCCATCTAATATAACCTTAATGCTGCCTTCGATTGCCCAATGAACGAGCAAACGCTCATTTATCAGGTAATTTACATCTTTCAGCATGCTGAAAGATCTGGATTTGCCAGCTGCAGATCATGCTGTGTAATCACGATCTGCCGCTGGCACACTGCTGTCTGGCATGGGGATGAACGATGACATAGCGATCACTCCTCCCCATGCTACGGAAGACATCTTCTGCTAGCTATTTGGCGACTGCAGGGAGGGAATGCTTCCTTCCCGACAATCTTTTGCAGAATCGGTGTGTCTAATACACACTTAAGGCATGAATGTAGGATTCGAGATGCAGACAGCAAACTTATAGTGTAGCTGGTACACAGGATAAACTGGCAAGCAAGGCAATAGTAAAGATACAGAGGACATTGGATTGTAAGGAGGAATCCAGCATAATAAAATCAATTCCTTATTCCGATGATCACATAAAAAAATGCACACGTTTTTTAATGTAAACATTGGAATAAAAAATGTATTCCATTATACACACTGGATTCCACTGTTGGGCATTTTCATACGTATACAATATTATCTAATGACATTATATGCCAACTCCCTAAAACATGTCTGTCTGGAGGGAACATGGTTACTTGATAAGGACTCATGTCCTTGGAGCACACCTGCTGTATGAGGTTCAATTTATATATTCATAATTATATTATATATATCTTTGCATGGTATATTTAGTTTACAACATATGTTAATCAATAATTCATATAATGTGTTATCTATGTGTAACAATGTATCGATTTATATATATGTTATACCATGTATTTACCATTTTGAAAGTACAGAAACAAATAAGTTTAAGTTAATTGGATTTCAAAACAATAGTTATTCATGGATGTAGATAAATGAAATGTACAAGTTCCGATGCCAAGCATCAAAGCCGCTCAACCTATATTTCAAAAAGATAGGAGAAGACAGTCAACTCCAACAAGTCCAGGATATAGGTAATTAAAAGTGTCAGGAAAAGACCTTCCTCAATGATTTATAGTGAGAAAGGTCAACGAGGTCCTTTAAA
The DNA here is from genome assembly GCF_905171765.1 of Bufo bufo. Taxonomy (NCBI): domain Eukaryota; kingdom Metazoa; phylum Chordata; class Amphibia; order Anura; family Bufonidae; genus Bufo; species Bufo bufo. The sequence goes on from NC_053390.1 coordinate 380,141,811, forward strand.
CATATTATTAGATATTTAATTTTAATGCTTAAAAGTTGGGATGTTCACCTACAATACCACAGTGCCATCTGGAGGCAGATGGACAACATTATATTATTTCACTATTTATTCTATACCATATTAGGAGTTTGATATGACATCATGATGTTATTAGCATGCGAATACACCCACCCTACCTGATTGGGAATCCATAATCTAAAGGGGATGATTTTTAGATAAGGGGGGGAATAATTACTCGTGTGCGGGGTAGCATAAAAAAAAAGAGCGAGCAAGAGAAAAAAGGGCGAGAGCTGGAGAGAGAAAAGGAGAGAGAGAAGAGAAGTTGAGTCTCTAGAGGGGTCTATCAAGATGAAAGCCATGGTGGGATGTGCTATGATGGACCACCCAGCTTTCCTAGGAGCAGAAGTGAGATTCCTACTAGGACTTGGTAAGAGACACAGAAAATGATATTTCATTTTATTAAGACTAATTTGATAGTGTGGGTGAAATTATACCATCTAGATTGGCGAATAAATAAATAATTAAATTAATTGATCATCTCCATATTGAGATGTAGTCTTAGGATATTGTGAGCCTTCATTCTACCTGCAGAAGAATCTAGACTCATAATCTAGCAAAGCATTAAATAATTGCTTATATATATATATATTGATAGAACATTCTTCGCCAAGGAAGTGATGGATTCCCACAGGAAAGATTTGTTCCAAATCCTTCCATTTAAGATCCTAGATCCCTGTTATTTGTCTTAATAGTCTTACCAATGTTATATATGTGAAAATAGTCCAGGATGGGGCGGAAGGATACAGTTGTCTCTTCTAAGTTATATCCTTGGATGGATTTGCCCATGCCTGAAGCCATGTGATGTGTAGTTGGTTAGGGGGGCAGAATGTATTTAGCATTCTATAATGATGTCTAGGATTAGACATGCCCATCCTGATATCATGAGGTTTTCTCTGAACAGAAGTGATATATATAACTTATGTTCATATTTTGATATCCTAACCTAATAATAGCTTGTGTATAATGTGACAAGTTATTTCCACTCACATATATTGTTAAGCTTGTAATGCTTTATATTAATGCTATATATATTCAATTGCATGTATCATTGTGTTTATTTACTTATATATGTTTATAATCTTGTAACCAATAAATCTGCATATTTTTATAATACCTGTGTATTATTGTATAATGCAAAACTACATTTTATCATTAACATCATCTCACGTCAAAAAGAACTTATTTATCTGAGGAAATAGTCTGACTCAGATGTGAATTGTATCAATTAGGTTGTCTACAATTCACTAGGTCATGATTTTAAGAATTTATGACAAATTTTATAAATTTTAATTTTTATGGTTAATTATTTTTATGACCATAATTAATAATTCTTAATTGAATTATTACCCCCCGACACCACCTTACAATTTTTGTGGACTTCTTTGGGTGTGAATACGCCGTGGATCTGTGACGTGGCCTGCTGATTTCTGTTGGTGCTGAATTACACAGCTTTATTTCAAAGCAGACTGGATACTTGGCAGGAATAAAGACATGGAAGACAGACTGGGTTAAACTGAAACACAAACAAAACTGAAACTTGAAATAGAGCAACACACTGGCAGAGCAGGTACAGGTCTGGTGCACGGAAAGGAACAAATGCAGGATAAAGGCAGGCAAAACATAGGAGAATCACTGAAGCACAAGACTTCAACACATTTGCTCAGCCACTTTCTGTATGGAGAGGGCACCTAGCCATTGGCTGGGAAAGGATTTGGAAGTGTATGCACTGGCCCTTTAAGAGGTCAGAGGTGAGCATGAGTGAGGCTGCAGTACTAGGCAGAAGCATGAAGGGAGCAGCATGGTGAGTAGTAGCGTGTCCGTGTCCACAGAGGTGAGCAGGGCAGAGGCTGTCATGGGCAGCTGTCCTAACAGCCTTATGCACACATGACTGCTGAAGCCACTGATTGGCTGGCAGGGGTGACGTGCATGTAGATGGCACGTCCCGCTTCCAATCCAGCGGGGACCAGGAGTGGAGAAGGGAGTTTGAAGCTGAAACAGAAGTGCCAGTAGCTAGTGAGTCTTTACTGTTTTTAATCTCTGCGCCCTGTGTGGTCCCATGAAAAGTAGTTTCAGAGGACCCATATGATATTGATTATTATTATCCATAATTGATGTCTTACATATCTCCAGTTCTGATAATACCTGAGATGTCAGTGGACATGCCCTCACCAGTGGTATTTTGTTGATTTGGTACAACACTGATGAATGTTAAAAAGTTGTCGACTGCTCAGGATAGATGGGGGATAGTCTGGAAGAAACTGTCTGCAGTTCTGTCTTGCTGGGAGGGTTGCCTCAATAGGTCAGTGATGTTTAAAGAAGATATAGAAACAAGAAAGCCATGGTAGTGCGGTATGCCAGACCTAACAGGGGAATTATGCGTGAGGTCACGGTGTGAGCTATAGGTGGGCCGAGGTAAATACTGTTCTGGTTACTCGCGGTTACGTCGTCCCTGGGCAGGCTCGCATAAGTGAAACGGAGAACGGCACAAGGATTCTCTGGGGCACACTCTGGTGTAAGGGACACAGGCCAGATGGTTTGAGGTGCCCTTGATGATCTGTATTAATGTGCCTATGGCAAGCTCCCTTGTAGTCGTGACGCCAGTACCTTTTGTATCGAGGTACAACCATTTACTGTAGTGTTAATGGAGGAACTTGAGACTGAGACAGGAAGGATGAAATCCAGGGTAGAACTTTACTGAAGATGATTTCTGATAACAGTACATCCAAAGCATTAAAACAGTCTCTTGATATAATCCGGCATTAAGCACAATCTCCCTATGGGGAAAGGGAAATGCAAATCCTCAATGAAGTACAGGCTCTTGTAATACATAAGAAAGCTACTGCTCAGACTAGGCTTGTAATAATATGAAAGTCTTACACTGGTCAAAACTCCGGCCTGATCCTAATCCTTGATTAAAGGTGCTCTTCTGAATCCTGGAACTTCTATTCCAATGTTGTTCTGACAGTTGGCCTGACTGTCCTCAGAGTTTGAACTGGAGGTGTGAATGCTTCTTGCTATCTCCTACACCTACTACAAAGGTGCCTAATAAGTCCTCAGGTAATGACTATCTTGCTAATCCTTTGTCTTGCATAAAAACGTGATAATTTCTTAAATACTCGGCTGCATACAGTTTAGACATTGGTCACCCTGGAAGAGCGATCTATAGGAGTGGATTGCTCACCTCTAGGTAAAATAATTGCAGGCTTTAACCCTGGACTGTGAAGCCGACAGGGACAGAGCAGAGAGGCTAGGAATATGCCTCCCTCCAGGTATTAAGCTACATGGCTGTTGCTTTCTGAGTAAGCTCATGAGAGAACTGCTTTGAACTGAACTCTCAGTGCACCCTGACACAAGGCCTGTGTAAAGGAGCTTTGCATATAGAATCACATTGTGACATGGGAGATGACAGGAGATAAAATACAAAATGCAGGCATATTACATGACATTAATACACAATTAAAACACGTTTGCGGTGCCCACGGTCGCGTAGGTGGGACACTGCAGTAGCATTGTCGGGAAGAATGGAACCTAATAGTTGATCCGGTGGAGAACACTACAGGAAGCCTGAAGAAGGAGTTATTCTGTCACCAAATGAGTTTTAGTGTCTAAACGATTTTTCTTCACTGGGTCTTCCTTTGGTTTCCATTGTCCTTCCTATGCATACTTCAAATCATATACAGTGGATATAAAACGTCTACACACCCCTGTTAAAATGTCAGGTTTCTGTGATGTAAAAAAAATGAGACAAAGATAAATCATTTCAGAACTTTTCCCACCTTTAATGTGACCTAGAAACTGTAGAACTCAATTGAAAAACAAACTGAAATCTTTTAGGTAGAGGGGAGAAAAAAAAGATAAAAATAAAATAATATGGTTGCATAGGTGTGCACACCCTTAAACTAATACTTTGTTGAAGCACCTTTTGATTTTATTACAGCACTCAGTCTATTTGGGTATGAGTCTATCAGCATGGCACATTTTGACTTGCCAAGATTTGCCCACTCTTCTTTGCAAAAACACTCCAAATCTGTCAGATTGCGAGGGCACCTCCTGTGCACAGCCCTCTTCAGATCACCCCACAGATTTCCAATTGGATTCAGGTCTGGGCTCTGGCTGGGCCATTCCAAAACTTTAATCTTCTTCTGGTGAAGCCATTCCTTTGTTGATTTGAATGTATGCTTTGGGTCGTTGTCATGCGGAAAGATGCAACCACATTATTTTAGTTTTCTTTTTTCTTTTCTTCCCTCCACCTAAAAGATTTCAGTTTGTTTTTCAATTGAGTGGTACAGTTTATAGGTCACATTAAAGGTGGAAAAAGTTCTGAAATGATTTATCTTTGTCTCTTTTTTTTTTCATCACAGAAACCTGACATTTTAACAGAGGTGTGTAGACTTTTTATATCCACTGTATGTACCATTGTAAAATACAATACATGCATGATGACCAAACAATGAATGACTGGTACCAATAGAAAAACAACACATCTCTCTACATAGATCATGCTTGCATCAAGGCTAGGTTTCCATTAGTACTTGTATTTCCTTTTATCTGCTCTGTTACAGGAAAGGAGATATGTAAATCCAATACACTGAATGCAACCTTCCGGTACTTTGTTGTGCTTGTACAATAGGTTTATAAATTCATGCTCCCCAGTATAACCACATCAAAAGATTTCAAGAGCAGTCTAAGAATATATAGTATAACAACCGCTTTAACTTACATGCTTCCATTCTGTGTTATAGAATACTGTACCTGATATCATCAAGTTTATCACTTGCAAGGTATTAAATCTACATAGCAGGCCCTCACTGCCAGTGTCTTATTAGTAAGAAGTCAACAGCAGCCCCAGTGTGTACAGTACATCCCAGGCAATCCTTCTGAATGAGATTAAATACATATTGCGAGAGCACAAAATTGCTTGAAATAACGCCAGTGGCGATGTCAATCAAAGAGAGGTTTACTGCATTTTGTCTAAAAAATAATAATAACGCTGCATTAATTTTGAATATGTATCTTTCCTACTGAGCGGACACCACCAAAACAGAAATGGAAGTGTTGCTGATATTATGCATTATGATTTGAATTACAGGATTTGGTGTGCGAATTATAGCATTTATGGAGAATTACAGGATTTAGAAGCCAGTATTATGGGATTTGAATTGAGAAGTACTAGATTTGTACCCCATGGCCCCATCATCTATTACAGCAGGGTTGCAAATGAAAATTGAAAAGCATGTTTATTTTCAGGTGAAGCTAAATCTCTGAAGGTAAAAGCAATGTCATCCTGACCTCAAGGGTTATTTTCCCGTCCTTCAGTCACCAAATTGCAACACTTTATACATATTGCGACACAGTGAGGGGTTGTGTCTGGCAAGGCAGGTATTTTCCTCGCAGCATGTGCGGCTGAGCTGTTTTCCAGCCAGTTGTGGTCAAATACAGGACCGGAGTTTAAGTGCCGGTCTGGGTTTTGGCAGCACCTGGCTGTCCTTAAATAGGCAGCTGGGCTCAGCTGTTTTTGGGATCTGAGGCTTTGTGCCGTGCTGGAGGGCTGAGAGCCACATGCTGGGGAAACAGGCCCCCTAAAGCCTGCTGTGGACTACTTGAGGCAGAACTGCCAGCAAGGTGACATGTGTTATATGAACTTTCCATTGTGTGTGAATTAACACCAAGACTGCAAAGTTACATGCTGTTTTGTGCAATTGCCTCAAGTGTGAATAAACACTGACGTTTTGAGTTAAGATCTTGTATTTTGCCTCTGTACTGCGCCTGCCTACCCTATCTACTAGAGAGAAACCCCACAATTGGTGGAGGATGTGGGCAAGAGCAGTGAGGCTGGCGTGAACGCCGATATTTTTGTTTTTTGCATTTTTCAAGCACGGTTGTATGTCGTACATTAAACCAGCTGCATTACAACCAGTGCCCCACGACAAAATGGAGGCTGTGGTGAAGGCCCTCATGGAGGCTAATCTGCAGCTGCTAGAGACAAACCTGCAGCAACATGAGGCTAATAAGCAGTAGCAGGAGACTAACCAGTTGCTGCTACAACACATGATGGCTTTGCAGAGAGCAGGAGCAACCCCGAGTGTCCACAATGCCCGGAAAGCAGTCGCTGCCGCGATTCATAAGATGACCCCCGCAGACGACATCAAAACCTACCTGGCAATGTACAAGAAAGTGGCCATCAGGGAAAAGCTACCCCGTGACCAGTAGGCTGAGGTCATCGCTCCATTCCTGGCATCTGATTCCCAGCGGGTGTATTTCGACTTGCCGGACGATCAAGCGGCCATAAAGTAAAGGGTGAGACATTGGCAAGACTGGGGGTGAATGTGTTGGTCCGGGCCCAGAGGGTACATCAGTGGGGGTTTAAGCCGCTGAGCCTGCAAGGACCCAGTATTATGACTTACTCCACCTCCAAGGGTTCCTTTTTTTATGGGTCAGTACGCCATCCAGTTTCGTTCCCTGGCTGCAAAACTTGCATGGAACAATGAGGCTTAACTGGCGGTGTTCTGGGGGGCCTTTCTGACAGGATTAAGGATGAATTAGCTGGTTGTGACCGTCCGTCTACTTTGAATGACCTGATGACCTTGGCCATAAGGATAGATAAGTGTTTTAGGGAACGTTCTAAGGAGGTCACATGCACCAAAAGATCACCTCGCTTGGCTCCATTCTTCTAGAGGCCGGTTCTTCCTCCAGTATCCACCCCACCTTAAGAGCCTATGCAAATAGAGCACCTTCGATTGTCTGACCAGGAACATTTACGCAGCAAAGCAAAGAACCTGTGTCTGTATTGTGGAGGCAAGGCCCACTTTGTGCGTAATTGTCCACAGAAGCCGGGAAATGTCAATGTCTAAGATCAGTTGGAGAGGTAGTCCTAAACAAGGAGAAGTCCTCTCCGAAACTTTCAGTTCCAGTGACTTTCTCTCACAAGGGAGTCACACTGTCTGTGCCTGCATTCTTGGACTCTAGGTAATTGGTCCATCAGTACCGGCTCCCTACCATCCATATGGAAAGGCCTCTGTCAGTGGCTTTCGTAAATGGACTGCCACTTCCCGAACCTGTGATTTCTGTTACTATGCGTCTTAAGTTGCAAATAGGGGTTCTGCATTAGGAGATGATCTCCTTCTATGTGCTGCCAGTGTCCGTAAATTCGGTTATCCTTGGTCTTCACTGGCTGCATCAGCACACTCCAGTTTTGGACTGGCACTCTGGTCAGATTCTGTGTTGGGGATCATCCTTTCAGTCCACTTGCTTATCGGAGGTCTGACCTGCTTCCTCACCTGCCTGGACTTCTGCAGCAGTATGCCAGTTTTTTGCAGATGTCTTAAGTAAGAAAGAGGCCGAGACCCTTCCTCTTCACCGTCCATATGATTGTCCGATTGACCTTCTGCCTGGTGCCACTCCTCCTCGTGGTCGAATCTACCAAATCTCGCTTCCTGAGACCCGAGCGATGTCTGATTACATCAAAGAGAATCTCAAGAGGGAGTTTATCCGGAAATCTACTTTGCGCACACTACTGATGGCCCACACTGCCTAAGGATGTGTGTGATTATGTGTCTGTCTGCACTGTCTGTGCTCAGGATAAAGTCTCCAGGAACAAACCACCCGGGCTGTTGTTACATCTTCCTGATGCCCCATGGCAAAACATTGCCATGGACTTTTTTACCGATCTGCCCTCTTCTGCCGGATGTACAGCTATCTGGGTGGTTGTGGACTGGTTCTCCAAGATGGCGCACTTGGTTCCTTTGGCTGGACTGTCCTTGGCTGCTGAACTTGCTAAACTGTTTGTGAAACACATATTCCACTTGCATGGACTACCTTGGCATATTGTTTCCAATCGCGGAATCCAGTTTACCTCTAAGCTCTGGAAAGCTCTTTGCCCGCTGCTCGAAATTGAGCTAGACTTCGGTCATTATCCCCAGACCAATTAGAGCGGGTCAGTCAAATATTAGAGAACTATCTCCGGCATTTTGTTTTGGCCCAACACGACAACTGGGTACAATTGCTACCTTGGGCTGAGTTCTCCTATAACAACCACTCTAGTGAGTCTACTGGATCCTCTCCATTCTTTGTTGTTTATGGACAACACCCTTGTACTCCTCCCTGTTCCTACATCATCTGGGGTACCAGCTGTGGATTCCTCTTTTAGGGATTTTTTGAAGATTTGGCATGACACCAAGGACTGCATCAACAAAGCGGTGATTCGCATGAAAACTAATGCAGACAAGAGAAGAAAAAGACCGCCTCAGTTCTCATCTGGAGATAAGGTATGGTTCTCCTCTAAAAATATCCACTTAAGGTTTCCCAATTTCAAGTTTTCTCCTAGGTTCCTTGGACCGTTTGAAGTATTGAGGAGGATTAACGAAGTGACATATAAGTTACGTCTGCCTCTCTCTCTCTGCGGATTCCTAACGCCTTACTTGTGTCCTTACTGAAACCAGTAGTTCTTAATCACTTCTCAACGGCTCCCTCTACTCCGACTCTGGTATTTGGAGATTTTGATGAGGTATTTGAGGTCAAAGACATCCTGGACATCAAGAAGCCTGGTAAAAAGACCTACTATCTTGTGGACTGGAAAGGCTTTGATCCTTAGGAGAGGTCTTGAGAAGCAGAGGAAAACATTCATGCTCCGAACTTGGTAAAGAGGTTTCTGTCTCGTCGTGGCCTCAAGAAGAGGTGGCGTATGGGGGGGTACTGTAACAGCGGCTGCTGTGCGACGCTGTTCTCCTGCTTACCGCAGCGGTCCTGGGCGCAGTGTTCAGTGGTGATCTGCTTCCTGTGCTTCCCCATTCACCACTGCAGTCCTGGGCTCTGTACTTGCAGGTACTGTTTGTTCTGGGATCCGCTCCACAGTTTCCTTTCAGCCCTGGCCAAAGCATGCTTGATGCTTCTTCCCTGCAGCACTTCCTTAAAAGGGTTGTCTCATCATAGACAATGGGGGCATATTGCTAGGATATGCCCCCATTCTCTTATAGGTGTGGGTCCAACTGCTAGGACCCGCACCTATATAGAGAGCGGAGCCCCGAAAGTGAAGGAGGGCACACTGCGCATGCGCAGCCACCCTCCATTCATTTTCTATGGGGCTGGCGAAAATAGCCAAGCGCTGGCCCGGCTATTTCCGCCGAGCCCATAGAAGTGAATGGGAGGGGTGGCCGGTCATGCGCGGTGTGCTCCCATTCACTTCTATTGGGAGCCGGCTTGGTGGTGGCCGGACCAGAGTCCTCCAGCCACCACCTTGCGGGGCTCCGTTGTCACGGGAAGGGAAGGAAGAAGGAAGCGCACCCCCTAGACTGCCACTCTCAACCCTGTCCCTGCCTACTTGCACCACCCGCCCTAGGGGAGGAAGGAACAGAGAGGGTACCGGACAGCTAGGCAGAGAACGGTACGCAAGATGCAGGCAGACAAATGGACAAGGAAGTGGACAAGAGAGAGGCACCCTGTGAAGGAGAAGGTAAAGGCAGGTCAGCTAGCCGAGGTCAGTCCAGGAGGTCACGACAATACAAGGGAAGAGGCACGTGGCAAATCTGAGAACGAGCCGAGGTCAGAATCCGAGATGTAGCGTCAAAACTAAGGGAGCAGGCAAAGGGAGGTCAGGAAATGGTCAAGGTCAAATTCCAGAGGTCAATCAATAGAGTAGATAACAATAAACACAGCCTAAGAGACTAAAATCACAGGCAACCTGTAGCCAGCAGGCCGCCTGTATTTATAGTAGGGAGTGAGGGTCATGTGACGTGGCCAGCGTCATATGACCGACAGACAGACAAGTCGCGCACCGAGTGATCAGCTCGGCGCTCAAGGCAGACCTAGGAGCATGGAGCCTCCCAGCTAGCAAAGCCACCCTGGAAGCGAGGCCAAACACAGATCCTCGCTCCCGAAGCTAAGCAGCAGGGCTGATGGGAGACCGAGTTACAGTACTCTGGACCCAACAATCGCAGAGAGGGCTTCTCAGGGTGTTCCCGGTGAAATTTAGCAATTAACTTGGAGGCATGCATCCTAGACACAGGAACCCAGGACCTCTCTTCAGGTCCAAAACCTTTCCAGTGGACCAGGTATTGAAAGGAGTTCCTAACCTTTCTAACATCAATAATTCTAGAGATGATGAATTCCTCCTGACCTTCAACCTCCACAGGTGGGGGAGGTTTATTGGAAGGAGCCACTGGTGACACATACAGTATTTCTTGAGTAACGATTTATGGAACACATTATGTATACGAAGGGAGTCGGGTAGTTTCACTCTAAAAGGCACCGGATTAATAACCTCAATAATATTATATGGTCCTATGAAACGCGGAGAGAATTTCCTAGAACAATGTTTCAAAGAAAGATTTTTAGTCGACAACCACACTTTATCGCCGAGTACTAAATTTACTCCCTTAGAGCGTTTCTTATTGGCCTATCTACGCTGAATCTCCTGTGCACAGTCTAGAGGTAAAAGAATCTGCCTGCGGGTTGAGTGAGAACACAGAAGAATTAGAGCAAAAACGAGGATGAAAACCACCATTAAAAAAAAGGAGATACCCCCGTGGATGAATTAACCCGATTGTTGATGGCAAACTCTGCCAACGGGAGGTATCTCACCCACAAGAGCTGATTGTGCGAAACATAACACCTTAGAAAAAGCTCCACTGCCTGGTTAAACCGTTCCGTCTGCCCATTAGTCTCTGGATAGAAGGCGGACGAAAAGGATAAAGTGATGTTGCATCTGTCGTGATGTCGCACCTTTGGCAAAAGGCTCTCCAAAATCCAGAGCAAGATGAACGCCCCTATCAGAGACTATATTTTCAGGAACACCATGCAGGCATACCACGTGTTCAATAAACAAGAATGATAAGGTTTTCGCATCAGGGAGCTTACTTAAGGGAACAAAGTGCACCATCTTTCTAAAACGGTCAACCACCACCCAAACCACTGACCTCCCCTCAGAGGGGGGCAGGTCAGAGATAAAATCCATGGAAATGTGTGACCATGGCCTGCAGGGAATAGGTAGTGGTTGTAGTTCACCAGCGGGATGTGACCTCAGGGTTTTAGATCTGGCACATACCTCACAAGCCAAAACATAAGATCGCACATCCTTAGATAAAGTGGGCCACCAGAAAGACCTCAACAGTAATTCTTTAGTGGCAGCGATGCCTGGATGACCACACAGAACGGAGTCATGACACTCACCCAATAGTAGAAAACGAAAATGCTCGGGAACGAACAACTTATCTGAAGGTGTTTGTGGAGGAGCAAGTTGCTGAGCACTTTGAATCTCTGAGGAAAGATCCGAAGAAATCGCTGCCACAAAGATGCTTGCCGGCAAGATGGTTCAGGAGGGGTGTCAGGAGGTTGGACGGCATTAAAACTTCGGGACAAGGCATCTGCTTTAATATTTTTACTTCCTGGTCTGGAAGTAACAGAGAAGTTAAAACAAGTAAAAAACAGGGCCCACCTAGCTTGTCTAGGATTAAGGCGTTTGGCCGCCTCAAGAAACACTAAATTCTTAAGATCTGTGAGAACAGTAACACAGTGTTTAGCCCCTTCTAAAAAATTTCTCCATTCCTCGGATGCCCACTTAATGGCCAGTAACTCACGGTTTCCAATATCGTAATTTCTCTCCAAGGGAGAGAACTTGCGAGAAAAGAAGGCACATGGTCTTAAATTTGTGAAGTTGGAAGACCCCTGGGAGAGGATGGCCCCCACTTCATCCTCCGAGGCATCCACCTCTACCACAAAAGGTTCCTCTGGATTAGGCTGAAACAAGACTGGAGCCTTTTGAAAACAAACTTTTAGAGTCTCAAAGGCCTGGCAGGCCTCCAACGACCAGTTGACAAGGTCAGACTCTTTCTTAGTCAAATCAGTAAGGGGTTTGGCAATGACCGGAAAAAAAATTAAGAATTTACGATAAAAGTTGGAGAATCCTAAAAAGCGTTGAAGTGCCTTTAAGGGGGATGGTCTTACCCAGTCTTGGATAGCCTAAACCTTACTGGGATCCATTTTAAATGAATGAGGAGTAAAAATATACCCGAGATAGGGAATCTCTTGAACTTCAAATACACATTTTTCCAATTTAACAGATAGAGGATTCTCTCTGAGGATTTTAAGAACCAATCTGACGTGCGAAACATGGGTCTTCCAATCCGATGAAAAGACAAGAATATCATCAAGGTAAACAATCAAAACCTTGCCAATAAGCTCTCTGAAAATGTCGTTCATAAAGTTCTGAAACACAGCTGAGGCATTGCAGAGACCAAATGGCATAACAAGATACTCAAAGTGTCCCTCTGAAGTGTTAAAGGCAGTCTTCCATTCATCACCCTCCTTAATACAAATCAGGTTATGAGCCCCCCTCAGATCGAGTTTAGAAAACCAAGAAGCACCCAAGACCTGGTTGAATAAATCAGGAATCAACGGGATGGAATATTGATTCCTAATAGTGATTTTATTCAAGTTTCTATAATCAATGCAGGGTCCTTCTTCTTAACAAAAAAGAACCCTGCTCCCAGAGGAGAGGTGGAGGGCCTAATATGCTCCTTTTTAAGACTTTCCTGGATATAATCTCTCATGGCACTGCGTTCAGGGCCAGAAAGATTGTAAATCCGCCCCCTAGGAAATTTAGACTCAGGAACCAACTCAATGGCGCAGTCATAAGACCTATGAGGAGGGAGAATATCTGTCTCAGCAGTGGAAAAAACATCCTGAAAGTCAGCAATAAAGTGAGGAATGACATCTAAAGAAAACCCAGCTTGAATTACAGTTAAGCAAGAAGTACAGTTGGAACCCCATTTCTCTAACTCGCCCGAACTCCAGTTGATGACGGGGTTATGTTGCTGAAGCCAGGGCATGCCTAGTACTACCTGAACAGGAAGGTTCTCTAGAACAAAAAAGGAACATTTCTCTGAGTGGCAGACCCCAACAGACAGGATTATCTCGGCAGTACGGAGCTTTACCGTGCCCCCCAGCAGGGGGGTAGAGTCGATGGCAACCACCTGAATCGGGGTGGACAATTTTAGTATTGGAATCCCTACCCGATCAACAAATTTGAGATCAATAAAACTAAATGCTGACCCTGAATCCACAAAAGCACTTCCTGACCCCTTTAAGACCCCAAAGGCAATTGAGACAGGCAGCAATAGTTTGCTTCTTACCACCTCCGGGAGTACCTTGTCCTCTGACTTGGAAGATCTTCCGGAAGGAGGAGCCTTGGAACACTGACGGACCCAGTGGTCGGAATCTCCACAATAAAAACAAGAGCCCCGGCGACGGCGTAGTTCTCTTCGTGTCATCCCGAGCTGCATTGGTTCATCCATCTGAGTCTCCACCTTGGGTTCGATAGGAGAAACCTTAGACCTCGGAAGGCTATGAGCAAAAAACAAATGCTCCCGCTGTCTCTCTATAATCCGTCTGTCTAGTCTGATAGCTAACATCATGGTTTCCTCTAAGGAGTCGGGACTAAGGTAACAGACCAGCATATCCTATCGAACCCAAGTGATCAGCTCGGCGCTCAAGGCAGACCTAGGAGCAGGGAGCCTCCCAGCTAGCAAAGCCACCCTGGGAACGAGGTCAAACACAGATCCTTGCTCCCGAAGCTAAGACAATGGGGGCATATCCTATTGATTGATCATATTGATATACCCCCATTGTCTATGATGAGACAACCCCTTTAAGAGCCGACGCGCATCACTTCCTGTGCTTTATGGGTTAGATCATGTAACCTTGCTGACCAATCCTAGCCCTCCTGCATGTATATAAGTGGCTCGGCCCCCTTCCCAGATGCCTGTGTGTCAAGGTCCTTGTGTCCTGCTAAGGTTGCTGATTTCTCTGCATGTGCTTCTGTATACCTGACCCGTGCTTGTGTTCCTGGACTCCACTACCTGTTTGATCCCTGTCTGCCTTGACTCTCCTGTTGCTGACCCGGACTGCCTGACCTGTACCTGTGCTGCCTGCCCTGACCTATTGCTTGTTTGACTTCACTTCTGCATCATCCTTTGGTCCTACACTGTTGCTCCTGGTTTTGACTCAGCCTGCTGAATAGGTCTGTACCTCTGGTACCTTGCTCAGGTACCTCCTGGTCTGCCTGGACCAGATGCCTCGTGTGCCAATCCTCCTCAAGAGGTAGCGACCTGGTGTTCCTCTCGGGAAAGCCTAGCCCCACCATCAGGGGTATTGTGAAGAACGAGGAGGTAGGACGCGTGGCATGGTGGGTTCACGCCCGCTGGTTTGTGACAGTTTGCGACATAATCTTACACCAGAATTCTGGAGTAATTTTGCTGCACAATATTGTGTCTTACGATATACCCCTTTCCCACTAAGATGTGCTTGCTGAGCTCATTGCAGATGATGTATCTAGTTGTGTTGTTTTCAACTAGTTGTCTCACCCTGTCAAAAAAATATGGAATACATATATCGAGTGCCCTAACCAATACGGGTACCCTCACAAAACACAACCTAATGGAATAAAATACGTAGGTAGGCTCTTAAGACATATATTGGGACAGATCTTTAATAATAAAATAAAAGTTAAAATATAAAGCATATAATACAATAGAATTATGTGCACTGCATTACAACTTCTTGGAGTGTCATACCGGCGTTCTCGGCATCCTGAGAGAGATCCATCTCTGAGAGGAAGTCCGTGCCTGCACAGTAAGATCATTCAACTGGTCGGCACCTTCTAGTTCCACAGCACTCGATTCTCACTGGCTGCACTCACTAATTCCTTAGGGTACTTTCACACTAGCGTTTTTCTTTTCCGGCATAGAATTCCTTCACAGGGGCTCTATACCGGAAAAGAACTGATCAGGCATATCTCCATGCATTCTGAATGGAGAGTAATCCGTTCAGGATGCATCAGGATGTCAACGGAACTGCCTGCCGGATCACACTGCCGCAAGTGTGAAAGTAGCCTTAGTGACCAGCACTGATAATGAAAAGCAGATATAGAATCTCTCTATCCACTCCCACTTGACTATTCAATATTCATTCAGGTTATCTCAATACAAACAATATAAGTGATAAATAATCTCTGGTGGTAAGAACACTGGGATCCTCCCAATCACTAGAACCAAAGTCCCGAACTTGGAGGCATTTGTATGGCGTTGGCTTCTTCTTTGTGAAGAAAAAAGATGGTTTTCTCTGGCCATGCATCAATTATAGTGGTTGACATCCCCCTGCTAATGTTCCGCTTTTATAGTGAATAAAGAGTGTAAGAAAGACTGGTCTGGAATACGAACTTTTTAGGGATTGGGATCTATAAATGTTATTTCTACCTAAACATACATATTAATAATATTACTATTACATGCATTAATTGTCTTATATTGTTAAACAAAGGAAAATATTGTATATAGATAAAATTGAAATTAAAAGATATATATTTAAAAAACGTTAAAAAGTCATGATGGCAATGAGTTACATAGGAAATCTTTCATACAATTGTTCCCCATCTCCTTTGGGGTCACATAGTATAAAAAACGCACCGGTATCGAATGCGGATTTAATGCGTTTCCGGTGCGTTTTTTCTAGAAATTTAATATTTCCAAAAGGTTTCTCAAAGGGATTCATTTTCAAGCCTCTTACAGTGATTAAGAGAAATGAGAACATTAAGAACATTGTAAAAACATTGTGTGGATATTTCTCTAGATAGCAATAAGTTACATAAAAAATCTTTCATACAGTTATTCAGCATCCCCTTTGGTATCACATAATCTTAAAAACGCACCGGTATCGCATGCGGTTTTAGTGCGTTTCCGGGGCGTTTTTTCTAGAAATTTTGTATTTCAAAAAGAGGATTCATTTTCAAGCTTCTTACAATAATTTGGAAACATAGAAACATTATGTGGGTATTTCTTCATAACTAGTGCCCTCATCCAATTACTCTACACTAGTTATGAAGAAATACCCACATAATGTTTCTATGTTTCCAAATTATTGTAAGAAGCTTGAAAATGAATCCTCTTTTTGAAACATAGAAACATTATGTGGGTATTTCTTCATAACTAGTGCCCTCATCCAATTACTCTACACTAGTTATGAAGAAATACCCACATAATGTTTCTATGTTTCCAAATTATTGTAAGAAGCTTGAAAATGAATCCTCTTTTTGAAACATAGAAACATTATGTGGGTATTTTTTCATAACTAGTGCCCTCATCCAATTACTCTACACTAGTTATGAAGAAATACCCACATAATGTTTCTATGTTTCAAAAAGAGGATTCATTTTCAAGCTTCTTACAATAATTTGGAAACATAGAAACATTATGTGGGTATTTCTTCATAACTAGTGTAGAGTAATTGGATGAGGGCACTAGTTATGAAGAAATACCCACATAATGTTTCTATGTTTCCAAATTATTGTAAGAAGCTTGAAAATGAATCCTCTTTTTGAAATACTAAATTTCTAGAAAAAACGCACCGGAAACGCATTAAAACCGCATGCGATACTGGTGCGTTTTTTAGATTATGTGATTCCAAAGGGGATGTTGAATAACTGTATGAAAGATTTTTTATGTAACTTATTGCCATCTAGAGAAATATCCACACAATGTTTTTACAATGTTCTTAATGTTCTCATTTCTCTTAATCACTGTAAGAGGCTTCAAAAATGAATCCCTTTGAGAAACCTTTTGGAAATATTAAATTTCCAGAAAAAACGCACCGGAAACGCATTAAATCCGCATGCGATACTGGTGTGTTTTTTATACTATGTGACCCCAAAGGAGATGGGGAACAATTGTATGAAAGATTTACTATGTAACTCATTGCCATCATGACTTTTTAACGTTTTTTAAATATATGTCTTTTAATAAAAATTTTATCTATATACACTATTTTCCTTTGTTTAACAATATAAGACAATTAATGCATGTAATAGTAATATTATTAATATGTATGTTTAGGTAGAAATAACATTTATAGATCCTAATCCCTAAAAAGTTCGTATTCCAGACCAGTCTTTCTTACACTCTTTATTCACTATAAAAGCGGAACATTAGCAGGGGGATGTCAACCACTGAGGAAGGGGTCATTGCCTTAAATCCCCGAAACGCGTCTGGTGTTAATCCCCCCACTAAGGAAAGTAAGGATATTGCGACATTCAGGAGGCCTGGACTTTATCATAAGAATAACGAATTGCCAAAGAAAGCACTACTATATGGAAGAGACTAAAACCACGTGCAGCAAACAATTCGATTGGCGCGAAAATTCGAATCTGAACAAACAGCCCTTGAGACCGGAACCCTAAAGAAAAAGTACGCCGAGTCGAGGGCTTATCGTCCAGTGTAAAGACCTTCTGGTAAGACTACGCATATCCGATATAAGCAATCGCTTTTCAACTAAATACAGCGGGACGCCGCTGTGCTAGCAAGCAGCTGTAATATTGTCTGCCTAAATTATCGAAAGCCATATATGCTTGGAACTTTGGCCACTACTATGCACATGTATTAAAAGACTGGCCGCAAATCGATTATAATATTCGGCAGTCAGCGACCATTTATATCACGAAAATTTCATAATGACTATTTATTTATGTGTACAAGAGACTGGTCATAAGTTCATCATCATCGGATACAAACGATTATTTATTTATCCATTTATATTTCGTATGTGGAAAACGCATTTACCTACCACCAGTGGAAAATAAGATTCTTACGATTATTTATTCGAATATTTTTCCGATTATTTTTATTTTTCTATATTCAAATTTATTATTTTAAAATATTTATCTATTGGGATCTATATTTATGTTGATCTTATCATTTTAGGTTTTATCCATCGCTGAATTCTCACCACTGTTATTAACGACTTATCCTCTGCTGTTTTAAATATTATTGAATTTTATTGTATACTATATTGTCAATTTATTGTATTTTACGTTTATTAAAGATCCCTTTACTTTTAGAGAGTGCCCCACTTCTATTTCTTTATTATCTTCTGGAGTGAGCAGCTTATCCTGTTGTGCTCTATACTGATTACAAGAACCTCACCTATCTACAGTCTGCACAGAGACTTAATCCTCGACAAGCTAAATGGCCCCTGTTCTTTGCCCATTTTGATTTTGTTCACTTTCGTGCTGCAGACAAGAACATCAAAGCAGATGCTCAATCCTTTGATTCTACCAACCAGGAGGAGGAGCCCCAACATATCATTGATCCCGCTAAAATCTCTGCCCTCTCAAGCTATCCGAGATTCTGCCTGGAAAGACTTTTTTTGCAGAGTCTCTCAGGAAGCAGGTATTACTATGGGGCCATTCATCTAAAGTGGTGGGTCATGACAGTCAGCGAAAGACCTTTAGACTCATCGCGGAACGGTACTGGTGGCAATCCATGCAACAAGATATCCAAGAATTTCTTGCTGCTTGTCCTTCCTGTGCGCAAAATAAGGCTCCCAAACAATGTCCAGCCGGCATTCTGCTTCCTTTTCCTGTCCCTGAGGCTGCCTGGCAACAAATAGCCATGGACTATATTACGGATCTGCCCACTTCCTCTGGTTGTTGCGTGATTTGGGTAGTGGTAGACTGCTTTTCCAAAATGGCACATTTTGTTACTCTACCTGGACTCCCTTATGCTCCTCAACTGGCCCAAAAATGTATTGAACACATTTTCCATCTCCACGGCTTCCCTCTCCATATTTTGTCTGCTAGAGGCGTATAATTCACATAAAAATTCTGGAAAGCTCAATGCAAGCTACTGAATGTATTCCTGGACTTCTCTTTGGCGTATCATCCACAATCCAACGATCAAGTGGAGCGTGTTAACCAAATTCTTACCAACTTTTTGCGCCACTTCACTTATCTTCATCACGACAACTGGGTCGAACTATTACCTTGGGCTGAATTTTCTTACAACAATCATGTAAGTGAGGCTTCCAAAAAGTCACCATTTTATGTTGTTTATGGTCAGCAACCAAACTTCCCCTCCAGTGTCCTCTACTTCTGGTATTCCTGCAGTGGATGTGGCCACTAGGGATTTTTCCAAAATCTGGAAGGAGACCCAGACTGCTCTGAAAGAAGCGTCTGTAGGGATGAAGATGTCTGCTGATAAAAGGCGCCGAAGTTCTCCTCAGTTCCGTCCTGGTGATAAAGTATAGCTTTTCTTCAAGTACATCAGGCTTAAAGTACCCTACTGAATTGGGTCCTCAGTTCTTCGGTCCATTTGAAGTTATTGGGAGGATTTATGATGTATCCTACAAGTTTAAGTTGCCTGCCTCTCTCCGGGTACCGAATTGTTTCCATGTCTCTCGAAACCTGTTCCTACTCCTGTTCCTGTCAGTGTGGAGAACATCTATGAAGTTAAAGGTATTCTGGGTACGAAGAAGAGTAGAGGCAGGACCTTTTTCCTGGTGGACAGGAATGGATTTGGCCCAGAGGAGAGATCTTAAGAGGGGGCGTAAAGGAGGGGGGTACTGT
This sequence comes from Bufo bufo, assembly GCF_905171765.1. Taxonomy (NCBI): domain Eukaryota; kingdom Metazoa; phylum Chordata; class Amphibia; order Anura; family Bufonidae; genus Bufo; species Bufo bufo. The sequence goes on from NC_053390.1 coordinate 380,161,255, forward strand.
TAACCCGACTCCCCGTGCCTGCAATTCTGTCCCCACACGCAGGTACGGGCGCCAGGCTTCCTCATTCTTCCCCACTTCTGCACGCTGTGCTGACAGGTGCGGGTAGCAGGGTTCTTGGCTGTGGTCTGCGCTCCTGCCACCCGCATCCCCCTCCTGGCTCTGTGCAGAACTTGCTCTCTGACTCAAAGTTCCTTGTGTGCATATAGGGTGTGTGCAGGCGTGTCTCTCCTCCTTATATAAGCCAGCATGCACACTCTCCCTATCTTCCCCAGACTAAGGCTGGTCTGCAGGATGTATTTAAAGGCACCGCCTTCTATAGGAAGGCGCCTGAGTAACTTTGGTTCCTAGCCTAGTCTATTTCTATAATTCTTACCCTTACTGTGTACTGGACCTTGCATTTTGTTCTGCCTGTCTGCCGCCTGCCCCGACCTCGTTTACAGACTATGCCATACTGCTGCCAGCACCGACCTCGGACCTTGCACTCTGATCTTGCCTTGCCACCGCCTGATCAGCCTCTGGCCTCCCAGCACCCTCTGGGTGTACCATGCCATCTGGAGGTCAGTCCTGTGGTTCCACACCCAGGATCCATTTCCTCATGTTCCAGCCCTCCTCAGAGGTAGCAAATGGTTTACCCCTTGGGAATGTCATCCTCACCATCAGAGGTATCATGAAGAACGAGGGGTGCACTTAGACATTGGCCTCTGAGGTGGTTGGTATTGTGGGACAACGGGTTCGCACCCACTGATCATTACAGGCTATATTAGTAAGTACCATATATTCATCTTACAAACACACTGGTCAACAGTAACTAGAAAGTGGCTAACCCCTTTAATCGTATCAAATGAAACAGCACCAATAATCCCATTTATATCATCCATCCAAATAGCTCACAATTATAGCATATAAGCCCAGTTAGCATAACTAGAGGAGGAGATACAGACTGGAAAGTAATTTACAGCTTCCAGCATCTATTCATGTCTATTTTCCTAATGACTTTCTTTTTCTGTCTTGGTTATCTGCTTATTTTTCTTAAAACTTGACTTATTCTTATTTTAAGATGACATTTTTTTGGAACCAATTACTGGTTTTCCATAGAGTTATGGAAACAATTAATATTGTAACTTGAGGGACCCCTGTATGAGGAGTATTCTGTCATATGATGTGTTTTCATAGTGCCTTCAGTACCCTTGTTCCTCCTTGCATCCTCTTTCAGCCTCCCTCTCCATGCTGACTGATAAGACAGCCTCTCCATCCTGACAGATAAGATGACTATGCAGGAACCTGGCCCGCCAATCAAGAATTTGAGAGAGTGGTTGGTTGATAGAGAAAGCAGGAGGAGCAAGGGTGCACAGACTTGGGGTCACCTTCGGTGCTCTTATCTGTTCAATTGTGTATGGATTAACCCCTTAACGACCCAGGATGAGAATGCTCGTCCTCAAACGCCGGCACTTAGTGCTCGCGGACGAGCGCTCTCGTCCTGCAGTCGTTTCTCCCCCCACGTGCAGTCCCTCCGGTCAGCAGCAGAGAACCGGCGGTTACTGACCGCCGGATCCCTGCTGCATCCACCAGCATCGGCGATAACGCCAATGCCGGTGGATTAACCCCTCAAATGCCGCGGTCAGCGCTGACCGTGGCATATGGGAGGTTTGCGCTCCCTCACCTCATGCATCGGGTCCCCGCTCTGCTGTGGCGGGGTTTCGATCGTTGCCATGGCAGCCCCCAGCCATTCCAAGGCTTGGGGCCTATCATGTACGGAAGCCTAGGCATGTACGGAAGCCTGTCATGTACGGAAGCCTAGGCAACTGTTAGCGTCTTACAGTGTAAGACACTAACAGTTCAATACAGCACAATACAGATGTATTGTGCTGTATTGAAACAAGGATCAGACCCTGTCCCATAGTGGGACAAAAAATAAGAATACAAAAATAAGTATACATATTAGCTATCACCGCGTCCGTATCGACCGGCTCTATAAAAAATATCACATGACCTAACCCGTCAGGTGAACACCGTAAGAAATAAAAAATAAAAACTGTGCCAAAATAAACAATTTTTTGTCACCTTACATCACAAAAAGTGTAATAGCAGGCGATTAAAAAAGTCATATGCACCCCAAAATAGTGCCAATCAAGCCGTCATCTCATCCCGCAAAAAATGAGACCCTACCTAAGATAATCGCCCAAAAACTGATGTTTTAGTGCACTTTCTGCCTGGAAAACATCAATTTTTCTGGCCGCTGCTATAGCAGCGGCTGCAACAATACCTAATTTTTCGGGCATGTGTACATGCCTAATTTTTCTGGCCTCTGGTGCTGCACTGTGGCTACAAAAACAAAACAAAAAGGCACATACGTGTGTCAATTCCCCTTCGTGATCGTTACCTTGTTGTGGTGAAGGGGCTTGCGTATCACAATGAAGCGACCAGCTCTATGAGTGTGTTGGCAATGGCAAAGTTGGCACACCCCAGATGATAAGGTTGTTGCTTCATTGTGAACAGACCAAAAGCAATCGGCTGGATAATTTTGCATAGAAAAAACATTAATTTTCTTTGTGATCATCTAAGGTGATCATTAAAGCCTACTAGGCCAACAATGGGCCCACACTGCAGAATCATTGTTTTCTGGGTCACTTAACTACCTCAGCACGACCATAGGCTTTGAAAAACCCCCATCGCCTGCAATCTCGCAAACGTGCGCACGAGCACAGTCATCACTACACCAAGATTGACGCATAGAGGAATAAAATTTATGTCATGAGTGTGTCAACTATTGACAACTCTGCGGTTGTCTAAAATCTATTCCATACACGTCCCCTGATAGGGGACGTAACAGGGATTAAACTGATAGGAATAGTACTACTTAACACACCACTCCTATCTGGTGGCACAGTACATTGCACGGCGCACGCGCAGTGCCCCAAATTGGAAGTAGGAGGACCAACCGAGTATCTTTTTCCATCTCCCGATTCCTAAAATCTATTCCATACACGTCCCCTGAAAGGGGACGTAACAGGGATTAAACTGATAGGAATAGTACTACTTAACATACCACTCATATTGGGATTGCACAGTACATTACACGGCGCACGCGCAGTGCCCCAAATTGGAAGTAAGAGGACCGACCAAGCATCTTTTTCCATCTCCCGGTTCCTAAAATCTATTCCATACACGTCCCCTGATAAGAATAGTACTACTTAAACACACCACTCATATCTGGTGGCACAGAACATTGCAAGGCGCACGCGCAGTGCCCCAAATTGGAAGTAAGAGGACCGACCAAGCATCTTTTTCCATCTCCCGGTTCCTAAAATCTATTCCATACACGTCCCCTGATAGGGGACGTAACATGGATTAAACTGATAGGAATAGTACTACTTAAACACAGCAATCATATCTGGTGGCACAGTACATTGCAAGGCATACGCGCAGTGCCCCAAATTGGAAGTAAGAGGACCGACCAAGCATCTTTTTCCATCTCCCGGTTCCTAAAATCTATTCCATACACGTTCCCTGATAGGGGACGTAACAGGGATTAAACTGATAGGAATAGTACTACTTAAACACACCACTCATATCTGGTGGCACAGTACATTGCAAGGCGTACGCGCAGTGCCCCAAATTGGAAGTAAGAGGACCGACCAAGCATCTTTTTCCATCTCCCGGCTCCTAAAATCTATTCCATACACCGGCCCCTGATAGGGGACAAAACAGAGATTAAACTGTTAAGAACCGATTTTTTTTTAATTTAAACAAAAGAGGACAGCCTCTGCGGAGCTGGGTATTTTTTTGCCGCGTTACTGAACGCTCATGCACAATGGCTGTAGGCTCATGCGTCCTTTTGTGGAGGTGACAAACCTGGTCAGTCAAACCCAAGGCAACATCATCGACCTCATCCCATATGCGTTTTTTCGCGTGCCCTGCGAAGAGTGCTGGATCAGGCCGTAGATGAGTATGAAGAGGAAGAGTTGTGGTCCCCATCACCACCAGAAGCAGCCTTGTCGTCGTCGATTGCTGGACCTGCGGCAACGCAGGTCAGGAGTCTGAAGAAGAGGAGTCAGAGGAGGAAGGTGGCTTTGAGGAGGTTGAAGACCAACCACAGCAGGCGTCCCAGGGGGCTTGTTGTCACCTTTCGGGGACCCTTGGTGTTGTACGTGGCTGGGTGGAGGAAGAGACCTTCAATGACGTCAGTGAGGACAAGGAACGGGACATGGCTAGCTTGGTATCCAACCTTGTGCAAATGGGGAGTTTGCGGTTGTGCAAATGTACTGTTTGCGGTTGTTTGCGGTGTGTTAAACGGGGAGTTTGGTCTGTCATAGTTTGGTCTGTCACTGTGAAGCGGGCGTAACCCTTACACTACCTGATCGATACAACATCATACGTGATGTTTTCAAGCACGTTATTTCAAACAATTTAGGAATGTTAGGTGATTTATGCCCTTTATGGATTAAAACCCGACTCTGCGTCAACTACGTAATTTTCCATGGGAGTTTTGCCATGGATCCCCCTCCGGCATGCCACAGTCCAGGTGTTAGTCCCCTCCTGACGAAGCCGCTGAGGTGAAACGCGCGTCGAGGTCTCGCGCTCAGGGCCTGTCATTCATCCCACCACCATGTCTTCAGGTACGTCCCGCTATTAGCACGGTTTCATGCTGCGTGCAGGGCACCCTCGTATGTATCCACACTGGGGCCTCTGTACTTAGGCGCACGTTTGTTAATTTTTTCAGCCAGTGATCTACATTCATTGTATTATTTTTTATTGGCTGATTGTGGTGCCTACATCATTTCCGTGCTTGCCAACTACGGCTCTGGGTTTACCATAATTGGTCTGTGGTACTCTGCATACTACACCCGTATTCGGTCTGTGGTACTCTGCATACTACACCCGTATTGGGGAGACCTTTCATATGTGATATCTATTTGGCTATCCCAGAGTCTTAGCTCTATCTTTGGGTCATACCATTCTGCGCCGCACATTGCGCAGTTTCATGGTGGTGTTTTTGATGCTGCTGGCCTTGTGCTTCTCCGTGTACTGTATAACATCCCGTTGTTCTCCAGATTTTTTTATATTTTATAATAAATGATATTTTGTGATACTATATTCCACTTGTTTGGTTTTTAGTTAGTCCCCTTGAAACAACTTTTCCATCACTATTGTGGCCAGAAAGAGTCCCTGTGGGTTTTAAAATTCGCCTGCCTATTGAAGTCTATGGCGGTTCGCCCGGTTCGCGAACATTTGCGAAAATTTGCGTTCGCCGTCCGCGAACGGAAAATTTTATGTTCGCGACATCTCTACTTGTGATGCTGCGGATAGTGTTTGTGATGTTTTCCTTGAGTTCATCCAGGGGATGTGGATTGTTCACGTACATTTCCCCACAGATAAAAATTGCAAGTGGACAAATCTGGGGAACATGGTGGCCATAACCATTTGCTCACAGTTCGCTACAACTAAGACAGTATTACTATTAGGCAGTTTGATTTGGAGATATTGGATGCGGGCTACTTTTTCGCGGGCCACCCTGTCTATGTCAGACAGATTAGCAAAAAGTTAAAGCAGGAAGAGACCACTATGCTTTACTAGAGAAGTATGTAATATACTAAAAGAAAAGAAGGCTGGTATAAAAAATCCAGAAGTGTAGCTGAGAGAGTACTGTATAAAATTCAATGGAAAGGAGGCAAACATATTATTAATACTGCTAAAGCATCAAAAGAAGAAGAAATGGCCGAATCTATTAACCCCTTAAGGACATAGGACGTACCGGTACGCCCTATTTCCCGAGTCCTTAAGGACCAAGGACGTACCGGTACGTCCTGACTTCAAATCTGTATTCCGGCGCCCCAGGGGTTAATCGGAACGGGATTTCGGCTGAAATCATTCAGCCGGCATCCCGTAACAATGCAGGGGGGGGGTCATTTGACCCCCCCCGTATCGGCGATCGCAGCAAACCGCAGGTCAATTCAGACCTGCGGTTTGCTGCGCTTTTTGCAGTTTCTGATCCCCGCGGTCCCTGACCGTGGGGATCAGAAACTTTAGAGTGGCTAAAATCAATATTTTTCACACCCCCCCCTGCACCCCTGCACGATTTTATGCCGGCGGGTGGTGCGGGGGGGGGGGGTGTCGCAGGCGGTGGGGGCATTGCGGGAGGCGGGCGGTGCGGCAGGCGGGATCGCGATCCCCCGCCCGCCTCCCCATGAACGATCGTTGGCTTCTAGTGGGTATACCAGGGTGCCAGCACATTGCTGGCACCCTGGTATAAACGGCTGACATCTGTGCAGATGTCAGCCGTTTAACCCTTTCCATACCGCGGTCCGTACGGACCGCTGTATGGAAAAAGTTAACTGTCATCGGTCAGGGAGCTCCCTCCCTCTCCATCGGGGGGCTGCTGTGCCTCTGCAGCCCCCCGATGGAGAGGGAGAGAGCCCCCCGACAGCCCCCAGAGAGCCCCCCTCAGCTCGTGCTTACCCTTCCCCGTCTGCGAAGTTCTGAGCAGACGGGGAAGGTTCCCATGGCAACAGGACGCCTGCTCAGGCGTCCTGCTGTCCATGGTGCTGAACAGATCTGTGCTAAAAGCATAGATCTGTTCAGTGTAAGTAAAATACAGTACAGAACAATATATATTGTACTGTACTGTATTATACAGACATCAGACCCACTGGATCTTCAAGAACCAAGTGGGTCTGGGTCACAAAAATGTAAAAAAAAGTGAAAAAAGTTAAGATAAAAAAAAACATTTATCACTGAATAAAAATTAAAAAAATAAAATACACTACACATATTAGGTATCGCCGCGTCCGTAACAACCTGATCTATAAAACGGTCATGTTACTTTCCCCGCACGGTGAACGCCATAAAAATAAAAAAATAAAAACTATGAGAAAATTTAAATTTTGCACACCTTACTTCCCAAAAAAGGTAATAAAAGTGATCAAAAAAGTTGCATGTATGCCAAAATAGTACCAATCAAACCGTCATCTCATCCCGCAAAAAATGAGACCCTACTCAAGATAATCGCCCAAAAACTGAAAAAACTATGGCTCTTAGACTACGGAGACACTAAAACATTTTTTTGGTTTTAAAAATGAAGTTATTGTATAAAACTTACATAAATAAAAAAAATAGTATACATATTAGGTATCGCCGCGTCCGTGACAACCTGCTCTATAAAATTACCACATGATAAAACCTGTCAGATGAATGTTGTAAATAACAAAAAAAAAAACGTGCCAAAAAAGCTATTTCTTGTTACCTTGCTGCACAAAAAGTGTAATATAGAGCAACCAAAAATCATATGTACCCTAAACTAGTACCAACAAAACCGCCACCCTATCCCGTAGTTTCTAAAATGGAGTCACTTTTTTGGAGTTTCTACTCTAGGGGTGCATCAGGGGGGCTTCAAATGGGACATGGTGTCAAAAAACCAGTCCAGCAAAATCTGCCTTCCAAAAACCGTATGGCATTCCTTTCCTTCTGCGCCCTGCCGTGTGCCCGTACAGCGGTTTACGACCACATATGGGGTGTTTCTGTAAACTACAGAATAAGGGCCATAAATAATGAGTTTTGTTTGGCTGTTAACCCTTGCTTTGTAACTGGAAAAAAAATATTAAAATGGAAAATCTGCCAAAAATGTGAAATTTTGAAATTGTGTCTCTATTTTCCATTAAATCTTGTGCAATACCTAAAGGGTTAACAAAGTTTGTAAAATCAGTTTTGAATAGCTTGAGGGTGTAGTTTCTTAGATGGGGTCACTTTTATGGAATTTCTAATCTAGGGGTGCATCAGGGGGGCTTCAAATGGGACATGGTGTCAAAAAACCAGTCCAGCAAAACCTGCCTTCCAAAAACCAAACCGCGCACCTTTCACTCTACGCCCTACTGTGTGGCCGTACAGTAGTTTACGGCCACATATGGGGTGTTTCTGTGAACAGCAGAGTCAGGGCAATAAAGATACAGTCTTGTTTGGCTGTTAACCCTTGCTTTGTTAGTGGAAAAAATGGGTTAAAATTGAAAATTAGGCAAAAAAATGAAATTCTCAAATTTCATCCCCATTTGCCAATAACTCTTGTGCAACACCTAAAGGGTTAACGACGTATGTAAAATCAGTTTTGAATACCTTGAGGGGTGTAGTTTCTTAGATGGGGGTCACGTTTAGGGAGTTTCTCCTCTAGGTCTAGGGGTGCATCAGGGGGCTTCAAATGGGACATGGTGTAAATAAACTAGTCCATAAAAATCTGCCTTCCAAAAACCAAACGGCGCACCTTTCACTCTACGCCCCGCTGTGTGGCCGTACAGTAGTTTACGGCCACATATGGGGTGTTTCTGTGAACAGCAGAGTCAGGGCAATAAAGATACCGTCTTGTTTGGCTGTTAACCCTTGCTTTGTTAGTGGAAAAAATGGGTTAAAATAGAAAATTAGGCAAAAAAATGAAATTCTCAAATTTCATCCCCATTTGCCAATAACTCTTGTGCAACACCTAAAGGGTTAACGACGTATGTAAAATCAGTTTTGAATACCTTGAGGGGTGTAGTTTCTTAGATGGGGTCACGTTTAGGGAGTTTCTCCTCTAGGGGTGCATCAGGGGGCTTCAAATGGGACATGGTGTAAATAAACCAGTCCATAAAAATCTGCCTTCCAAAAACCAAACGGCGCACCTTTCACTCTACGCCCCGCTGTGTGGCCGTACAGTAGTTTATGGCCACATATTGGGTGTTTCTGTAAACGGCAGAGTCAGGGCAATAAAGATACAATCTTGTTTGGCTGTTAACCCTTGCTTTATTAGTGGAAAAAATGGGTTAAAATTAAAAATTAGACAAAAAAATTAAATTCTCAAATTTCCTCCCCATTTGCCAATAACTCTTGTGCAACACCTAAAGGGTTAACAATGTATGCAAAATCAGTTTTGAATACCTTGAGGGGTGTAGTTTCTTAGATGGGGTCATTTTTGGGTGGTTTCTATTATGTAAGCCTCGCAAAGTGACTTCAGACCTGAACTGGTCCCTAAAAATTGAGTTTTTGTAAATTTCTGAAAAATTTCAAGATTTGCTTCTAAACTTCTAACCCTTGTAACATCCCCAAAAAATAAAATATCATTCCCAAAACAATTCAAACATGAAGTAGACATATGGGGAATGTAAAGTCATCACAATTTTTTGGGGTATTACTATGTATTACAGAAGTAGAGAAACTGAAACTTTGAAATTTGCAAATTTTTCCAAATTTTTGGTAAATTAGGTATTTTTTTTGTGCAAAAAAAATTATTTTTTTGACTTCATTTTACCAGTGTCATGAAGTACAATATGTGACGAAAAAACAATCTCAGAACGGCCTGGATAAGTCAAAGCGTTTTAAAGTTATGAGCACTTAAAGTGACACTGGTCAGATTTCCAAAAAATGGCCTGGTCCTTAAGGTGAAAATGAGCCCGGTCCTTAAGGGGTTAAGAAGGGAGATAAAACTTTCTTCAGCTATATCAGTGACAGGAAGAAAAAAAAATGAGATTGCAAAACATTAAAATGGACAAAGTCACTATATTAACCCCTTCAGCCACAATGACATACCTGTACGTGATAGTGGCTAGCCCACTCCATACACGGCAGGTGCCGGCTGTATAATACAGCATGCACCCAGCCACAATAACTGGGATCGTCATTTCACCAATGAGATGCCGCAGGAAATTGCGATTGTGGCATCAGTGGAGTTAGCCAGAGGGAGGGGGGTCCCGATTGAACCAGCTCCGAACGGTTAAAGGGGTTATCCAAGTTCTCAAAACACCTCCACATATGCTGGGCCCCTCACAGGTAATATACTTACCATGTTACCGGCGCCGCTCCTGGTCCCCGCACCGCCGCTTCTCCCTGCACACGGATGAAAACATCCGGTGTCAGGGGGAGCAGCCAATGGCAGGCGGGGACAGGGGGCGAGCCTCCCTAGTACTGCAGGTGACGCTAGGGAGGCTCGTCCCCGTCTGCCATAGGCTGCTCCCCCCCCCCCCCCCCCCCCCCTCCCCGACACCGGATGTTTTCATCCGTGTACAGGGAGAAGCAGCGGTGGTGTGGGGACCAGGAACGGCGCCGGGAACGTATATGACAGGTGAGGGGCCCGACACATGTGGGGGGGGGGGGAAATTGGATAACCTCTTTAACATGACAGCTTGGGGCCTGTGGAAGGTTCCCAGGCCTGTCATGGGAAACTGCCTGTTAGGGCTCATGCATACAAACATATTTTTTGTCCGCATTCGATCCTGATGTTGACTTCGAAGGAGCCCAGTGGAGCCAAAAACCAAAAACCCACTCATTCTTGCACAACCCCTTAAGGACCGGGGGATTTTCCATTTTTGCGTTTTCGTTTTTCACTCCCTGCCTCCCCATAGTCCTTTTTTTATTTTTCCATTCACATAGCCTTATAAGGGCTTATTTTTTGCGGGACAAGAACTTTCTAATGGCACTATTTACGGTTGCATAACATGTAGTAGGAAGCAGAAAAAAAATCCAAATGGGGTAGAATTGAGAAAAAAACGCAATTCTGCTAAAGGTTTTTATTTTTTTACACTGTACACTATGCGGTAAAATTTACCTGTTACCTTCATTCTACAGGTCAGTATGGTTACATCGATACCACACTTGTATAATTTGTCTTGCGTTTTAATACTGAAAAAAAACCTTTGAGGAAAAAAAAAATTGTTTTAATAACCATATTCTGACCCCTATAATTTTTTTGTAATTATGTGTACAGGGCGGTGTAAGGGCTCATTTTTGGCGGGACAATCTGTTCTTTTCAGTGATACCAATTTGAAGTGTGTGTGACTTTTTGATCACTTTTTATAGAAAAAAATATTGGGTAGTTTAAGTGACAAAAAATAGCAAATTGGCTGTTTTTCTTTTTTTTCCCGTTATGCCATTTGCCATTAATATTGTTATATTTTAATTGTATGGGCATTTTCGCATGTGGCAATGCCCATGATATTTTTTTCATATTTGTAAAAACTTTTTTTTTTTTTTAAGTCACCTTGGGTGATAATATAGACATCTTTGAACGTTTCATTTGCACTAAACCAATACAATGCTGCCACCTAGTGGCCTGTATTGGTATATTCCTGAAATAGGCACCGAAGCCTGCTTGAGGCTTCGGGCTATTTCAGTAATATAACAGGTTCCCCGATCTCAGTCGGGGAACGCTGTTACCGGGGCGGAAGCGCTTCCAGACTGTGAAAATGCCATGGTCACATTTGACCATGACATCTGGAGGGTAAAATGTAAGCGATCAGCCTTATTGCTGCACGTGTGAGCGGGCACCGTGTTTAGGGACCGAACTTCTGCCGTACTTGTACAGCGCTGGTCGTTCAGGGGTTAAAGAACTTAATCTGTATGGCCTTGAAGAAAGAAGGAAATTGTGCTGTCCATGGTGATTCACTGACATGTGAATAAGCCCCAAAGGTATATGCACATGGTGCCCATTACATGCAGAATTTGTGTGGAAAATCTGCAGTGTAATACAGTACCAGCTAAGTAGAAGAGATTTTAAAAATCTTATGTACACTGTGTAAACTTTCAGTGTGGAAATTGGCCTGCGGCAAGGATTTTGAACTGCAGCTTTTAAAGTGGATTTTTAGTGCAAAATGCACATCAAAATCCGAGACAAAACACAGCGAAAACCGCAAGAAAAATCTGCATAAAATATTTTTTGCAGATAAGGCCTCTTTCACACTTGCGTTGTCCGGATCCGGCGTGTACTCCACTTGCCGGAATTACACGCCGGATCCGGAAAAACGCAAGTGTACTGAAAGCATTTGAAGACGGATCCGTCTTCAAAATGCGTTCAGTGTTACTATGGCACCCAGGACGCTATTAAAGTCCTGGTTGCCATAGTAGTTGTGGGGAGCGGGGGAGCAGTATACTTACAGTCCGTGCGGCTCCCGGGGCGCTCCAGAATGACGTCAGAGCGCCCCATGCGCATGGATAACGTGCCATGCGATCACATCATCCATGTGTGTGGGGCACCCTGACGTCACTCTGAAGCGCCCCGGGAGCCGCACGGATGGTAAGTATGCTGCTCCCCACTACACTTTACCATGGCAAACAGGACTTTAGCGTCCCGGCATAACCATTCAGAAAAAGCTATGCGCCGAAACGACGTTTAGCTTAAGGCCGGATCCAGATCAATGCCTTTCAATGGGCATTAATTCCGGATCCGGCCTTGCGGCAAGTCTTCAGGATTTTTGGCCGGAGCAAAAAGCGCAGCATGCTGCGGTATTTTCTCCGGCCAAAAAACGTTCCGTTCCGGAACTGAAGACATCCTGATGCATCCTGAACGGATTTCTCTCCATTCAGAATGCATTAGGATAATCCTGATCAGGATTCTTCCGGCATAGAGCCCTGACGACGGAACTCTATGCCGGAAGAAAAGAACGCAAGTGTGAAAGAGCCCTTAGATGCAAACTGATACATTTCAATGGGGCTGAGAAAATGCGGACTGCACACCGTGCGCTGCCCGCATCTGGAAGTCTGTTCTGAAAAGACGGACAAGAATAGACATTGCTAAAATGGGTCCACAAAAAGACAGATGCTATTATGCTTTGAATAAAAGTCTATTCTTCATATCGTCAAAGTGAGTGCCGGTCCTTCTTCGCTACACACTAGTGGGACGCCTTCCCTGGACGCGCGCACCGCCTGCAAATCACAGTGCGGACCCATCCTCTTCGATACCTTTCCTGAGGATAGGTCATCAATATTAAAAGCCCGGAGAACCCCTTTAATATTTTCCTATGAATCCACCTGCTTTGTAACATGCTGCCTACACATTGTACTGCATTTTCGGAGAGCAAGAGTCAAGAAGGATCTCTGGCTGCGTTCACACATTGCTTTTGTGTTGCTTTTTAAAAATCGGTCTCAAAAGCTGCTTAAAAAAGGCTGTGTTTTACGGCATTTGCATTGATTTACAGCCGGTAACTATGAGCCGCAGCATTAGTAAATGTGCCCCATTATATGTAATTCCCAGCGCCATATGCAGAGGTATCATATCTACTGCACAGGGCACCTCTGCGCTGTGCCCCCATTCTGCATCTCTCGCCGGTAACAACAGGCGTCATTCAGATAGCACTATATGGGAACTGGGAAGCCAATGGGAGCTCTTTGCGCGGGCTCGTTTGGCCCTTGATCAAGATGAGAGCGGCACGGTGATTGGTGGAATGCGCAGATCGCTGCTATTGGCTGTAAGCGCAGAAGGGTAATGGTAAATATAAAACGTGAAGCGGCTTCCGGTAGCGAAGGTATATGTGCGGGGGTCGGCGGCTGTCAGCTCCTGGGTAAGAGGTACGGGGGTCAGCCGTGTGTCATCATGTTGTGGGCGGCTGGGATTCTTTCTGTGGTCAGTGTAATCAGATCAGTGTGCTGCAGATGGTTATCCGGCAGATACCGCAGAGGATGGCACCTACTACAGACTATACAGAGACACCACCGTGCTTTATGCTGTGCCATAGTACCGCCTCTATACACTATATAAATACCACCATGCTGTGCCATAATACTGCCTCTATACACTATATAAATACCACCATGCTGTGCCATAATACTCCCTCTATACACTATATAAATACCACCATGCAGTGCCATAATACTGCCTCTATACACTATATAAATACCACCATGCTGTCCCATAATACTCCTTCTATACACTATATAAATACCACCATGCTGTGCCATAATACTCCTTCTATACACTATATAAATACCACCATGCTGTGCCATAATACTGCCTCTATACACTATATAAATACCACCATGCTGTGCCATAATACTCCCTCTATACACTATATAAATACCACCATGCTGTGCCATAATACTCCCTCTATACACTATATAAATACCACCATGCTGTGCCATAATACTCCTTCTATACACTATATAAATACCACCATGCTGTGCCATAATACTCCCTCTATACACTATATAAATACCACCATGCTGTGCCATAATACTCCCTCTATACACTATATAAATACCACCATGCTGTGCCATAATACTGCCTCTATACACTATATAAATACCACCATGCTGTGCCATAATACTCCCTCTATACACTATATAAATACCACCATGCTGTGCCATAATACTCCCTCTATACACTATATAAATACCACCATGCAGTGCCATAATACTGCCTCTATACACTATATAAATACCACCATGCTGTCCAATAATACTCCTTCTATACACTATATAAATACCACCATGCTGTGCCATAATACTCCTTCTATACACTATATAAATACCACCATGCTGTGCCATAATACTGCCTCTATACACTATATAAATACCACCATGCTGTGCCATAATACTCCCTCTATACACTATATAAATACCACCATGCTGTGCCATAATACTCCCTCTATACACTATATAAATACCACCATGCTGTGCCATAATACTCCTTCTATACACTATATAAATACCACCATGCTGTGCCATAATACTCCCTCTATACACTATATAAATACCACCATGCTGTGCCATAATACTCCCTCTATACACTATATAAATACCACCATGCTGTCCCATAATACTCCTTCTATACACTATATAAATACCACCATGCTGTGCCATAATACTCCCTCTATACACTATATAAATACCACCATGCTGTGCCATAATACTCCTTCTATACACTATATAAATACCACCATGCTGTGCCATAATACTCCTTCTATACACTATATAAATACCACCATGCTGTGCCATAATACTCCTTCTATACACTATATAAATACCACCATGCTGTGCCATAATACTCCTTCTATACACTATATAAATACCACCATGCTGTGCCATAATACTGCCTCTATACACTATATAAATACCACCATGCTGTGCCATAATACTGCCTCTATACACTATATAAATACCACCATGCTGTGCCATAATACTGCCTCTATACACTATATAAATACCACCATGCTGTGCCATAATACTGCCTCTATACACTATATAAATACCACCATGCTGTGCCATAATACTGCCTCTATACACCATATAAATACCACCATGCTGTGCCATAATACTCCTTCTATACACCATATAAATACCACCATACTGTGCCTTAGTACTCCCTCTATACACCATATAAATTCTGCCATACTGTGCCATAGTACATTCTTCATACACCATATAAATTCTGCCATACTGTGCCATAGTACTCCTTCTATACACCATATAAATACTGCTATACTGTGCCATATTACTCCCTCTATACACCATATAAATTTTTTCATACTGTGCCATAGTACTCCCTCTATACACCATATAAATTCTGCCATACTGTGCCCTAGTAGTCCCTCTATACTCCATATAAATACTGTCATACTGTGCCATAGTACTGCTTCTATACTCCATATAAATACCGTCATACTGTGCCATAGTACTCCCTCTATACACCATATAAATACTGCCATACTGTGCCTTAGTACTGCTTCTATACTCCATATAAATACTGCCATACTGTGCCATAGTACTCTCTCTATACACCACATAAATACTGTCATACTGTGCCATAGTACTCCCTCTATACACCAAATAAATCCTGCCATACCGTGCCATAGTACTCCCTCTATAGACCATATAAATACTGCCATACTGTGCCATATTACTCCCTCTATACACCATATAAATACTGCTATGCTGTTCTAGGGTAGTGCCTCTAACCCCATATAAATAATACTGCCATACTGTGCTAGGGTAGTACCTCTATACTCCATGTAAACAGTACCAGCATACTGTGCTACAATAATACTTCCAAATACTTTGTAAATAATACCACCGTACTGTGCCAAAGTAGTGCAATACCCTACGTAGATAATAAAGCCATGTGGAACTCTCCTACCCTGTAGTGACACACCATACAGTGCCAAACTTGAACCTTTGAATTCTGAGAGAGTAAGGCTGGGTTCACACGGGCGTTGCGGGAAAATGTGCGGGTAGGTTACGGGAACACCTGCAATTTTTCCGCGCGAGTGCAAAACATTGTAATGCGTTTTGCACTCGCGTGAGAAAAATCGTGCATGTTTGGTACCCGAACTTCTTCACAGAAGTTCGGGCTTGGGATCGGTGTTCTGTAGATTGTATTATTTTCCCTTATAACATGGTTATAAGGGAAAATAATAGCATTCTGAATACAGAATGCATAGTAAAATAGCGCTGGAGGGGTTAAATTATTATTTTTTTTTAAATGTAACTCTCCTTAGTCCACTTGATCGTGTAGCCCGGCATCTCCTTCGCTGAACAGGACCTGCGGTGAGCATTTATTACAGGTAAAGGACCTTTGGTGACATCACTCCGGTCATCACATGATCCATCACCATGGTAAAAGATCATGTGATGACCGGAGTGATGTCACCAAAGGTCCTTTACCTGTAATTAATGCTCACCACAGGTCCTGTTCAGCAAAGGAGACAGAAGGAGATGCCGGGCCGTGATCAAGTGGACTAAGGTGAGTTAAATTATTATTATTATTATTATTATTTTTAACCCCTCCAGCGCTGTTTTACTATGCATTCTGTATTTAGAATGCTATTATTTTCCCTTATAACCATGTTATAAGGGAAAATAATAATGATCGGGTCTCCATCCCGATCGTCTCCTAGCAACCGTGCGTGAAAATCGCACCGCATTCTCACTTGCTTGCTGATGCTTGCGATTTTCACGCAGCCCCCTTAACTTCTATGGGGCCTGCGTTGCGTGAAAAACGCACAACATAGAGCATGCTGCGATTTTCACGCAACGCACAAGTGATGCGTGAAAATCACCGCTCATGTGAACAGCCCCACAGAAATGAATGGGTCCGGATTCAGTGCGGGTGCAATGCGTTCACCTCACGCATCACATCCGCGCGGAATACTCGCCCGTGTGAAAAGGGCCTAATACTTCCATACAGCAGCCAAAGAATAGTGTCTTAGAGGCTCTAGTACTAGCACATGGCGTCCAGTGCTCCCTGATAACAGTCCGTCCTGACATGCTTATCCTGGTCTATTCCAGCACATAAGTGAGGCCTGGGGAACACTCTGGGTTGGGTGCAGAGCAGTGCGCTCGAGTCTTCATGACGCTCTGGCCTAACTCTTGGGGCTCATACTGGTAGGCATGGAAGGTTTGTGTGCTTGAATGGTGGCACGCCCCTTGTTGCAGTCATCCAAGATGGAAAGTGCACTTCACGACTGTCCCAGGCGCCTCATACATAATACCGCCAGGAGGGGGCTGTGGACACCAGAAGAAAACCCCTTTAAAATGTGGTCTATCTCATGTAGGGAGTGAACGCTGCGATGATCAGCTAAGTGACATGGGTCTGGCTCTTAGGACACCCCAACATCTGCTGTTATCGTAGAAGTAGCCATGTCCTTATTGGAAGCCGCCATTAGCTGTACATTCTGTCTTCTACAGGGGGGTCCTGTGTGGGGAGCTCCCCCGTATAATGTATTACGGTATTTACAGTACAATGGATTTGGTGGCGGTTTTATTCTGTCCTGGACACTGTGGAATAAATCCTGATTTGTGCTTCATTTCCTCAGGTTAGAGGTCTATCTCTGAAATGCAAAATGGCCGCTCTCTGTCCTCCACCTTCCCCAGCTGTAGCCAAGACTCTGATCGCTATCGATGGTTACTCGCCGCTTTTAGCCGCTACCTTTGCCTACTGGGACAACATTCTGGGACCTCGTGTGAGGCATATCTGGGCCCCAAAGACTGATGAAGTTGTGCTGAGTGATGGAGAGATTACATTCCTGGCAAATCACACCCTGAATGGCGAGATCCTGAGGAATGCAGAAAGTGGGGCTATTGACGTGAAGTTTTTTGTATTGGCAGAAAAGGGAGTGATCATTGTGTCCCTTATATTTGATGGGCATTGGAACGGTGACCGGAGCACATATGGCCTCTCAATCATCCTGCCACAAACCGAGCTCTGCTTCTACCTACCTCTACACCGGGTGTGCGTGGCTCGCCTTACACACATCATTCGGAAGGGACGCATATGGATGCACAAAGTAAGTCTACGTTGGCCATGTTGGCATGTGTTGGAACAGTTGGCATCACTCTTGGGATGAGTGAACTTTGTGTTTCAAGTTCGACATACAAGGTTCGGGTTATCAAAAAATTCCGTTATGGATTCCGCTACCACGGACCATAACCTATATGTTCTGTGATAGCAGAGTCCATAATAGAATTCTTGAATTCTTGGATAACCCGAACCTTGTACGCCCATCTAAGAATTCTATTATGGACTCCGCTATCACGGACCATATAAGTTATGGTCCGTGGTAGCGGAATCCATAACGGAATTCTTAGATAACCCGAAACTTGTATGTCGAACCTGAAACACAAAGTTCGCTCAACACTACATCGCTCATTAGATGGATATCAGCCAAAACTGCCGATTTTCAGTGGGAGTGGCCATCTAACGTGTTTCTTTCGTTCTTGGCTGTGGTTACATGACCATGTCCGCAGCTCTTTCTAATTTCCCTAAATGTTATGTCCATACAAGGGCAGTGATGGGGTAGTGTCTATATATCTAGCTGGTGGGAGGAGCTAGAAACCAGCTGGGCATTGTTAGGGGTGGTGCTTGAGCTGTGGTAGAGAAAGGAGAAGTGCATCATGGGTTTGGTTGGATACAGAAACAGGAAGTGCTACACACAGGAAGTAAAGAAACCAGAGTGATTTCTTTACATGGTGGAAATGGGTCAGGGGGTAGAAATTGAAAACAAAGAGTATGGGAAAGATGTACGTGAGGTAAGCAAATACATGAGCATATCATAGTAATCCAGGAAATGCCCTTTAACCACTTCCGGACCGCCTAACGCAGGATTGCGTTCCGGAGGTGGCAGCGCTGCGCACAGTCACGCATATACGCGTCATCTCGCGAGACGCGAGATTTCGCTCCAAGCCGGCCCGCGCATGCGCATCGCGGGCCGGCAAAAGTTAAAGAACAAGTTCGTCACCAGCCTGCCAGCAACGATCATTGGCTGGCAGGCTGGCGATTTTTAAAAAATCCAATCACAAGCCATATAACAGATCATATTAGTAAATATGATCTGTTATATGGCTTCTCTGCTCCTCTGCTGGTCCTTTTCGTCGGTTGGATCCAGCAGAGAAGCAGACATCACTGTGAGTACACCAAACACTTCACTGTAGCCCCTGATCACCCCCCTGCACCCCAATTAACCCTTTGATCACCCCTTTGATCGCCCCTGTCAATCACCAGTGAAAGGAAAAAAAGTGATCAGTGTAAACTGTCACTTTTTTTTTTTCACTAGTATTGGCTGTTAGGTTTTAGGGATAGTTTAGGCCCCTTGGTTAGGTAGTTAGCGTCAGTTAGCGCCCACCGCACCGCAGTCACTTTTATTCGCTGAATAGCGTATCGCTAATCAGCATTTGTACTTTTATAGTATCTAAGTGATCAAAACTGATCACGGTCAGATCTATAATAGTATTAGTGTCACTTTAGTTCGCCCTCCACCCAAAACGCAGTGTTTGCCCGATCAGGCCTGATCGGTCGCCCACACGTGCGTTCACCCACGCCCGCCCCACCGCAGTGACAAAAAATATATATTTTTTGATCACTGCACATTCATTTTACACGCACTGCGGCGATAAAAAAATCAGTTTTGATATTTTTTATCAACCGCAGCGGCCTCCGGTACTTCGCTAGCCTCCCCTTTGTAAGACAGGCTTGCTTTTTTTCTTGGGTAGTCTCAGGGAATACCCCTAAATTTAGTAGTCCAAAATGTCAAACAGGGGGTATTCTTCTGAAGAGGCCTACAGGATTCTGACCCAGTCGAATGAGGAGTGGGAACCCTCATCTGATGAATCTAGCGGGTCAGAATATGAACCTGTGGAAAGCAGTGGCTCTCTGACCCAAAGTTCGGACGAGGAGGTGGAGGTCCCTGGCAGCACCAGGCGTACCCGGCCCCATGTCGCTAGACCACAGGTTATGCAGGATCCGCTTCAAGAGCAGCAGCGTGGGGCTGGCGCTGTCGGATCACGTGGTGAGGCATACACCAGCAACGCAGCCCTCCCTGGACCTAGTACCAGCACTGCCGTACAACATGGTGACGTGGCGAGCACCAGAAGGGCAGCTGAAGCTGGTACGGTGGCACGTGCACTAGTTACCCCGTCGCAGCCACCGCACAGACAGGCCCGTAGAGCCCCTAGAATCCCTGAGGTGCTGGCAAACCCTGATTGGCAGTCACCAACTTCAGCCGCACCTGTAGTTCCCCCTTTCACCGCCCAGTCTGGAGTTCGGGTTGAGACGGCTCAAATCGGTTCGGCCCTGGGATTTTTTGAGCTGTTCTTGACTGCGGAGCTCTTGGACTTAGTCGTGGCAGAGACCAACCAGTATGCCACACAATTTATATCCGCCAACCCGGGAAGCTTTTATGCCCAGCCTTTCCGGTGGAAACCAGTCCAAGTTTCCGAACTTAAAATTTTTTTGGGCCTTCTCCTCAACATGGGCCTGACAAAAAAGCATGAATTGCGGTCATATTGGTCAACGCACCCGATTCATCACATGCCCATGTTCTCTGCTGCTATGTCCAGGGCACGATTTGAGGCCATCCTCCGTTTCCTGCATTTTAGCGACAACACCACCTCCCGTCCCAGAGGCCACCCTGCTTTTGACCGGCTCCACAAAATTCGGCCCCTCATAGACCATTTCAACCAGAAATTTGCAGATTTGTATACCCCCGAGCAAAACATCTGCGTAGACGAGTCCCTAATACATTTTACCGGGCGCCTTGGCTTCAAACAGTACATCCCAAGCAAGCGTGCCCGGTATGGGGTCAAATTGTATAAGCTCTGTGAAAGGGCCACAGGCTATACCCACAAATTTCGGATCTATGAGGGAAAAGATCAGACCCTGGAGCCGGTCGGTTGCCCTGACTACCTGGGGAGCAGTGGGAAGACAGTCTGGGACTTGGTGTCACCCTTATTCGGCAAGGGGTACCATCTTTATGTGGACAATTTTTACACAAGTGTGGCCCTCTTTAGGCATTTGTTTCTAGAACGGATTTGCGCCTGTGGCACCGCGCGAACTAGTCGCGTGGGCTTCCCCCAACGGCTTGTAACCACCCGTCTTGCAAGGGGGGAGAGGGCTGCCTTGTGTAACGAAGAACTGCTCGCGGTGAAATGGAGAGACAAGCGTGACGTTTACATGCTCTCCTCCATTCACGCAGACACGACAATCCAAATTGAGCGAGCAACCCGTGTCATTGAAAAGCCCCTCTGTGTCCACGACTATAATGCGCTCATGGGAGGGGTGGACTTCAATGACCAGATGTTGTCTCCGTATTTAGTTTCCCGCAGAACCAGACGCTGGTATAAGAAGGTGTCTGTATATTTAATTCAATTGGCGCTCTACAATAGTTTTGTTCTCTACAGTAAGGCTGGGAGAACACGATCTTTCCTCAAATTCCAGGAAGAGATCATCGAGAACCTCCTTTACCCAGGAGGTTCCGTGGCCCCATCCACCAGTGTAGTTAGCCGTCTACACGAGCGACATTTCCCCAGTGTCGTTCCTGGTACCTCAACCCAACCGTCACCCCGAAAAAGATGTCGTGTCTGTAGCAGGAGTGGAATAAGGCGTGACACCCGCTATTTCTGTCCTGACTGTCCTGACCACCCTGCCCTATGCTTTGGTGAGTGTTTCCGGAAGTACCACACACAGGTACACCTAGCATAGGGATTGCATCTCACAGGACAGGCACACAGGGCTATTAGGGCCCTTTTACTCTCAGCTGCTGCAAACCTCTCCTTTCACCTGGGATAAAGTGCATAACGTACTTCGCCACATCTTTGGGCGATTTGCGCTTTGCACATTGTCCCATGGGGAAGGAGAGGTTTGTTCTATAAAGGTAAAAAAAACGAAACAAAAAAAAAATTACCGGTAAGTAAAAAAGTTTAAAAAGTTAAAAAAAGTTAATATGTTCTGTTCTAAAGTTAATAAAGTTATTGCTTTGCGGCCTGGTTTTTTCTTTTTTGTTTTGTTTTTTTCACCTTCCAGGTGGACCAACCGATCGACCAGCTGCAGCACTGATGTGCATTCGGACAGAAGCATTGCGCTGCTGTCAGATTACACGCAAGTCGGTGTATGCGGCGCTGCAAGACGAGATTTCTCCTCTGCAGTAAAAGATATGTTTGCCGAGGCATATGAGCGGAGGAGGTGGCGGTGTTCATATACTTTGGCAAACACTTTGTATATATAAAAAAAAAAATCCCGGCAATGATTTATTCATCCACATCGATTGATGTGAATGGAGAAATCTGGTTTGCCAGGGCATACGAGCTGAAGTGGGTATGGATGTTGGGCGGAGCTCCTATGTCCTGGCAGACGCCTTTCCCCTCCTTTTTCTTTTTTTGGCAGAGATTTTTTCATCCACATTGATCGATGCGAATGAAGAAATCTGTGCCGTTCATTTTTTTCTTTCAGCCCAGAGGCTGAACGGAAAAAAAAAATCTCATTACCCGTATGCTTAATATAAGGAGAATAGCAGAAACTCCTAATGCTGGGCATACATGTAATGATTGCGGAGACCCTCAAATGCCAGGGCAGTACAAACACCCCACAAATAACACCATTTTGGAAAGAAGACACCCCAAGGTATTCGCTGAGGGGCATATTGAGTCCATGAAAGATTGAAATTTTTGTCCCAAGTTAGCGGAAAGGGAGACTTTGTGAGAACAAAATCAAAAAAATCAATTTCCGCTAACTTGTGCCAAAATTTTTTTTTTTCAATGAACTCGCAATGCCCCTCATTGAATACCTTGGGGTGTCTTCTTTCCACAATGGGGTCACATGTGGGGTATTTATACTGCCCTGGCATTTTAGGGGCCCCAAAGCGTGAGAAGAAGTCTGGTATCCAAATGTCTAAAAATGCCCTCCTAAAAGGAATTTGGGCCCCTTTGCCCACCTAGGCTGCAAAAAAGTGTCACACATCTGGTATCTCCGTACTCAGGAGAAGGTGGGGAATGTGTTTTGGGGTGTCATTTTACATATACCCATGCTGGGTGAGAGAAATATCTTGGCAAAAGACAACTTTTCCCATTTTTTTTATACAAAGTTGGCATTTGACCAAGATATTTATCTCACCCAGCATGGGTATATGTAAAAAGACACCCCAAAACACATTCCTCAACTTCTCCTGAGTACGGAGATACCAGATGTGTGACACTTTTTTGCAGCCTAGGTGGGCAAAGGGGCCCACATTCCAAAGAGCACCTTTCGGATTTCACAGGTCATTTACCTACTTACCACACATTAGGGCCCCTGGAAAATGCCAGGGCAGTATAACTAACTACCCCACAAGTGACCCCATTTTGGAAAGAAGACACCCCAAGGTATTCCGTGAGGGGCATGGCAAGTTCCTAGAATTTTTTATTTTTTGTCACAAGTTAGTGGAAAATGATGATTTTTTTTTTCATACAAAGTCTTATATTCCACTAACTTGTGACAAAAAATAAAAACTTCCATGAACTCACTATGCCCATCAGCGAATACCTTGGGGTCTCTTCTTTCCAAAATGGGGTCACTTGTGGGGTAGTTATACTGCCCTGGCATTCTAGGGGCCCAAATGTGTGGTAAGGAGTTTGAAATCAAATTCAGTAAAAAATGACCTGTGAAATCCGAAAGGTGCTCTTTGGAATATGGGCCCCTTTGCCCACCTAGGCTGCAAAAAAGTGTCACGCATCTGGTATCTCCGTACTCAGGAGAAGGTGGGGAATGTGTTTTGGGGTGTCATTTTACATATACCCATGCTGGGTGAGAGAAATATCTTGGCAAAAGACAACTTTTCCCATTTTTTTATACAAAGTTGGCATTTGACCAAGATATTTATCTCACCCAGCATGGGTATATGTAAAAAGACACCCCAAAACACATTCCTCAACTTCTCCTGAATACAGAGATACCAAATGTGTGACACTTTTTTGCAGCCTAGGTGGGCAAAGGGGCCCATATTCCAAAGAGCACCTTTCGGATTTCACAGGTCATTTTTTACTGAATTTGATTTCAAACTCCTTACCACACATTTGGGCCCCTAGAATGCCAGGGCAGTATAACTACCCCACAAGTGACCCCATTTTGGAAAGAAGAGACCCCAAGGTATTCGCTGATGGGCATAGTGAGTTCATGGAAGTTTTTATTTTTTGTCACAAGTTAGTGGAATATGAGACTTTGTATGAAAAAAAAAAAAAATCATCATTTTCCACTAACTTGTGACAAAAAATAAAAAATTCTAGGAACTCGCCATGCCCCTCACGGAATACCTTGGGGTGTCTTCTTTCCAAAATGGGGTCACTTGTGGGGTAGTTATACTGCCCTGGCATTCTAGGGGCCCAAATGTGTGGTAAGGAGTTTGAAATCAAATTCTGTAAAAAATGACCTGTGAAATCCGAAAGGTGCTCTTTGGAATATGGGCCCCTTTGCCCACCTAGGCTGCAAAAAAGTGTCACACATCTGGTATCTCTGTATTCAGGAGAAGTTTAGGAATGTGTTTTGGGGTGTCATTTTACATATACCCATGCTGGGTGAGATAAATATCTTGGTCAAATGCCAACTTTGTATAAAAAAATGGGAAAAGTTGTCTTTTGCCAAGATATTTCTCTCACCCAGCATGGGTATATATAAAATGACACCCCAAAACACATTCCCCACCTTCTCCTGAGTACGGAGATACCAGATGTGTGACACTTTTTTGCAGCCTAGGTGGGCAAAGGGGTCCATATTCCAAAGAGCACCTTTCGGATTTCACAGGTCATTTTTTACAGAATTTGATTTCAAACTCCTTACCACACATTTGGGCCCCTAGAATGCCAGGGCAGTATAACTACCCCACAAGTGACCCCATTTTGGAAAGAAGAGACCCCAAGGTATTCGCTGATGGGCATAGTGAGTTCATGGAAGTTTTTATTTTTTGTCACAAGTTAGTGGAATATGAGACTTTGTAAGAAAAAGAAAAAAAATCATCATTTTCCACTAACTTGTGACAAAAAATAAAAAGTTCTATGAACTCACTATGCCCATCAGCGAATACCTTAGGGTGTGTACTTTCCGAAATGGGGTCATTTGTGGGGTGTTTGTACTGTCTGGGCATTGTAGAACCTCAGGAAACATGACAGGTGCTCAGAAAGTCAGAGCTGCTTCAAAAAGCGGAAATTCACATTTTTGTACCATAGTTTGTAAATGCTATAACTTTTACCCAAACCATTTTTTTTTTTTACCCAAACATTTTTTTTTTATCAAAGACATGTAGAACAATAAATTTAGAGCAAAATTTATATATGGATGTCGTTTTTTTTTGCAAAATTTTACAACTGAAAGTGAAAAATGACATTTTTTTGCAAAAAAATCGTTAAATTTCGATTAATAACAAAAAAAGTAAAAATGTCAGCAGCAAAGAAATACCACCAAATGAAAGCTCTATTAGTGAGAAGAAAAGGAGGTAAAATTCATTTGGGTGGTAAGTTGCATGACCGAGCAATAAACGGTGAAAGTAGTGTAGGTCAGAAGTGTAAAAAGTGGCCTGGTCTTTCAGGGTGTTTAAGCACTGGGGGCTGAGGTGGTTAAAGGGGTTTTCCAAGATTTTTATACTGATGACCTATCTTCAGAATAGGTCATCAGTTTCTGATCGGTGGTAGCGGACACCCGGGTCCCCCTCTGATCAGCTGTTTGAGAAGGCAGCGGCACTCGCAGTAGCACCATGGTCTTCACCAAGCTCAGCTCCGCACGTTGTACAGAAGCTGTGTGCGGTATTGCAGCTCAGCCCCGCTCACTTCCATTAGGCCGAGTTACGCCTAGTTCATGTGACCGATTAACGTGACGTCACGAAGATTGCAGTTCTACTGCGAGCGCCGGTGCCTTCTCATACAGCTGATCGGTGGGGGTCTTGGGTGTCGGATCAGATACTGATATTCTATCTAGAGAATAGATTATCAGTTATAAAATCTTGGAAAACTTTAAAGGGGTTTTCTCATCTCAGACAATGGGGGCATATCACTAGGATATGCCCCCATTGTCTTATAGGTGCGGGTCCCACCTCTGGGACCCGCACCTATATCAAGAACAGAGCCCCGAAAGTGAAGGAGAGTGCACTGTGCATGCGCAGCCGCCCTCCATTCATTTCTATGGGGCCGCCAAAAATAGCCGAGCACTGGCTCGGCTATTGCCGTCTGCCCCATAGAAATGAATGGGAGCATGGGCCGCGCATGCGCGGCACGCTCTTGTTCAGTTCTATGGGAGAGGCGGATTGCGCTTGGTGGTGGACGGACCCCGGGAAATCTGGGGTCCTCCAGCCACCAGGGCTGTGGAGTCGGTAGATAAATGGTCCGACTCCGACTCCTCAGTTTTTGGTACTTCCGACTGCGACTCCTCTGTATTTAATATGCAAATGTATTTTATACATTCCTTGAAGGAAAGAAAGGCAACATACATGTCATTACCACAGGACTACTGGCTAGGAAGCTGCTGCCTTCTCCTTTGTGTGCTGATCTTCTGCTGAAGATAGGGCAGTGGGAGGATCCAGGAAGGGGCATTTATTGTAAAACATGATTTCCCTAGTAGAATCCCATAGTCATGTTTAAAGTTTAAGCGAACAATCTGAGTTTACAAGTTTTTATAGCCTTAGCTGAAGGACAGCAGTCTTTCAAATGGTTTACAGCTTCAGTCTTGAACTATTGACTATCCATTCCCTTCACTTATACAAGTGTCTAGTCCTGCAAAAAACACATTTACTTAATCAGTTATCAGTGAGAGGCTAGGTTAACCATGGGCGTTGCGTTCCCTGTAACAGCGGAACACAACACAATGGAAAGTATAAGTATTGCCGCTCCTTAACTGTGCGTTGCGTGCCATATAGTAAAGCATGCTTCTACATGGTCACTTAACGTGTTTGTTGTGCAGTAACGTGACGCACTGCATGCATTGGCCTTTATTCTTACAGTAGAGAAGTACCGTATTTTTCACAAAAGTGGGGGAAAAATAGCAGTGCGTCTTATGGGGGCGAATGCTGCGACCGTCCGGTGAATAGGCTGAGAGGGAGGAGGGGCTGGGGGCCGGCATCTGTTTCTGTAATGGCAGCGGGGCCCGGTGCAGTCACTGTATTCTACTACACCGGGCCCCGCTCACTGTAGTATACGGTAATCATATCTAACTTGTGGGTATTGTTAAAGTATTCCAATCATCTTAAATCTAGCGCTGTACTACTTACTACTAACTTCTTGGCAGTCAGGAGGCTGGGGTGGGCGCAGCTCACTACGTCACGCGACTGCTCCGCCCACTTTAAGAATGAAGCAGGCATCGGGCCCCGCTGCCATTACAGAAACAGATGCTGGCCCCCATTCACTACACATGGACACTGTTATGGGGGGGATCTGTGGATGACACATAAGATAAGATGCTATATATGTGTCATCCACAGATGCCCCCACAATGATCCTCCATAACAGTGCCACCCACAGATGCCCCCCATAACAGTGCCACCCAAAGATGTTCCCCATAACATACGGTAATTAATTATAACTTTTTGTGAATTGGGACATTTAAACTTGCGTTTTTTTATTCCAATTTAAATCTAGTAGGAGTCAGAGTCGGTTCATTTTTTGCCGACTCTGACTCCAGGTACCCAAAATTGCCTCCGACTCCTCAACTCCGACTCCACAGCGCTCCCTGCTCCTTTCTCGATATAGGTGCAAAGGGGGCATATCCTAGCTGGAAGGGGGGGGGGGATTTGACAAACCCTGTACACCAATTTACAAAAGTCACATATTTTTATATAACACTTAGGCTGCATTCACACGTCCGTGGTGTGTTGCGGACCCGCAAATTGCGGGTCCGCAACACACCAGCCCGGCACCCCCATAGAAATGCCTATTCTTGTCCGCAAGCTGCGGACAAGAATAGGACATGCTCTATCTTTTTGCGGACCTAAAGATCGGGGCCGCGCTCTGCAGATGCGGACAGCACACTGTGTGCTGTCCGCATCCATTCCGTCCCCATAGAGAATGAATGGGTCCGCAAAATTGCGGAACGGATGTGGTCCCATTTTGCGGACGTGTGAATGGAGCCTTATTTAGTGCAAAATTTTTAGACCTTTTTTTTTTTTTTTTGCCACTCTTGAGGAAACTAGGTGGATCTTCGGAGACCAAAAACGTACTATAATGGTCATCAGACCGTGCAATAAATTATAGCTCAAAGCTACGCCATCTCTTAGATTGTGTAGATTGATTTTCTGTTGGGTAGACTCCCAGAAAAATGCGGTAAATTTATTAAGAGGCCTGCAACTTATGCAAATATAATGTACATAGCTCACAAGAATCTTATCTTTCACATAAGGAAAAATAATTCAGCGGATGCCTTTTTCTGCTTTCATATTCTATTCTGTGGTTGTAACGTGGTGTCACTTCCCACTCCTTCCATCTCTTTGTGCAGGGCCAGAGCATCATTTCCATGTTGACTGGAGAAGTCATCCCTATTATGGAGCTGCTGTCATCTATGAAGTCGCATGGCGTTCCTGAAGAAATAGATGTAAGCCTTTAAACCCGGCTGTTTGAGGAAAAAGTCTCCAAATCCATCTGTCAGTTCGATGATTAATGTATTCTGGTGTCACTGCGTACATTTGTCATTCCTTAGGAAGCTCTGGGGAATATAGCTCTTTGCCGCCCTCTGCTTTGTCTGCTGTGATGTGGGAAACCTGCAAAAAATATGAGCTTCTTGCTCTGGTAAATAGTGTGTGTGTGTATATACATTATATATGGACAAAAGTATTGGGACACACTTCTTAATCAATGAATTCAGGTGTTTAATTCTGCACCATTGCCACAGGTGTATAAAATCCAGCCATTAGCCGTGAACGAATGGGTTATTCCAAAGAGCTCTCTGATTTTCAGCATGGTCCTGTAGTAGGATGTCACCATTGTAACAAGTCGGACTGAAATTTATTCCCACTGTCAGCTATGAGTGGTATTAGTATAAAGCGAAATCATCCACCCCCTTTGCATGGGGATGAATGATCATTATCGTGATCATTCGTCCCCATGTAGATTCATTATTTGTTGACATCTCATCTTGATTTACACAGGGCAATGTGCTGCTCACAATTGATAATTTTTGGAGACACATGAAAGATGCTTTCATCTGACAGACATTTGCTTGTTTGTCAGGGGATTGGTGGCATCAGCCTCAGGGAACGAACTGCGCATGTGCTAGCTCGCACATTGCGATATTTCAGCGCCCTAGCTTTGTGACGTCGGGGAGAAAGGAGAAGATTCAGAGGATACGGGCTCCTTCACAGTGGGCGTGGCTGGGCTCAGAGTCAGAATCCTGGACTCCTCTCTGAAGCATGGAGGAGACAGGACTCATCTAAGGTTCTAATATATATATATTAATATATATATAATATATATATATATATCTCTCTGGAACCCGCTCTGCCATGAAAGGAAGACAACACTGCACTAATTCACACTCAGTAAGAGTGTGTCGCTGCTTAGTCTACAGAGGGTTAATTGCCAAACCCCTCAATTATACTTCAGGTCAGGAAAAAGTAAATGGTTAGACCCGCGCTGATTGCCTTTTGCATATGTATAAAATCGTGTTTTTTTTTTGACACAATAAAAGCACACAGAGCTATGGGGACTGGATATTGCGGATGTGCTAGCGGCCATCTAGCAACCCATGTCCTCAGCTCTATACACAAAATCCCGGTGACAGGTTCCCTTTAAATGGGCCAATTACTGAGAATGAGGGTTCGTTCCTGATAACTGGTGCAATCATCAGCCTGAGTTAAAGGACCTTAAGGGGCACTTATGCCCTTTAGTTTTAGTGACCATGGGGTCTCACAAACCTGCACAGTTAAAAACCTCTGACATATAACCTGATATTCACTGATAATACTATTGCATGCCTAATATTTGGAATAGTATTTTACCTGCCGACAGCCAGGGAGACACATGTGAGAGGTTCAGGAACCTAGTGATGCATTTACACGAACCGACAGAGCAGGCAGTGGTCGGGAAGGAAGTGTGCATTGCATGCTTGTCAGAGGAGGTGAGAGCTGCCTTTACATGCAGCAATCGCCTCCACTCTATGGGGACGAGCGATGGCTACTGCAGTCACTTGTCCCTATATAGATTCATAGGAGCACATTTATTAAGACCGGCATTTTAGGTGCCGACCTCCATAACTTCAGCGGTTCCACGGCCGCTTCTAAATGTAAGACTGCTCCCTTTCTGTCTTACATTTTAGACCGTTTTCTACGCCTAAAACAGGCGTAGAAAATGGTAAATGAGATAGGCCTGCCGACCCATCCCCACCCGCGCCACACCCACTTTTCTTTTAGACCTGGCATGAGCAGGGAAAAGTCGCAGATTGCTGCTCAATCTGCACCAGAAATACGTCGCGTATAGGCGTATTTCTGTTTCATAAATGACCCCCTTAGTTTCTGGGCAGCAGTTCATTCTGTGTAAACAGTGATGGGGAACGAGCATTCATATGGACATTTGTGCCCAATAACAGTCCTGTGTAGAGGGACCATAAGGTAGACTTCAAACAATTCCTTGGAGAACACTGCTTTAAGGCCTTCTATACTTGTTTTTTATGGCATAGTCATGTCCACAAAGGCATCTTTACTGTCTGTTATCAGATTACAGTGGAGGAGATTGCTGCATGTAAATGCAGCTCTCACCAACCACCTCTGATAAGCAGGCAATGATCAGGAAGAAAGAGTTCCTGTGCCATTATTTGGGTATTCGCATAGATCAGTTATCTCTTATATACATCTGGACAAACCATATTCGAATACCTTATCTACAATAATACAAAACAGAATGAGGGTCAGATCGGTGACCTGATGCAGATGAGCGCAGCATTTCCTAGAAAGAGTCTTGGATATTGTAGGATCAATCAGGATCCGTAGAGGCAAAAAAAAACATCAATCATGGTCTGATCCACATACACTGCTCTTCTCAGTGCCCTCATTTATACTGACATACACTTGCTGGTGTAATGTGCTACGCTCTGTGTGTTTTCCACAAATAATTTTAGAATGACATAAATAGGTCATGCTGGTTCCAGGGGAAGTCCTCCAAAAGTGATCTCCTGACATAAGAGCTTGGCAGAAAATCGCAGATGTATTAATCGTGGTTTCTGTACTTGGATTCTATGAACGGGGTTTCAAGAAACCACAGTGTAAAAATCCACCACAGATTCTAGGCATGCCGCAGATTTTCAAATCCCCAACGTGTCCTATCTTGGAAATGCTGCAGTTCTTATTTGTTGCAATCCGTGGCTCAGTCCACAATGCAGTCAGCAATGAGACCTGCAGGCTTCACTGTAGTTTGTTAATCTACATATGTGTGAAACCAGCCTGTGTGAGATCAGACCTCCGCTTAAGGGTCCATTCACACATCCGTAGTGCATTGAGCAATACACCTGGCTGGCACCCCCATAGAA
The DNA here is from genome assembly GCF_905171765.1 of Bufo bufo. NCBI lineage: Eukaryota > Metazoa > Chordata > Amphibia > Anura > Bufonidae > Bufo > Bufo bufo. The sequence continues at coordinate 380,192,714 of NC_053390.1, forward strand.
ATGCCTATTGAATAGGACATGTTGTGGGGTTTTTTTTCCGGAGCCGCGGACCAGAAGATCGGCGGCGCGCTCCAGAGATGCGGATGCGGAGAGCACATAGTGTGCTCTCCGCATCCATTCCGTCACCAGAGAGAATGAATGGGTCCGCACCCGTTCCGCAATTTGCGGAACGGATGCGGACCCATTATTACGGGCGTGTGAATGGAGCCCAGTCCTGGAGAGCAATGTTCAAGAGGTGAGTGCTACTGCACCTTCATTCCATGCTGACACTCTACCAATGTGTTCTTCAGAGGCTCCTGTGGGATATGTTGTTGGATGTCCTCTTTAAATTTTATATCGTGTGGTTAGAATTTTGGGAAGTTATAGGACTTTTTCATAAAAAAATCATTCATGCTTTAAGTGAAGGGGTTGCCAATAACCAAAAGTCAGGTGAGGTCACTGAGCACCAAAGGCTGGTTGATGTTCTAAACTGTTTTCCATCTTCATCCTGGTAAATGTTGGCATGAACTCCAGTGTCCGCCATCTCTCTACCATTCTAGACTATGGTGCCTTATCCTATTCATCCTTTTGATTTCATTTTCTAGATTGCCACAACAGTTCTCAACGATGACGATATTGGTGACAGCTGCCATGAAGGCTTTCTAAGCAAGTATGTATTACCGATGATTTTCTTTGCTTTCTATGAACGTAGGCATTGTTTTGCTGGAGGCAACGTGTGCGTACAGAAGACCTCTCTGTGAAGTTATCTTCTTAGCCACCGTTCACGTCTTGCTCACTTTAGTTGCTTCCTTTAAATCTCCCTTGGAGCAGGAAGCAATTACTTTATTTTATGCAAAAATGTCTGTTCTCTCCCCTTGTTCAGAGTATGCATTGTGATATCCTGTGCCTTTCTTTCTTTTGCTTTTTTATCAATAGTTCATCGATTTTCATGGTTGTGTAGAATAGGAGGTGTCAGGTTCTAGTGTAGGATGAGTGAATGAACACAGTAGGTGTCATGATGTGGAATCTAACCGCTATGAGAAGCCATGTAGATAAAGCTTTATAAATGAAGAAAGCTCCAGGAAGAGTGGATATATTTCCCCAGCATTTAACTGTACTGTAGTTTAAGTGGAGCGCTCCCGGCTGCTCCGTCTACGTTCCCTCCAGATGCTTCCCACTAATTGTTCTGTAGTGACTGCAGGAGCGTTATGTACTAATCTGGGAACAGTGCTGCATCAGTTCTAGCGGGCTTCAATATTGTTACCAGTGGGAGCAGTCTATCAAAGGGACCCTAACACTAAATTTGGGGCCACTTACCGCCAGCAGATCTGTGTATAGCTGGGGTGTAGCTTTCCAAATATGCCCCTGTCACAACCTGTTGGCATTATGAAGATAGGTGTACTCTCCTCAGCATCTTCTGCACATTGTGCATGCCAAAGCCACGTACTCTTGGGGTCATCTCCGGTACTAGATGAATTATTTTACTACTCCATTCTGAACCAGACTGGTGTGTGAGGGGAATCTAGACCTCAGCTGCATAAAGACATGGGGGCTCACTTACTTTCATACTTGGGGCAGAGGATTCCGGCAGGCAGTTCCGTCTCTGGAACTGCCAGTCGGATCCGGTAAAACGTATGCAAACTGATGGCATTTGTCAGACTGATCCGGATGCGGATCCGTCTGACAAATGCATTGAAATGCCGGATCAGTCTCTCTGGTGTCATCCGGAAAAACGGATCAGGTATAAAAAATGTTTGCATTGTGCAGACCGGAATGCCGGATCCTTTATGCCGGAACACTTAAAGGGTTTCTACCACTTCGTTTTCACATAATTAGCTGTCAGACACTAGCGATCCGCTAGTGTCTGCTCTACCAAACAATCCTAATATAATTGCTTTTGGTGCAGCCTTTTCGCTAAAAGAAGAACTTATATCTATATGCTAATGAGCCTCTAGGCGTCATTAGCACCTAGAGGCTCGGTCTACCTTCACAAAATGCCGCCGCCCAGCGCGTCCCTCCAGCCCGCCCATCTCCTCCGGAATGCGATCCTCCCTGTGAGCCAGCGGACGAATTCTCGCGCATGCGCCGTGCGCGTCTGTATTCGGCGCATGCGCAGTGAATGTCTGACCGCTTCCCTGCTCAGACATCTCCACTGCGCCTGCGCCGATGAAGTCATAGTGCTCCGAGGAACAGGCGCAATGGAGATGTCTGTGCAGAAAGCGGCCAGACATTCACTGCGCATGCGCCGAATACAGACGCGCACGGCGCATGCGCGAGAATTCGTCCGCTGGCTCACAGGGAGGATCGCATTCCGGAGGAGATGGGCGGGCTGGAGGGACGCGCTGGGCGGCGGCATTTTGTGAAGGTAGACCGAGCCTCTAGGTGCTAATGACGCCCCCATAGCACCTAGAGGCTCATTAGCATATCAATATAAGTTCTTCTTTTAGCGAAACGGGTGCACCAAAAGCGATTATATTAGGATTGTTTGGTAGAGCAGACACTAGCGGATCGCTAGTGTCTGACAGCTAATTATGTGAAAACGAAGTGGTAGAAACCCTTTAATGACGGATCCGGCACTAATACACTTCAATGTAAATTAATACCGGATCCAGCATTCCGGCAAGTGATCAGTTTTTTTGGCCGGAGATAAAACCGTAGCATGCTGCGGTATTATCTCCGTCCTGAAATGGCAAAAAGACTGAACTGAAGACATCCTGATGCATCCTGAACGGATTACTCTCCATTCAGAATGCATAGGGATATAACTGATCAGTTCTTTTCCGGTAGTGAGTCCCTAGGACGGAACTCGGCACTGGAAAAGAATAACGCAAGTGTGAAAGTACCCTAACTAAGACAAAATAGACAAAACAGATTACAGTCCTATTATGGGACTTTTTAAGTCTTAGATGGTTGCACTTCTTTAACAAGTGATAAAATACTTCTTTTTTTTTTTTTCTTTTTTTTTCTTTTTTTTTTTTTTTTTTTCTTTTGCCACAGGGAGCATTTCAGACTTCATTTACAAGGTGTTTTTGCTATTAGTACTGAAAATAGTAGTGTAAATGAAGGCATTGCTTAGAAGCGTGGCATTATTCATAAATCGTGTATCATGAGTAGCTTAGAAATAGCTTTAATTAGATAGGGCGCACTGTGAAGTCGAGCAAATGTCGCTGTACATTTAAATACCAATTGAACATCTGTTCTGTTCTTTCATTGACAGTGCCATCAGCTCACATCTGCAGACGTGCGGCTGCTCTGTGGTGGTGGGTAGCAGTGCAGAGAAAGTAAATAAGGTAATGGACTCAAATATCCCCCACACATGTCCATTTGGCTAATAATGAGTGATTCCAAACAGACTAAGGCCTAGTTCACACGAACGTATAGTTTTTTGCGGTCCGTTTTTCACGTATCCGTTGTTCCGTTTTTGAGTTCCGTTGTGTGAACTCTCCGGTCCATGTTATTACTGTTACAGTTGATCCTATACAAGCAGCTAGCTTTACTGTTGACCTTTTGGGTTCAGTTCCGGCAATGTTCTTTCAGAAACGTACAGGCTCCCTTACAAAGGACTACTTTTCAGTCTGAAACACCTGGCTCTTATTAAAACGATGGGGCAGATTTACTAATCTTGTCTAAGATTTAGGCAGTGCAAACAGTCATCCTAAAATGTGCAGACTTATCAGAGTGTTGGTAACATTCTGTGCACCTGGTAGCCTATGTCACATGGCCTGCTATAGGTGGGGCTCGCAGCCTCCTCCTACCCTCCCATTGTGTTAGTGATCTTACAATGGAGGTATGTGGGAGTTTGGCTGTGAGTCGGACCTTGGCACCTATCGGACAGTGTTCACACACTATAGGTAGGTTCCGCGCTACACTGAGATACCTTGGTGGTGTGCACGCGCTCCGATATGTTCCTGACAGGAATATATTGGCTAAAATCTCATTTTTTAACTTCCGTGTGAGGGTTTAGCCTTGTATTGTCAGTTGCATACTATTGTGGTGCACCTTTTGCAGTGATTTATGTATTTGTATATTTTCATCCACACACTATTCTATCTTGTGTAGGATGTTTATGTGGTGTATGTGGTCCGCTGCCGGCATCCTCCATTGTATGCATTTTTGCTGGGGATTGCCGTTTGCAACAGATCACATGAGGAATTGCTCCCCTGGTTATAAATACGCTACAGTATTTGGGGTTTGAGCATTTCCTCCCAGTTAGGCCACTTTATTGTGTGATTTTACTTTTTTTTTTTTTTTTTTTTTTTTTGACTTCTCAGAGTGGCTGAGGCTAGGTGATAAATCCTGGCACTGCTTTACAAGGTCTAATCTAACTTTATACCACCTATTAGTTGGCATATAATCTCTCCATCTACAACCACGCACTCTTTCTCATCAAGCCACGTCCCATTGTCGAGCATGCTGGAAAACGTGTCCAAGATCCGTCTAAATGTGGTATAAGGCATGTCCGCTAAAATTCTTTACAATAACACTATTTTAAAAAAATGTCTCCACTCCAAAGTGAGTCTGCGATATACATGCAGCTCCATGTGCACAGGGATACGTAATGAACATGGATGGCTTTCCGTGCCTCTCATCCCAGTACTGATGGATAAGGTCTTGGAGGAACAATCCATTTTCCGGCCAATTATCAGGGACGGCAACAGTGTGCTGTCTTTTACTCGAAGACCAATGCACTTGACTGAATTAGTCTTACAGGAAAATCGGAGCTGTAGAACTCATGTAAATTGACCCATTGACTTTAATGGGTTAGTATTCAGTCCAGGTACATTTTAAGTAACCATTTAGTTTGGTGGCACATTACCTTCTACATCTGGAAATTATATGATCATTACCTATGTAACAAATTGAGAGATTTCTCTTCCTGGAAATTTTTACGTAGCGTCGGGAGTTAAACATACCCTTTCATAAAAGACAAATGTTTCATGTACTTTCATTAGCTTTGGACTTTTGTTTGACCAGGTGATGAACCTCTTGCATACTGGACGGCAGTCTGGCTGTGTAGAAATGTCCCGAAAACGTTATCCCTTTGAGAAGGCCGCCCCTTCTAGAGCAGATCTTGCTGGGACAGTTTGTTTCCCCGTTGTGTGTGTATATTGGCCTTTTCTTTGAGAAAACCACCCACTTAGAAGTCCATTTTTCACTGCAATTTTGGGTGGTTCATCTCAGAGTGTTCACTGTATTCCAATTGCCTTATTTTCAGGCCTATCTGCTATTTCTAAAGTCATTTTTAGAATGCACTTCAAATCTGCAGGATCTATCTGCATGAGAACAGACCACTCGGGATGATGTGGTGATTGGACATATTGCTAGCTACTATTGAAGATGGAAAAAAACTGCATTTTCAGACTACAAAATGTGTTGTTAAAAATGTCGAGGAATTTAATTTCTTTACAGAATTATTATTGGACCAGGCACTCCAGCTTATAAACGGAGCGATTCTAATTATTTTATAGCAGGGAATTGCACATAATACAATTATTTAACCTGATTTTAAAGAAAGATTTACACATCCCGAACATCAGGCCGATTATCGGAATGAACGCTCATTCCCGATAATCTGCCTGTCTAAATATGCTGCAGATCACCCGATGAATGAGCGAAACGCATGTTTATCGGGGGAAGTGATCGGAGATGCGGACACCTCAATCATTATTCCCAGGCAGCAGATCATGCTGTCTAAATAGCACTGCCCAGGAGCAATGATTTTGTATGGGGCAGCAACGATCCCTCGTCCTCCTACTGTGGAGGTGATCGCTGCATGTAAATACAGTGCTTCACCTCCACTTAACGAGCAGCTGACTGTCCTTCCCAACAGTCCGCTTCTCCAAGCTATCTGTGAATTCAATTTGTCCTATGTAAACACAAAGACTTGAAGGGATTCTACAGGCTATTCTATATGGATGACCTATCCTCAGGATAGGTCATCAATATCAGATCGGCAAGGGTCTGACACCTGGCATCCCCGCCAATCAACTATACGAGGAGACGGCGTGCACAGTGCGCACATGCTGTCTCCCTTCTCTCTTCCTGCTCGCTGCTGCTTTGCCATAGACAGCAGAGGTGAGCAGGAAGGGAGATGGAGCGTGCGCCATGTCCTCATACAGCTGATTGGCGGGGGGTCGGACCCCCACCAATCTGATATTGATGACCTATCCTGAGGATAGGTCATCAATATAGCATAGCCCAGAAAACCCATTTAATTTCAACAAACATTGCATAAATAATAGTCAAAACAAACAATGCAACGAGAGGCGGAGGTGCAGTGGTGCTCTGAGGAGTTAGGCCGGTGCAGCGGTGCTCTGATGGGCTAGGCCAGCCCTCAGTACTCAGAGCGCCTCATTTAGATGTAACTAAAACTAAGAATGTCTCAGAATCGGTAATACTAATTTGGTCATACCAGGCAGTAAGCTTGGTTGAATACGGTTGATTATAGTGACAAATGCACTTTAAAGGGAACCTGTCATCAACTTGCTGACCTCACTGTGGGCAGCATAAATTACTGACAGAAATTCTGTTTTCAGCGGTGTGTCACTCATGAGCTAAAAGTAAGTGGTTGCTGAGAACCAGCATCATAATCATTGCAGCCCAGGCCTTGAAAAGAGTCAAATCTACCTGAGAAGAGTCCTGGTTATTCATAATCTCCTGCACTCTCACCCATCTGCTGATGATTGGCAGTTTTCTCCTAGAGAGAAAGGGAGAAAACTAGGTAGAAGACTGTCCGTCATCAGCAGGTGGGTGAGGAGAGCAGGAATTTATGAATAACCAGGACTCTTCTCAGGTGGCCGGGACTCTTTCCCAGGCCCAGTCTGTAATGATTGTGATGTTGGTTCTCGGCAACCATTTACTTTTAACTTATAAACGACAGACCGCTGATATCAACTCACCTGTCTCTACTTTATTATACTGCCGTTAGTATGGGCAGCATAAAGGTGATGACGGGTTCCCTTTAAGACTACCTAGACACTATGCAGGTTACGCACTGCTTTTCCACATGGATTCTCGTGCACAAAAACTGCAGTGTAATACAGTACCAGCAACATGGACGAGATGAGAGAAATCTTATGTAGACTTTGCTTTTTTCCTTCTGTGCGGAAATTGACTTGCCATGCAGATGTTGACATCCACAGCGGATTTCACCCTTTTCAGTGGAAGGGCGAGACCTGCGTGAAAACCAAATCAAATCCGCACCAAAAGCTGCAAGTGAAACCCGAGATCTGTGGATTTTCCCTTAGTAAATCTGCACCGGTGAGCAGGTATCCTTAGTATACAGTATGTGTGGCATATGATCTAAGCAGCTCCAGATGTTTGTTTCTATGTATCCACAGTCGGAATACCTTTTATCCAGCCATCTCCTGTAATGACTACAAGTAGTGCACTCACACTGTCAAAACTACTTGAAGTCTTTCAGACTATAAAAAAATGAAAAGCAATTGATCTCCCATAATCCCCTCACTTCCTCTAAAGCATTTCAGTCCTTTTCATGTGTGATAATCCTCTTGCAGTGCAGTATAGCGCCAGAATAGTGTTACAGCATGGGGCAGACCTGACTTGAGGAAGTTGAAATACTATACAATATCAGTAACAGTAAATATCTCAGCAGCAGACACACATTCTCACACACTGCGCTTTTGGACTAGAAGACACACACTTATAGTCTGCAGTGGGGGTAGTCCAGCTGACTGCTCCCTTAAAGGGGTTATCCAAGAGTAAGACAGACCTCCACAGTGGAGATCATACTTATGTGGTGCCCGCCATGGAGTTTGGTGTCTAATGCTCCCCATCCGTCCGTTCTCCCTGCCATGCTGAGATCAACATCTGTCGACAGGGGGGAGCGTGGCCGCTGCAGCCAGTCACAATCTGTAGCGGAGGCCTGCTCTGCTTGTGTAATGTGACTAGTTACTCATACAGTGTTTTGCTGGGTCATTGACAGTGGCAGACCACGCAGCTGCTATGGGGTCTGTGGGGACAGGGGCCCCGGGCGCTGCAACCTAGCTGTGCAGAGTAGAAGATATCAGGTGGAGAAAGACCTGTCTGACATGTGACCAGTGCAGCGAAGTGGTGAAGGACCTAGGTGATGGCACAATGTGAGGAGGCAGAGCTTCTGTGTTGTGGGCGATTGAGAGGTTAGTGGTTTCTCTTCCTCTAAGGCCTCGTTCATATTTCAGTGTCCATCTAAAGTCCGTGGAAAATGTGTCTGTTTTAAGCCTCATGCAGACGTCCATGGAACACGGTCCATGAGATACCAGACCTGCATTGCAGGAGCGCATGGCGTCATAGCAACCAATGACGCTGTGCGCTCTTGCCATGCCAGTCTGGTATCTCACAGACCGCGTTCCACGGACATCTGCATGAGGCTTTATCTGTGAAGATGTTTGTGATTAATCCATATTTGGTCTCTGTGTGCCATCCACATTCCATGGACACCTCTCAGCTGAAAATGAATTTCCAGAGCACTTCCTACCAATGCTCCTTGAAGAACCACAAACAGAACACAGATGCCATCCATGTTGTGTCTCGGACTTTAATGGCCGTGTCTGGTCTGCATCACAGACCAAAGTAGTGCATGCTTCCATGATTTTCCTACTGACCCACAGTCTGTGGAAAACCGCTGATGTGTGAACAAACACATTAAAATGAATGGGTACACCCGCTGTCCGTGGAGAACATGGACAGTACACGTCTGTGATTCACTGAAGTGTGAATGAGGCCTAACTTCTAATGTCTTATGATGTAAAAATATCATATCCATGCTGGGAGTTGTAGTTCTTTCCTATTATATCCCTCCCCATGAAATGTCCACTAATGCCCTATAATAACAGTTGGGACATGCTGGTAGCTTTAGTTCTCTCCCCCTATGTGCCTCTCTCTGTCCCATTATGCCCTATAATAAGTCTAGACATGTTGGCAGTGGTAGTTCTCTCTTCTTATACCCCTCTCCCTATAATGTCTACTGATGCCTCATAATAACAGTCTGGACGTGCTAGGAGTTTTAGTTCTCTCCTTTTAACCCCCTCCATGTACTTAGACTTGTAGTTCTCTTGTCGCTATTATGATGATCTGCAGCATCTGAGGTTTGTATTTGGCTTTGTTCCCATCTGCGCTAGTAACTTTATGTTCTGCCCGGTCATAGGAGCACAACAACGAAAATCACGGTAGTGCTGGATCTGGCACATCATGGACAACCCCCAACGGATACCACTGACTGAGATCTGATAGGTTTCCATCATTGATCCTGGCAGGCAGCAAAATTTTGTCCAGTATTAATGACCTGATCTGCGAAAGAGGCTCTTAGCACGGATGTGTTCAAAGCCTTATGTGTTCTGTAGCAGATTATGATGATTTGCAGGCGCCGAGGAGTGTATTATGAGGTTCTGCAACAGTCTGTAATAGGTGGCCAAGATACAGTGTGTCATTTAATGTATTATGTGTATGCTGCAGAGCTGTGTGCATAATGTCATGCTCATGAAGAAAAAAATGCCCAAAAAAAATAAAAAATCTAGTAGAATAAGAAGCATGGCGGGACACCCGTGGAGCAATGACAGGAGACACATTTACTTTGGTTTTGTTACAGTGGTAAGCTGATCACACACACTAAGGTAAACAGGAGCTCCTGTAAACTTTTAATCCAATCTACGCTATATTTTTTTATTTTTTTCATTTTGCATGTTTAATACTCATCCTAAACAGCGGGTACTTCCCGCATTAGGACAAGCATTCTCGTCCTGCAATTAGTCCCGTCCCCCACATGCACCACCGCAATCACCTGCTGTATCCGCTAAGTTTAAAACAAGTGTTTTTTAACAATAAAAAATTCTAAAGTTTCAAGTTAAAAAAATAAAGCGCCCTTTTCCATCATGAAGCCATGTGCAATAAAAAAAAGACATCTTTGGTATCACCGTGTCCGTAATGACCTGCTCTATAAAAATTTCACCGATGTTCCCTGTCAGATAAACGCCTTTAAAAATAAAAATATTGTCAAAATAGTCTTTTTTTTTTTTTTTTTTTTTTTTTTTTTTTTTTTTTGACGGGTCAAATCAGTCAGTACACCCTTTTAATAAATTCCTTTAGGGGTGTAATTTCTAAAATGGGTTCACTTTTTCAGGGTTTCCACTCTATGGGTAACTTGGGGTCTCTTTGCTGCCTACAGGGAAAATAGACTAAAATGGAAAGTCTACAAAAAATGGGAAATGTTAAAAATTCACTTCCATTTTCATTTAATTCTTGTGAAACATGTAAAGTGTTAATAAATCATTTGTAAAATCAGTTTTGAATAATTTGAGGAGTATAGTTTCTAAAATGGGGCCCTTAAGAAAGTTGGTTTTGGAAATTTTCTTCGTTTTAGCGCTTCGAAAATTCTTAGCCTTCTAACATACTAAAAAAATAAAATGACCTTTACAAAATGATTCCAACATAAAGTAGACATATGGGGAATGTTAATTAATAACTAGTTTGAGGTATCACTAAGCTGATTTTTCCAAATTTTGCATACATTTGGGTTGTTTTTCTAAATAAAGGTGAAACCTATTGACTCAAATTTACCACTAACCTGAAGTACGATGTGTTACGAGAAAACAATGTCAGAATCGTTTGGATAAGTAAAAGCATTCTAAAGTTCTTCTTACTACATAAAGTGATACGTCAGATATGCAAAATTTGGCTTAGTCCTTAAGGTGAAAATTGGCTGTGTCTTTAAAGGTGTATTCCCATGTTAGACAATGGGGGCATATCGCTAGGATATGCCCCCATTGTCTGATAGGTGCGGGTCCCACCGCTGGGACCCGCACCTATTTCGAGAACGGAGCGGGGAGCGCTGTGGCTGGAGGACCCCAGATTTCCTGGGGTCCGTCCACCACCAAGCGCTAATCCCCGCCTCTCCTATAGAAGTGAATGGGAGCGTGCCGCTTATGCGTGGCCCTTGGTCCCATTAATTTCTATGGGGCAGATGGCAATAGCCGAGCCAGTGCTCAGATATTTTTGGCGGCCCCATAGAAATGAATGGAGGGTGGCTGCGCATGCGCAGTGCGCTCTCCTTCACTTTCAGGGCTCCGTTCTTGATATAGGTGCGGGTCCCAGTGGTGGGACCCGCACCTATAAGACCATGGGGGCATATCCTAGCGATATGCCCCCATGTCTGAGATGAGAAAACCCCTTTAAGGGGTTAAGGTAATTAAGTTTGGATACGTTGATGCATTAACCATCATAATTTTTCTTTTCTCCTTTGGTTAAGATGGTAAAGACGTTGTGCTTATTTCTATCTCCGACCGACCGTAAATGCTCCCGACTTTGTAAAGCTGAGTCTTCGTTCAAGTATGAATCTGGGCTGTCCGTACAAGGACTGCTAAAGGTTAGTCGATATAGACTTGCATGTATCACTGCAGAAATCAAAAGGTTGTAGTCTGTTGCTCTTCACTGGCTGATGAGTTGACTTGTCCTGATTCACAGATCCATATGAAAAGGCATCCTTGATATGTTCCATAAAGGGGTTATACCATCTCAGACATTGCTAGGATATGCCCCTAATGGCTGATAGGTGCGGGTCCCACCTCTGCATGCGTGGACACCCTCCATTCATGCCTACGGGAGCACCGAAAATAGCCGAGCACTTATCAGACATTGGGGGCATATCCTATTGGTTTGCCCCCATTGTCTGAGATGGTACAACCCCTTTAACACAGACTATTTTGAATGCAGTTGTTGGCCTGTATGTCCACATAGGTCCATGATCCATGAGTCAGAGACCAAAGTGCATGCCCTGGGATTGGTCTGTGGAAACACAGAAGTGTGACTAACATAGTTTACCTCTATGGGTCTGTGCGATGTACATGTGCAACCCTTTACAAATGTAAATTACCGTGTTTTTTGCATTATAAGACTACCCTGATATGACACACCTAGGTTTTAGAGGAGGAAAAAAATATTTTTCATTAGACTTTAGAACAGACCCCGAATCTTCATCAGACACCATCAGAGTTAAAATAAATAAATGATCTTACCTCTCCTGCTCCACCGCCACTCTGCACATCCAGCCACTTGTCCTGCACTCACCGCTCCCTGTTCTTCTTTGGGCCCGCTCTGTTCTGTGACCTGACTGTGTACAACATCAGGTCATAGTGCACACACTACATCCTGACGCTATACACAGTCGGACACAATGCAGTGTGCCGCCTGGAGGAAATACAGTGAGTACAGGCAGCGCTATGCTCACCGCTCCTCATGCCTCCTGCTTCCTAGTCAGCACTTCTATAATAGAAGCACTCATTAGTGTTTGCTTTATAAGACTTGCTGCCATTTTTTTCCCAAAAAAGTGTGTCTTGTAAAGTGGAAAATACGGTACGTGTGTGTGTGAATCAGGCCTTAGGTCACACATGTATTGTTGCTTGATGCACCTTCTGCAGTAGGTTAGAGCAGACAACTTAAGCCTTATTCACACGTCAGTGTTTTGGTCAGTGATTTTCATCAGTGATTGTGAGCCAAAACCAGGAGTGGAGCCTCCACAGACATAAGGTATAAGGGAAAGATCTGCTCCTGTTCTATGTAAAGAGCCGCACCTGGTTTTGGCTCACAAGCACTGATGGAAATCACTGACGTGTGAATGAGGCATTAGACTTTTTCAGTTCAACACACCTAGAACCTAGAATATTTCAGGCCCGGGGGAATGGAGAGCTTAGTGTTTTTTAGAGCGGCAGCTGGTTTTGGCTCACAATTACTGATGGGAATCACTAAGGGCTGTTTCACACGAGCGGATGCCGTGCGTGACATCCGCTCCGTGAATGACAGCCAAGACCCGATGCAGACTGCAGAAGCACGGAGCATTAACATGACTGATAATGCTCCGAGCCTCTCTGATCTCTTTACTACGAAATCACAGTGACAACTTTATCTCATTGTGATTTCGTAGTAAAGAGATCACAGAGAGGCTCGGAGCATTATCAGTCATGTTAATGCTCCGTGCTTCTGCAGTCTGCATCTGGTCTTGGCTGTCATTCACGGAGCGGATGTCACGCACGGCATCCGTTCGTGTGAAACAGCCCTAAGGGTACTTTCACACTTGCGGCAGAGGAATCCGGCAGGCAGTTCAGTCGATGGAGCTGCCTGCCGGATTGGCAAAACATATGCCAACTGATTGCATTTTAAGACTGATCACGATCCTGATCAGTCTTACAAATGCATTGAAATGCCGGATCCGTCTTTCCAGTGTCATCCGGAAAAACGGATCGGGCATTTTATTTTTTTCACCTTTTTTTTCGGTCTGCGCAGACCAGAAGGACGGATCTGGCATTCCGGTATTTTGAATGCTGGATCCGGCACTAATACATTCCTATGGGGAAAAAATGCCGCCATTCCGGCAAGTATTCTGTTTTTTGGGCCAGAGATATAACCGTAGCATGCTGCGGTATTATCTCCATCCTGAACAGTCAAAAAGACTGAACTGATGCATCCTGAACGGATTACTCTCCATTCAGAATGCATGGGGATATAACTGATCAGTTCTTTTCTGGTATAGAGCCCCTGTGACGGAACTCAATGCCGGAAAAGAAAAACGCAAGTGTGAAAGTACCCTAACTGAACACTGACTATGTGAATAAGGCCTTATTTAGGTACTGTTTATTTTAATGCTTTCCAACTATAAACTATTAAAAAAAAAAATAATTATCTCCCCACCTTCCAGGTACCATAATCTTTAGGCCTCTTTCACACGAACGATACGGATTGGCTCCGGATGCGTTCAGTGAAACTGGCACTATTTTGCAAGCAAGTTTTGTCTGCGATTGCGTTCAGTTTTTTCAGCGCGGGTGCAATGCATTTTGATGCGTTTTTCACGCGCGTGATAAAAAAACTGAACGTTTACATACAACATCTCCTAGCAACCATCAGTGAAAAACGCATTGCATCCGCACTTAGTGCCTATACTAGGATGGGCACAGAATGTTCCAGACCATTGCTTAACAGGTGTGTGTTGTGTGGCAATAGCAAATTATCTGATATGTGGCCTTGAACCTGAATCTAACTTAGGCCTCTTTCACACAAGCGAGTTTTCCGTGCGGGTGCAATGCGTGATGTGAACACATAGCACCCGCACTAAATCCTGACTCATTCATTTCAATGGGTCAGTTCTGCGTTGTGTGAAAATCGCAGCATGTTCTATAGTCTGCATTTTTCACGCAGCCCTGGCCCCATAGAAGTGAAAGGGGCTTCAGTGAAAAACGCATTGCATCCAGAAGCAAGTGTGGGTGCGATGTGTTTTTCACTGATGGTTGCTAGGAGATGTTGTTTGTAAACCTTTAGTTTTTTTTATCACGCTCGTGAAAAACGCATCAAAACGCATTGCACCCGCACGGAAGAAACTGAACAACTGAACACAATTGCAGACAAAACTGAGTGAACTTGCTTGCAAAATGGTGTGAGTTTCACTAAACGCATTCTGGGCCAATCTGTCAACGCTCGTAGCGAACAACAGAATAATGGAATTGCTGTATCCTGCATGTGTCAGTATTTTGTCCCCCAGAATCCCAGCATTCATGCCGGACAACCAGTAAATCCCATTACTGTGAATGCAATTCCAGTATTCTGTCCTTTGCAGAAACAGAATACTGTAAATGTAAATGCTAGTAAGGTCAACCCTTATGTTTATTATTTTATTTATGTTTATATATAAAATAGCGAAAGGGGATAATTTGAATACTTTTCGTGTGTATATATATATATATATATATATATATATATATATATATATATATATATATAATTTTGTGGACGTGGCTAAAATACGACCTTGGGCAGCGCGCCTGCCTAGAACCTAAACCGGCTGGTGTGTGCCTGGAGCCGGGTACGAGAGCAGCCTAAAAGGGGGCAAAAAGGAAATTAACATAGTTAAGGTACAAGACTTTATTACCTTATAATACCAATGACCAAAACGCCTGCAAAAAATCTCCACCTGTGGGTTAGGTATGTATCTGGTGAAGCAAGACTAACGCCACCTTCCCATCTTTCGGATGACATGGGTGGGGACCCCATGCCGGGAAGCCGCTCCAATGCGGAAGGAATGGCCGGATATAGCACCGGGGTCAAACCCCAAGCCAGCAGCAACCGTGCGGATGTGGCTGATGAACTGCGCCGCGGTGAGAGCGCCATCGAGATGTGATAGTAGAGGGCTGTGAGGTGGAGCATCCTGGAGGGCGAGCATGAGCTGGCCAAACACCTGTACCGGGCACCATTTATTACTAGTCGGGAAAAACTGAACCTCCACCGGGGGGCCTGTTTGACTAGTCTTGGTGGAAATTAACTTCAGCGTGTAATGGTCTAGATTCCGCACCAGCTGTTCTCTGTGCAGACTGCACCGCCCTGCCGTACTGCAAGTGAACTCGCCTGGCCTAAGGAAGCTGTAAAAGCCCAAATACATGGCAACTTTAAAGACCAAGCTGGAGAAGGGCCCAAAAGGAGCACCATCCCGGGCAGAAGACAATCTCCGGAACATCTCCCCAGTGACGCCCTGTCTGCGGGACAGGGGATTGGGCCTACCCTTCTGGACCCCTCGCAAGGTGGCCTTAATCGCGTGCGCAGAAAAAATGGACCCGCCCCCTGGGTTGCGGAGCATGGTGTGCTGTTGGACGCCCGCCAGGTACAACTTAATGGTATTGTAGGAGAGGTGTAACTGGTGGTGACAATGGGCAATGAAGGCCATGATGAAAGGAATGTCCACCAGGCCACCCTGCGGGTGCAGACGCAAAAGCTCCTGGAAGGTTCTCCGGCCTGAAAGATAGTTCCTGGCCGTACTGGGGGCGAGGGACTGCTGCGCCAGGTCGTTTGCCGAAGAGACGAGCATGCCTAGTCCATTGTCGGGGGAACTGAAAGCCGGGGTGGGATATCTGAGCTGCTCGGCCTCTGGCATGACCTGAAAAAAGAGTGTGAAATTAAACCGGGATAGTGCGTCAGCTGCCACATTTTGCTGACCCGGAATGTGGCTACAATGCACATGAAAGTTGTGTGACATGGCCAGCCAAACCAGCTGGCGCAATAGTGCCATGATTTTGGGGGACTTGGCCCTGCCCTTGGCTAAGATGTCGACCAAGGCCTGGTTGTCTGTCACGAACATCACTGGCAAGTTAGCCCAGAGGTGACCCCATGCCTGGGCTGCTGCAACGATTGGGTACAACTCCAACAGGGAGGAGGTGCGGATGGACTCGGCCTCCTCTAGGATAGAAGTGGGCCAACGGTCCGCTAGCCAACGGGGACCCCAAATAGCCGCGTAGCCGCAGGATGCAGCAGCGTCCGAAAAAATTGTCGGGCAGGAGGGACACCAAGGAGACGCCGTTCCATCGGGACAGGAACAATTCCCACATGGCCAGGTCTGCCATGGCCTGGCCGTCCAACCGGATGACGCTGTCCTGCTCGGGTGCTGAGGGAAGAAGCTGGAGCAAAATTGAGCCGCCCCAGAAGAGATTGCAACTCGACTCTAGTGAGGCACCCCGTGGAAGCCGCCTGGGAAATGACCTCCCGACACTGAGCGAGTTTCTCTTCCGGGAGGCTGGCCTGCAATAGAACCGAATCCAGGACGATGCCCAGGAATGAGACCCTCGTGGCGGGACCCTCAGTCTTTGACTCCGCGGCCGGAACAGCCAGCCTGGCGAACATCTCCAGGAGGACGGTGAGAATGCCAGACCCGCCCTGCGGGTCCTCCACGACTAGAGAGTCATCGGGGTAGTGGGTGACTGACCGGAGGCCCCTGTGATGGACCAAGATCCAATGTAGCGCCTTGGCCAGTTGGTCGAATAACCAGGGGCTACTCTTCAAACGTGAGTCTGTTGGCGAAAAAATACTGCCCGGCCCACTCAATGCCGTAGAACTGCCACAACTGAGGTTGGATGGGAAGGAGCTTAAACGCATCGGCGATGTCCACCTTTGCCAACCAAGCGCCCTTACCATGCAACAGGATGGCCTGAATTGCGTCGTCCACTGAGGAGTAACGCATGGCAAATTCCTCCGAGGGAATCGGGGAATTAAGGCTAGGGATTCCGGAAACATGAGGGGCGGACAGGTCATAATCAACCTTTTTTTATTGGTATTTTTCTTCGATACTAAGCCGATGGGGTTGATTCACCATGAAGAAAACGGGATGAGCGGGAAAGGGCCTATGAGAAACCCTTTAGCCACTTCCGACTGGAGCAACTCGCTAGTTGCTGGAGGGTCCAGGGTGGCCGACAGCAGATTCCTGCCTTCCCAGGGAACCTGTGGCAGCGTGATGAGCCCTGTGTGGAACCCCTGGCGGAAGCCCGCCAACAGGAACGCCACAAAGTCCTGATCATGGTGATCTTGAAGGAGCGCCGCCAAGAGGTCCACGTTAATGTTGGCTAGTCAGGACCCTTTAGCAGACTTTTTGGGGCAGGCGGACCGTGGATGGGCCCTGAAGCACAGGGAGCAGACGTGTAGGGATCTGCAGCTGGCATAAGAGCACCCCTCTGAGTTGAAATTGTTGCAGACCTGGCTTTTTCCCAAGTAGACAATGGGTCTGCCTAGTTTGTCAGTGGAGGGATTAGACGGAAAAGACCCGGAGGTGCCCGGGAGGGCCCTGTCCTGAGACGGGTGGGCGCTATTTGGGCACCATTCAGAAGAGTGGAAGATTGATTGACACGTCGCACAGTTGGGTGCCCTGAGGCCAGCGAAGTGACGACAGAAGAGCTCCGTGTCAATCAAAGACCAGCTGGTGACATACTGGAATTGCGCCAACGCTGCCGCCGCCTTAGCCGAAAAGGAACGATGGTAGTCGTAGAAGGCCGACCCACCATACTTGTGCCCCAGGTCAGTGACCAGGCACAAGTAACTGTCCAGCTCTTCTCTCCTCTCCGGCTGTGCGGTGCAGATGATGTCTCTGAAGAGGCTGAAAGCCAAGACAAACTCAGGGATTGTCAACTTGCGGTTAAGCCGCGAGTCCTTGGCCCGGAGGACCACCGACGCATCGCCACAGTTGATGATCCTGTTCTCGGGTACGTCTTGAGTGGCAATGAGGATTGACGCCAGGTTGACATCTTTCCCTGCCAGAATGTCTCTTTTGAGGTTGTCGGGAATGAAGTGAGAGGGGGACACCTGGGGAATGGGCCTTGGCGTACCTGTAGCCAGCCAACCCGATGTAGATGGTGCCATCAGCGGGACGGGTGACGGGGGTGCCATGGGTGGCCGGGATTCCAGCTCTGAAACCCTTGCCCGAACGTCTGCTACCGAGTCGACCAAGGAGTTTAGGGTCGACTGTAGCTGCACCAGTGACAACTGGATGGATGACTCCTCCTGCTGCACTGCCGAAGTGCTGGGGCTGGTCATGAGCAGCTTGTACAGCTCTGCCTTCCTTGCGGTGGCCGGGTGCGGAATGCCTCTTCGGTTCAGCTCAGCCAATAGCTTTGGTATGGTCCAGCTCCGAAGGGATGATGGACCCGCCTGGCCTGATATGGTCGAGCCGGAGACGGACAGGCCGTCCTCCATATCCGAAGCACGAGACATGGCAGTGCTGCAAGAAAACAAAAGGCATGACAGATAAAGAGGAAAAAAATAATAATAAAACGAGAGGGTGATGACGGAATGGTATTTGAATTGGTGCACGATAGAGAAACACGTACCGAATAAGAACCCGTAGGATGGCTCAGTAGAACCTGACCTAGCCGGACAGATGAAGGGACAATTAAAAGCGTGAACATGATCTGACCGGGACCCCGACTGAGTCAGTGCGCACTTACCTGAATAGGACCGATTAGAACGGAAAAATAGGAAAAAACCCCACTAGAAGAGAAGAACTCTGCGCGAGGCGGCCGGAGGAACAAGGAGACACACGTAGCAAACACAAGTGCAAATTCCATGAACCGGAACGCCTACTAAGGTGAGGGAAGAGGGGTTTATAAAGGCTCAAGCCCCTCCCACAAATGCAGGCTGAACTTCAGCCTTACCAACATCCAATTTCTAAAAAACATTTTTTTACTTTTTATTTTTTGTTCTTCTAGGAAATTTGAACATGCAATCATTCAATCGCTTATACCATACACTGCAATATTTTATTATTGCAGTGTATGTATATATAGATACCTCACAAGAAGACCTGCCAATGGCAGTTTTTATAGTGACAGGCCTGGAAGCTTTCATAAGGACCCAGGCTGCCACGACAATCGATCAGTGCCCCACAGAGTCCCTTTCCTCTGTCTAACCGCACAGATGCCGTGGTTGCTATTGACCACAGTATCCTACAAGTTGAATGACCGAGGTTGGAGCTATCACCGTTAATGGTCACTATGGGCGGATAACAGCTGTATTACACAGCCAGCACCCACCACATATGGAGCAGGCTCAGCTGCTAGGCCCGCTCCATACTCCCCTTCTGCCATTTTGACATAAGTGCATGCCAAATGTCTGCAAGAGATTGTGAGACTAGAAAAATATGACTGTTTTCCAGAAATACTGCCGCTCTTTTCTGCAGCCTGTGTGTATTAGTGCAGCACAATTCAGTCAGGGCCAATTTGCAATGCTGCTTTACCAAACAGATCTGGCAAAAGGTAGCCATGCTTTTCTAATCTCATATAAATGTCTCCACATATGTTGGATAATTGGATTGGCATGATTTGATGATCACCATGAGTGATGCGCTTGTATTGTGGAGGTGTGTGTGTATATATATATATATATGTGTGTGTGTGTGTGTGTGTGTGTATATATATATATATCTCTGCAAAGAAAAAGGGGGTCAGTCAGCACATCCCAATGCGCAGGGGCATGTTGCTATGGCTGAGAACAACACTGTAAGACAAAACATGCAATGCAACAGCTCTCTGCAAACCAAATAAAGTACAAAAATGCATAATTGCTAGTGCTATACTTATAAATTAGAGATGGTTGGCAAATCATTTTGTACAAAATTATTTGAGCCCGTCTGCTACACGTCAAGGCGTTCTCTGTAAGACGGGTTCCTAACACTAAATTCTACCTGTTATGTGCCATGACGGCTACCATACAATTCAGGGAGTGT
Organism: Bufo bufo; assembly: GCF_905171765.1. NCBI lineage: Eukaryota > Metazoa > Chordata > Amphibia > Anura > Bufonidae > Bufo > Bufo bufo. The sequence continues at coordinate 380,212,707 of NC_053390.1, forward strand.
AGGTTCCACATGCATGCTGGGCCTGCTATAATTTCTGTCATTTTTGGTGCCAAAATGGCCTCCATTATATCCAAGGAATGCAGGTACCAACATACATGCCGGGCCCACTCCACACCTATCCTGGTGCCAAATGGCCACCAAAGACTGCAATGAGAGTCCACAACTATATCTCTCCTGGTGCCAAGTGAATCGCCTTGACGTGCGGCAGACGGGCTCAAATAATTTTGTACAAAATGTATTTGCCAAGCATCTCTAATTTAGAAGTATAGCATTAGCAATTATTATGCATTTTTGTACTTTATTTGGTTTGCAGAGAGCTGTTGCATTGCATGTTTTGTGTGTGGGTATGTGTATGTGTATATATGTATGTATGTATGTATGTATGTATATGTGTATATATATATATATATATATATCACCTAAAGAATTATTAGGAACACCTATTTCTCATTAATGCAATTATCTAGTCAACCAATCACATGGTAGTTGCTTCAATGCATTTAGGGGTGTGGTCCTGGTCAAGACAATCTCCTGAACTCCAAACTGAATGTCAGAATGGGAAAGAAAGGTGATTTAAGCAATTTTGAGCGTGGCATGGTTGTTGGTGCCAGACGGGCCGGTCTGAGTATTTCACAATCTGCTCAGTTACTGGGATTTTCACGCACAACCATTTCTAGGGTTTACAAAGAATGGTGTGAAAAGGGAAAAACATCCAGTATGCGGCAGTCCTGTGGGCAAAAATGCCTTGTGGATGCTAGAGGTCAGAGGAGAATGGGCCGACTGATTCAAGCTGATAGAAGAGCAACATTGACTGAAATAACCACTCGTTACAACCGAGGTATGCAGCAAAGCATTTGTGAAGCCACAACACGCACAACCTTGAGGCGGATGGGCTACAACAGCAGAAGACCCCACCGGGTACTACTCATCTCCACTACAAATAGGAAAAAGAGGCTACAATTTGCACGAGCTCACCAAAATTGGACTGTTGAAGACTGGAAAAATGTTGCCTGGTCTGATGAGTCTCGATTTCTGTTGAGACATTCAAATGGTAGAGTCCGAATTTGGCATAAACAGAATGAGAACATGTACCCATCCTCTGATGGCTACTTCCAGCAGGAAAATGCACCATGTCACAAAGCTCGAATCATTTCAAATTGGTTTCTTGAACATGACAATGAGTTCACTGTACTAAAATGGCCCCCACAGTCACCAGATCTCAACCCAATAGAGCATCTTTGGGATGTGGTGGAACGGGAGTTTCGTGCCCTGGATGTGCATCCCTCAAATCTCCATCAACTGCAAGATGCTATCCTATCAATATGGGCCAACATTTCTAAAGAATGCTATCAGCACCTTGTGGAATCAATGCCACGTAGAATTAAGGCAGTTCTGAAGGCAAAAAGGGGTCCAACACCGTATTAGTATGGTGTTCCTAATAATTCTTTAGGTGTGTGTGTGTATATATATGTGTGTGTATGTATGTATGTGTATATATATATAATATAAAAAATCATATACCTTTGCTTTGAGTTGCCCTAACGTTTAAGTGTCAGATTCAGTGCAGCTGTCAAGTTAAGATTGTGTTGTTGCAGAATCTGCAAAATTGAACCATGCACACAAGGCAATTGGTGGCATTTAACAACTGGGGAGCGTGCTCCATTTTTGTGTATTGTAGTAGAAGTACATTAGTTTATAGGTGTACACAAATGCTTGCGAAGACAAATTATAAACGGCACTTTATTGATTTCAGGATGCAACTGGAAGCTTTGTGCTGCCGTTCCGCCAGGTGATGTATGCTCCGTACCCTGCTACCCATATTGATGTTGACGTCAACACCGTAAAGCAGATGCCCCCTTGCCATGAGCACACATATAACCAGCGCCGGTACATGAGGGCAGAACTAGCTGCCTTGTGGAAGGCCACTTCAGATGAAGAAATGGCAGGGGATTCCGTCATACACACGGATGAAAGCTTCACCCCTAACTTGTGAGTGGAGCCTGTGTTAAAGTCAATTTTCATATTAACACTGCCCTGCTTTCAGCATTTCCTGTGATAGAATTCCTGCTGTGCAAACTAGACTCGTCAAGAGCCGACATTTTTCCTGATGTCTAAAATGCATTCGATGAGTGACATCTTAAGTGTATGAAAGCTAATTTGAAAGTCTGCAAATATTGATGGAAAATAGTATTAATAGAGAGATGAAGACTGCAGTTAGCTGCTTAGTTGAGCAGATAAATGGATGGGTACAGCGGGGTGGCCGGCATTAAGCAAGTGTCTAGTGAAATGGTAATTTCATTACTTCCGCAGAGCATCCTGCTCCTTTGTACTAAAGCAGTCCCTTTTCCAACTCTCCCTCACACTCCAACGAAAGGGTTGGATGATTTTAGCACACGTCTATTCAGTCTTAATGTACTTAAACAGACAAAAACAATTCTCAAAACTAAACCTAGTGGTAAAATGAAATTCTCCTACTTCATGCTTCATGTCCTTGTGTGCATTGTTTTCTTCTAGGAATATTTTCCAAGATATTCTACACAGAGACACATTCGTCAGCAACTTCTTAGAACAGGTAGTGTATGCACTTTGAGAAGCATTGACAGTGGTGGTGGTTTATTGGATTACTCAGCATAGGTTGATGGGTGTTTTCCCTTAACTTTTTTTAGCCCATTACATAATGCTGTGTAGTGAGGGTATACATTTATACTCTAAGAGCAGTGCCAGATCTTAGTGTACATTTCATTGCCATTTCAAAGATCTCCGTGACATCTAAAAGGGCAAACAATACCTTCTGCATTTGAAGCTGTTGTTCTGGATTTTAAAATCCAGTATTTTTTTTTAACTATAAGACTCACTTTTTAGCAGGAGAAAGTCTTGCTTATAAGTGCCTGTATGTTACAGTCCTCAGTCAGGGTGGTCCAGCAGTGCCAGACCTCCCTGACTGCTTCCTCAATGATCTAGAGAGCACTTTTCTGGATCAGTGAGAGAGCTGTGCATTTACAATCCCTGCCAGATACCGATCTGTGTAATCAGTGCCGGCAGGAGAGGAGGCTGAACGATCATTCAGCTCATGGAGAGGAATTGCTGTTTGTTTCAGTGGTCAAAAGATGACACCCTAGGGTTAAAGGTGTTTTCCCAGATTTTAAGGCTGATGACCTATCCTCTGTATAGAAAATGAAGAGAGGTAGCGGCAGCATCTCCAGTGAATCCTTTATTGGACGGACTTTACAGAAAGTGTGCTATAAAATCAAGCCGCAACGTTTCGGCTGTATCCCAGCCTTTGTCAAGCTTGACAAAGGCTGGGATACAGCCGAAATGTTGCTGCTTGATTTTATAGCACACTTTCTGTAAAGTCCGTCCAATAAAAAATTCACTGGAGATGCTGCCGCTACCTCTCCATTTTCTATACGGTCGACTGCTGAGGATCTGCGGTCGTGGCTCGGCTGTTGCCTTACCGATGTGGCCATTTATGTCCGTGGGTGCTGCTCTACAAACACTTTTGTCTACTATCCTCTGTATAGGTCATCAGTATCTGATCAGTAGGGGTCCGCCACCTGGGACCCCCGCTGATCAGCTCTTTGAGAAGGCAGCAGCGCTCACAGTAGACTATTAAAGTGCTGATCAGTTATGTAAACCATGCTTGCAGTCTTGATTTTGCACTACTGTTTGCTACATGCTTGGGTGTATAGGGAGAGGCATTACTAGTAGAAAGAGGGAGGTGCTCATGCCGCTCTACAGAGCACTAGTGAGACCTCATTTGGAGTATTGTGCTCAGTACTGGAGACCATATCTCCAGAAGGATATTAATCCTTTGGAGAGAGTTCAGAGAAGAGCTACTAAACTGGTGCATGGATTGCAGGATAAAACTTACCAGGAAAGATTAAAGGACCTTAACATGTATAGCTTGGAAGAAAGACGAGACAGAGGGGATATGATAGAAACTTTTAAATACGTAAAGGGAATCAACAAGGTAAAAGAGGAGAGAATATTTAAAAGAAGAAAAACTGCTACAAGAGGACATAGTTTTAAATTAGAGGGGCAAAGGTTTAAAAGTAATATCGGGAAGTATTACTTTACTGAGAGAGTAGTGGATGCATGGAATAGCCTTCCTGCAGAAGTGGTAGCTGCAAATGCAGTGAAGGCGTTTAAGCATGCATGGGATAGGCATAAGGCCATCCTTCATATAAGATAGGGCCGGGGGCTATCCATAGTATTCAGTATATTGGGCAGACTAGATGGGCCAAATGGTTCTTATCTGCCGACACATTCTATGTTTTTATGTGAACTAGCATGTAAATCCTGAGTGTGGGGTTTTAGTTGCTTCCATATCTCCAATGGTTTCTTATAGAATATTTAATATTAGAAGTGACTACTTTGACTCTATACTATGACTCTGTGATATTATAAATGTAAGCGTTTTTCTGCCTTACTCACTCAGTGCCTCACATTTTCTTTAGATATTCCAACTGAAACCTAACCTTTCCCTAAGAAGCACATTTTTGGCACAGTTTATGCTGATACTTCATCGGAAAGCACTGACGCTGATAAAATACATTGAGGATGACACGTAAGTTCAGCATTTGGGAAACAAGTTTTTTTCACCAGTATGTTTTGCTCCAGACATGACACAATAGGTTTTGAATACAGTTATCTCAATAAATTAAATATTCATTGCATATATTAATATCCTGATATATATTTCCACAAATATTACTAACTGCCATTCCTCAAAGAATGCTGATTTGTTTTTACTGCTTACAACTAGAGATGAGCGAATTTCTAAAAAATTAGATTTGTCCGTTTCGCCAAATTTTCTGAAAAACATTTTTTAGATCCAAATTTATTCGTGGCGAATGGCGTTAAAAAAACGGTTATTTCCTGGCTGCAGAGAGCCTTTATAGTGGTGTAGAACACTGTGCCTTGCAGTAACGCGCATAGGGAGTCTGCTCTGGTAGTGAAATAATACTGTGAGTCTGTATGACCTGTAGATGATAGGCATCGCACATAGAATCACTGCACACTTCACTTATTTGGGCAGTTACGGGGCCAAAACTGACCAAATAACTCAAGTGTGAACTCAGCCTTACAGGCCAATGTTAGCGTCAAGACAAGCGCACTCATTTTACACCGTCAGCAGCTGATTCCACATAGATGTCTACAGAACCTGTTCTATTAAACGCTTATACAAGTAGAGCCCACCCCCCCCGACAGAGTGGAGAGGGTGTCAGCAGTAAGTTTGTGTTGACGTCACTAATTATTTTTTTTATATCAAATCATAAGCAAATTCTGATGCAAAATAGGGACAATGTCATGCAGGCCTTACAGCTGTTACATAGACAGGATGCGTTGTGCGTCTCATTTTTCCTTCCTTCTGACAGATCAGAAGGGTCAAAAAATGTCAGCCAGGCGGAAAGGTAAAATAGTGGCCCATTCATGAAGTGGGGAGGGTGGGAACAGCATGAGAAGTCCACAGAGTGGCCCTATGACATAGTGGTGAGGTGGTAGCCGCATCAGAAGGAGGCCACAGAGTGGCACAGTGACTGTGTGGAAATGGCGGCAGCAGCAGCAGCATCAGGAGGCCACAGAGTGGCAAGGTGACAGTGTGGAGGTGGCAGCAGCATTGGGAGACCACTGAGTGGTAAGGTGACATAGTGTGGAGGCGGCGGCAGCAGCATCAGGATACCACACAGTGACCCGGTGACAGAGTGGGGAGGTGGGTGGCAATACCATTACCAGCTGATGATGGTGGGTGAAAGAAGGAGCACTTGGCATCAGATGTGTGGCATCAGGCGGGTGGCAGCATCAGAATAGTAGCTGGGGCAGGTAGCCAGAAGAAACTGGTCTCTTTGGTCAGTGTTGGTGTGGCACCATGGATCTAGTCTGATGCATCAGGCATTGGTTGGTGGAAATCCTGGCTGATTCATCTTGACAAAGGTCAGTCTCTCCACATTTTGGGTGGACAGGCCAGTTCTTCTTGAGGTAACTATGGCCCCCACCACACTAAACACCTGCTCTGATGCCACACTACTGGCCGGGCAGGACAGCTTTTACATGGCAAACTCTGCCAGTTGCGGCCACAAATCCAGTTTGGCTGCCCAGTAGTCGAGCAGATCTTCAATGTGGGCTGGCAGGGTGTTGTCCAAGTATGCCACCACCTGCTGGTTCAGGTCCTGCTCTAGGTCTAGCTGCTGCAGCTGGTGAGTAGTTTCTTCACTAGGCAGGTGAAGAAAGCTGCTCATCAGCGACTCTAGACTCAAGTTGCTGCTGATGGAGCTGGAACTGCTCCTACCCTGCCACAGCAGCCATGGCAGAAGAACGTGAGCACAGAGGGCCCCCCGGTCAGACCTGCGAGAGGATGGACGATGGCGCAGATAGGCAGCGGCTAACTGACTACATAGAAATGTCTCTATAGTAGTTCAGTTTGTCCTCCCTCTCGGGGTGTAAAAAAGGCCCCCATTTTGGACCGGTAGCGAGGGTCCAACAAGGTGGAGAGCCAGAAGTAATCGCTCTGCCGAATGGTGACAATTCGGATGTCACTGCGCAAGCAAGTGAGCATGCATCGGGCCATTTGTGCAAGTGACTCGGAGGGACTCCATGCCTCCATCTCCACTGCATACTGCCACGTTGTGTCTGGGTCCTCTGCCTCGTCTTTCTCATTGCCCTGTAGCTTTTCTGGCTGCTCCTGCTCCTCCTCTCCTGTCACCTGTGTAGAAAAACTACCCATTTCGCTACACATTGCTTGTGCTCCAAAGTTCTCCTCCTCCAGTTCAGCCCCCACAGGGCTCATGTGGCCATGAGATCTAGGCGCCACGTCTCCAGTCCCCTGACCAGCCAGATTTACCAGCATCTGTTCCAGGACATGAAGCAGTGGAATGACGTTGTTCATCCCATAGTCCTGGCGACTGACAAATAACAAGGCCTCCTCAAAGGGCCTGAGCAAACAGCAGGTGTCGCGCATGAGCTGCCACTGGCTGATATTGAAGTTACACAGGGGAGTACTCCTGTCTGCTTGGATCATCAGGAAAACGTTAATGGCCAACATATGGAGGGTGAAATTCCAACGGGTGGAAACGTTGCATATCAGCCTATGTTGGTGGATGATGTACTGTCGCTAAAGCTCAAGGAGAGTGTGCTTTGCAGTGTACGAGTGGCTGAAGTGCATGCAAAGTTTCCTGGCCATTTTTAGGATGTCTTGCAGATGGGCGGAAGACTTCAGGAACTGCTTGACAACCAGATTGAACTCGTGTGCCATGCAGGACGCATGGCTCTGTCCTCTGACGCAGAGCCGACACCATGTTCTTCCCGTTGTCGGTCACCATGGTTCCGATTTTGAGTTGTTGTGGAGAAAGCCAGGATTCGATTTCTTGATGAAGGACACGGAGCAGTTCCTCCCCTGTGTGACTCTGTTCGCCCAGGCAAACGAGAGGCAGCACAGCGTGACACCGCCGTGCCCTCCACATGTGGTATGCTGGATGGGCACTGTGGGGGATGAGGAGGCAGAGGCGGACATTATCGCAGGACCAACGGCGTGAGAACGTGGAGGCGGAAGCGGCGTCATCTGGCCAAGTTGCTAGTGTGGCTGTGCAGGAACCACATTCACCCAGTGGGCCGTAAAGGACATGTATTGTCCCTGACTGTAGTTATAGCTCCACACGTCTGCTCTGCCGTTCACTTTGGCAGACACCGACAGGCTTAAGGAGTGGCCCACCTTCTGTTCTACATACGTGTGCAGGGCTGGTACTGCCTTTTTGGCAAAGAAATGACTGCCTGGGACTCTCCACTTCGGCTTGGCACAAGCCATCAGTTCTCTGAAAGGTGCAGAGTCCACCACTTGGAATGGGAGGGACTGCAGCACCAGCAACTTGTCCAGGAGCACATTCAGCTTCTGCGCCGTTGGATGAGTGCACGCATACTTTTTTCTCTTGGCCATCGCTTCGGTGATCGATTGCTGACTGAATGACTGACGAGGAGCTGGAGCATCAGGACCAGCAGATGATGGGAAGGACAGACTGCTCCCTTCAACCTTGACTGCCTGAAATTGGGTGCATGCCACTGGGTGATGCAGCGGTTGTTGCAGCAGGCTGGACCACCACATCGGAGCCACAGTTCTCCCAGGCCACTTTATAGTGACGCTGCATATGTTGACCCAGGGCCATGGTGCCAACATTGGCACCCTGGCCACGCTTCACCTTCTGCCCACAGATTCTACTAATGGCCATGATCACCTCCTCCAATGGCTTGACAAAAAACTGCCACACCGCCGAGTAGGTGATTTTACCCCAACACTCTGCACTGACTGACTGTTACCGCCGCTGCTTCAATGAACCCCTGCACCACTACTTTCTGGGCAGGTAGGCTCCTGCGAAGCGGGTGGTCTACCCCGGGCACGTTTGGCTCCTGACCTCCCACTACTGCCACCCTGCTGACTCCTGGCCATGCTAGCGACTTTTCACGGGCAAGCTGCCACCCTCTTCTCCCTATGATGATGAAGCCCCTAATTCACCCGGCTCCCAAGTACGATCAGCTACATCATCATTTTTGAGTACTGTCTGCACGTCACTTAATCCCTCCTCAAAGGTCTCTGGGTCAGGAGCCTGACCACTTGCAACACAAGCTCCCACGCCACTCTTCTCATCACTACTTGCCCGGCTACTGAAAGAAGCAGCGGATGTCTCCTCCACACCATGGCTGGCCAGTAGCTGCTGACTGTCCTCTAGTAGCTCGTCCTTGCTGTATAGTAGAGCTGAGCCCACAGCATATAATACTTCTCTTGCTGAGGGAACCGAAAAGGACAGATGCAGGTTGTGGACAGGTGAGGGCACAGGGCCTTCTCCCAGGGTTGTGTCTGACAAACCCACCTACTCTTGGCTGGGGGTGTCTGATGTTACTTGGGACAAAGTGGATGACCAAGTCAACCATTCAAGAACCGCTGGGTTGCTGCTTAAGACACGACCGCTAGATGATACCAGGAGCTCAGGCCTCTCTCTGCGACTCCTGCTGTCACACCCCCTCACTCTGCTGCGACCTGTGCCTGCGCCAGAAACATTTAGGCCTCTGCCACTCCCCTGTGCAAGGACTGGCACTTCTCTGTCTGACATACTGTTAGATCAAATAAATAAATAAAAAGGAAATTAAAACACCCCAAAAAAGTCTGTAAATTTCTCACTTCACCACACAATGGCTAATAAACCCTTTTTTCCCCCACTGATAAATGCCAAAAAGAGCTTTAGAACATAAAACTGCACCGCTGAACGGCAAATATACCTTATTTTTCGCCCTATAAGACGCACCTAGGTTTTTAAGGAGGAAAATAAGAAAAATATTTTTAGCCAAAACTTGTGCTTTTGGTGGGTTTTGAACTAATGGTGGTATGTGGATGACACTGTTATGGGGCGATCTGTGGATGACCCTGCTATGGGGGCAATCTGTGGATGACACTATATATAGCATCTTATGCTATATGTGTCCTCCACTGATCTGCCCCCCCCCCCCCCCCCGCCCCAATAACAGTGTTCCCCAATACACTGGGCCCCGCCGCTCACAGCAGTATACATATCTAAACAGTAATCTTTAACCTCGAGTAACTTTAAAGCAGCACTATCCTGTTTACTACCTTACAATCAATCTCCGGTAACAGGCAGAGCGGGCGGCGGCATAACGTCACTCACTCACGTCATGCACCTGCTTCATTCATAAAGTGGGAGGAGCAGGCGCGTGACATGAGTGAGTGACGTTACGCCGCCGCCCGCTCTGCCTGTTACCGGAGCTCGATTGTAAGGTAGTAAACAGGATAGCGCTGCTTTAAAGTTACTGGAGGTTAAGGATTATACTGTTTAGATATGTCTACTGCTGTGAGCGGCGGGGCTCAGTGTAAGAGTACAATGACTGCATCGGGCCCCGCCGCAAGTTGCCAGCCTCCAGCCCCTCCTCCCTCCCCACTGATACATCGTTGCGCTGTGCAGCATCGCAGCCGGCGATGTATCGGCATTAGCAATGTAAAAATGGCAGCATTCGTTCCATAAAAACAAAAGAACGGTCATTGGACCAAAAAAATCCCTTTAGGGATCTTCACTAAATTTGTAAAATTATCTCTATTTCAAATAAAGAGATAATTTTACAAATTTAGTGGAGATCCAAAAAGGGATTTTTTTGGTCCAATGACCGTTGTTCTTTTGTATTGATGTCCCGAGGATATCCAATAGGGCCTTTTGAATAGTTCAAACAATTCGTTCCATAAGACGCACTCCCATTTCCCCCCCACTTTTGGGGGAAAAGTGCGTCTTATGGGGCGAAAAATACGGTATATTTTTTCACTTCACCACACAACGGCAAATACTTTTTTCTGTGCCACTAATACACGCAAAAAAGTGCTTTAGAACATATAACTGCTCCGCAGAACTGCAAATAATATATCTTTTTTTTGCCACTAATACATGTCAAAAAGGGCTTTAGAACATATAACTGCACCGCTGAACGGCTAATAAACCCTTTTTTCCCACTAATACAAGCCAAAAAATGCTTTATAACCTATAACTGCACCACACAAGGGCAAATAAGACGTAGAAATATTTCCTTGTAATAAACCCTGTTAATGGCTGTATCAAACAGCACTTGTACCCAAATAACAAGAATGGTCTGCTGGAATTACAGAGCTGTATAATGGCAATTTGGATCCCAGTCAGTGCAGCAAGGTGTAATAGGATTGTTCCTATTACCCAGGCTGTAACCTTCCCTACTGAACCCTGTTCTACCTCAATACTGTGAAATTATTCCTCCCTATCCTTTCCCTGAACTTCTATACAGCAAAATAAAAGTTTTAAAGTATTTTCTAGCACTGTCCCTAGTGCCTGCTGACGTCTCTCCCTGCACTAAGTACACTGGAAAATGGCTGAATCCAAGATGGCTGAGGCTATTCATAGAGCTGTGACATCACAGGGCTGGCTAGCTGCTGATTGGCTGCATGCATGGCATTGTGGGTGATCCCTCATTCCCAGAGTTCCTTGCTCCATGTCCAGCAGCCATTTTAGTAAAAAATGCAATTCGTTACCACGAAGCGTGAGAAAATTCCGATTCGGTGCAAATCAAATTTTTCCTAAAATTCGGATCGAATTCCACCTCATCGTCAACTTCGATTCGCTCATCTCTACTTACAACATCTAGAGATTTGGCAAAACTGCCACTCTCCTACACCAGTCTTAATCTACCTGCGCCGGCATGAAATGCGCCTGATTTATTAAGAGGCAGATGTTTCTTAATAAGGCGCACCTCTGCCCTTCTGTGCACCAGCTAAAGAAGTCTACGATAGGCACTGGTAGGCGTAGACTTCAGCTATAACGTAACGACACTTTCTGTCGAAAGTTATAGAAACTCCTGTGCGCAGGCTGGCAGTGCAAAACGCGCTCCCTCCTGCTAAGCCCCAACACTTTCTTGGCACTTTGGAAAAGTGTCTCAAAGCTGAAAAAGTCGCAACTTATGGTGCACGTATGGCATGCACCATAATTTGCGGCTTTTTTAACGCCACAATAGCGTAATGCCCTTACTAAATGTCCCTTTTACTGTACTACTGTAGTTAACAAGATCTTAGAAAGTCTTGTTAGCACAATGAAAACTTCTGACATGCCATTGAGATTCTCTGCCCCGCACAGCAAGAAAAAAAGCTTTGGCACACTGCAGAGGTTTACTTGAGCAGAAGTGAAGACCTAGATCTGTATCGCGTATCCATCTCCTCTGCTTTAGGCCAACTGGAGTGAATGGACACACCAATGATAAAGTCTAAAGCTTTGTATAATTGAGTGTACTTTAGACAACTCAAATTGCTGCCAGTAATGAGGATTGCTTATAACAATGGTTGCATGGGGTCTAGTAATACACTGACAGGACAACTGCTTGTATCATACTGAAATTATGCTCCCTAAACATTTTTGCTTACCGTCAGTCAAACTATGCAATTTACAGTGATTATACTTATTCTATATCTGTCATGACTAGGCTTAGAAGAGTCTTTTGCTCTTACAAAATAGTTGGAAAACCTCTTTATTGATGAGGTATCCTTCAGATAGGTCATCGCTATCAGATAGGTGCGGGTTCAACAACCAATTGTGACAGGCTCTCTGGATACACTGGATTTACTCTGAACTGCTGCAGTGTTTCAAAGAACATCATTCAACCATCAGCCAGGAACAGTTAGAAATCATCTGGGTGGCTTTTTGCCAGTTTCTCTCCTGGCTTGGCTAGATTGACAGCTTGCTCCCTGTACATACAGCCAGGTCCATAAATATTGGGACACCAACACAATTCTAACATTTTTGGCTCTATACACCACCACAATGGATTTGAAATGAAACAAACAAGATGTGCTTGAACTTCAGACTGTCAGCTTTAATTTGAGCGTATTTACATCAAAATCAGGTGAACGGTGTAGGAATTACAACAGTTTGCATATGTGCCTCCCACTTGTTAAGGGACCAAAAGTAATGGGACAATTGACTTCTCAGCTGTTCCATGGCTAGGTGTGTGTTATTCCCTCATTATCCCAATTACAATGAGCAGATAAAATGTCCAGAGTTCATTTCAAGTGTGCTATTTGCATTTGGAATCTGTTGCTGTCAACTCTCAAGATGAGATCCAAAGAGCTGTCACTATCAGTGAAGCAAGCCATCATTAGGCTGAAAAAATACAAAACAAACCCACCATAGAGATAGCAAAAACATTAGGCGTGGCTAAAACAACTGTTTGGAACATTCTTAAAAAGAAGGAACGCATCGGTGAGCTCAGCAACACCAAAAGACCCGGAAGACCACGGAAAACAACGGTGGTGGATGACAGAAGAATTCTTTCCCTGGTGAAGAAAACACCCTTCACAACAGTTGCCCAGATCAAGAACACTCTCCAGGAGGTAGGTGTAAGTGTGTTAAAGTCAACAATCAAGAGAAGACTTCACCAGAGTGAATACAGAGAAGGCCAGATTAGAGTTTGCCAAACGACATCTAAAAAAGCCTTCACAGTTCTCAAAGAACATCCTATGGACAGATGAGACCAAGATCAATTTGTACCAGAGTGATGGGAAGAGAAGAGTATGGAGAAGGAAAGGAACTGCTCATGATCCTAAGCATACCACCTCATCAGTGAAGCATGGTGGTGGTAGTGTCATGGCGTGGGCATGTATGGCTGCCAATGGAACTAGTTCTCTTGTATTTATTAATGATGTGACTGCTGACAAAAGCAGCAGGATGAATTCTGAAGTGTTTCGGGCAATATTATCTGCTCATATTCAGCCAAATGCTTCAGAACTCATTGGACGGTGCTTCACAGTGCAGATGGACAATGACCCAAAGCATACTGCAAAAGCAACCAAAGAGTTTTTTAAGGGAAAGAAGTGGAATGTTATGCAATGGCCAAGTCAATCACCTGACCTGAATCCAATTGAGCATGCATTTCACTTGCTGAAGACAAAACTGAAGGGAAATGCCCCAAGAACAAGCAGGAACTGAAGACAGTTGCAGTAGAGGCCTGGCAGAGAATCACCAGGGATGAAACCCAGTGTCTGCTGATGTCTATGAGTTCCAGACTTCAGGCTGTAATTGACTGCAAAGGATTTGCAACCAAGTATTAAGAAGTGAAAGTTTGACTTATGATTATTATTCTGTCCCATTACTTTTGGTTCCTTAACAAGTGGGAGGCACATATGCAAAGTGTTGTAATTCCTACACCATTCACCTGATTTGTATGTAAGTACCCTCAAATTAAAGCTGACAGTCTGCAGTTAAAGCACATCTTGTTCGTTTCATTTCAAATCCATTGTGGTGGTGTATAGAGCCAAAAATATTAGAATTGTGTCGATGTCCCAATATTTATGGACCTGACTGCAAATAAGCAGTTACAGCAGGCAGATTGCCATCCAGAAGATCCATCTTCCCATGGTTTTCTGCAGGGTTTCTGAGTAAAACATGGCTGCCTGTAATGACGGTGTCTGTTGGGTTTTTATACTGCCTGAACCTTCTGCTTGGTTCACTTAGAAATTCACTTAGGTCACAGCCCAGTTGTTTCTCCTAATAGTCAACGCAGCCAACCCTGCAAATCTGCAGTGACTTGTAGATACCATTCTCGAAACACTACTGACACTTCTAAAGAAGCCTTCCAAATCTGTTAGAATCTATTTCCATTCACCTCACAGGTTAGTAGGCACCTGGACTGAAAATTGATGCCCATGATGATGTGACCTGTTTATAAATAGGTAGTGTTAGTGTCCGAACAGAATGATGTAAAGCCATACAATTTATGGTTTCTTTTTTTTTTTCTTTTTTAGACAGAAGGGTAAGAAAGTTTTCAAATCCCTGCGTAACCTGAAAACCGATCTGGATCTGACAGCAGAGGGCGATCTCAACATTGTTATGTCTTTAGCTGAAAAGATCAAACCAGGACTTCACTCGTTTATTTTTGGGAAACCTTTTCACACCAGTGTACAAGAGCGGGATGTGCTAATGACTTTTTAGTTGCAGATCACTGAGCACCTGGAACTGTCAGAATCTTTCATGTGGATGCACTCGCTCACCATCATAGGGATTGCTGGGAAATCTGGGTCAATATCACAAGTTCTGATGTCTATTTTTAAGTTGCACTTTGAAGTATACCTCGTGCCTGCCTTTACAAGCACATTGCTTTGTGTACATGGTTTTGATATCATAATCTGCTGGATGTGTGCATTGTGTCTTACGGCAGTACATAATGCGTTACACTGGTATCCCATAATCCGGTGTACTTGGCAGGGGGTTAGTTTTCATTGCGTCTTTTGAACTTCTAGAAGTTCATGTTTAATGAGTCACTTCATGCATCAATATATAAAAAGCCCAGGAGTCTGTATATTCTGTATATTCTATCTATAAATGAATGTAACGAGACTCCTGTTTAAAAGTGTCCATGCTGGGAAATGTTATATTCCAATGAAAAATGATACCCATGCTTCAGTCAGGAGGACAGTTTGAGACATTTTCCGTGTTAAGACACTCTGAGGAAAAAATGGTTTAAAAGAAAAACTTCATTTCACAGTTTAACCACATTGAGTAAAATGCTTAGTGTTGGTCAGTTTGTTGAAATATTAAGGCTTAGCCCCTAAACTGTTTTTGATGTGATATACATCTGAATATCACATCATAACCTACCCCAGGCATGTTACAGAAGGCAAATTAATACCAACGTTGATACCCATACCAAAACTACAATGAGTCAATGCAACACATGTTGCGGCAATATAAAGGGGGTCAACTATTGTAAAGTACAGAAAAGTACAAGCTCCTTTAACAAAACAACGACCTACAAGAATCGAAGCCAAAGGTACAAATGCAAAAAAAATGGTGTAAATTTTATTAAATTACATGATTGCATACATGACGTTACGTTTAAAAAGAAGTAGGAGCAGGAAAAAACCACCACCCCGGTGGTACACTACATAAGGAATAATGATGATTACATCCCAATCACAAATCTATATAGTATGTGGTAAAATCTCCTATATAAATACGTTTAATATCCCTGTGTAGGACAAGAAAGTCACTCCCAGGGAAGTAACCACAGTCAGAACTGAAAAATTTGCCGGACCATATGGAAACTATGTGTACCCATGGTACCTAGCGGAGTGCTGACCAAAAACTAATAGTGAACATATATAAGGGAGACTTACCAAACAAAGTAGTGTATCCAGACCGGGGTGGCGTTATCCCAATGCGCGTTTCGGCGTGCCTTCGTCAGGGGGTAGCTCCATCACCGTGGATCAAAGATTATAAAGGCCTCTCCTCCAATCGAATTGCATTAAAATCACTGATGATTCTAATCACCTGGATGTTTTAGCGGCAGGAACCTGATGAACATAGTCCGGCATGCGATCCTCCCCCCAACTGGCGTCACCTCGTACCGCCCATGACACATGACGTCTCACGTCATGCGTCCGGCCGACGTCAAGACGCCCGGTGGGAGGTGTCATACGCCGTCTTGTGCATCATCTGCACACATCACAGGGGAGGAGAATCAAATCAGACAGATGCTACGTCATGCTTGTGCAGGGATATCTCTCGTATACGCTGTCTCCCATCACTACACAGCTGTACATGATTCCACTATGTATATTGATCATAGAACACCGTGAACAATATCATAAAATATATCCGAATCAATTTTGTATGCACATCAATCACATAATACCTCCTATACATGATGGCAACAGTGTAAAAAATGATACAATATATACATAGCAGCAACATATTAAGTGATATGGTACACAGTTAAATACATATACATATTAATTCAGTCCAACAATTAATGTTCACACATATGTACAATCAGCATATAATATGAAATCACACAGAACATGATCATAAAAAGACTTCATAATACATGATTACACCTAATATAAGTAAATAGAGAGAATATATATATGGAAAAGTGATTAATAAAATAAATGTTAAAATTGACAAAGTGGAAAATAATAAATAAAAAAAAAATATAAAAGCAATAAAGAATGCATGTGAAGTGCACAAAAAAGTGCATGGTAAGGAAATGAGAAATAAAACATGAAGAGGACATTCTCCATGATATGTGAATGAAACCATTATGAGGGATATAACACGACTCATGATGATGTGGAAGACCTCATATGTGAACTAAAAGAACTATGTGAAATGATGTAAATAGTCACAGCACTAAAATAATGCTGATTCAGACTAAAAATTTTCCTGCTGCTACTTCTTTTTAAACGTAACGTCATATTATTTAATAGAATGTTACAGAAGGCCCCTGGTCTCAATCTGTGGCCTGTTATTGGTTTAAAAGATGGTGGCAGTGACGTGATTCATCCACATTACTGCCTTCTGCACCATCAATGGATGGATCCTGTTCTGCGCAAGCATGTTTTTCCATCCATGAACAGTACTGAAAGCGGTGACATAGATGAATCTTGTCACCACCACCATCTTGCGACTCGTGGATGCAGCGCTGGAGGATTGGAGTGTTTACACAGGCCACAGATAGGAACCTTTCTGCAGCATGCCGGTGGTAAGTCATCATGTCACAGGTGACATAAAAAACTATTTATAGGCTATTCCTAACCAACCCTATTAACCCCTTAGTGACCACCCATACGTGTTTTTACGGTGGTCACTAAGGGGCCGCCACTTTTTTTTACGGCAGCCCAGTCTAAGCGCTGCACAGGTCCCCGTGGAGCTGAGAGCCGCGGCACTGCTCTAACAGTAGCAACAAGTGTTTAACACTTTACATGCCGCAGGTAATGGCGCCTGCCGCATGTAAAGTGCTGACAGAGGGAGCGGACTCCCTCTGTCTCCCATCGGCACCCTGCAAATGCGATCGCGGGGTGCCGATGTGTGTGGATGCTGGCAGGGCTCTCATGTAGGCCCCAGACCAGCCTTCAGTAATTTCTAGCAGGCTGTAAAACGTAAAAAAAACTACGTATATGTATTTGGTATTGCTGTAATCGTACTGACCCAGAGAATAAAGATATTGTTATTTATACCGAAAAATGAACTCTGTAAAATTTATACCGTAAAAACGCAGTGGCAGTATTGCTGTTTTTCCCATGTCCTTCCCAGAAAGAGTTAATAAAAGTTAATCAGAAAGTTATGTGTACCCCAAAATGGCGCCATTAAAAACTACAACTTGTCCCGCAAAAAAACAAGCCCTCCTAAAGCTATATAGACGGAAAAATAAAAAAAGTATAGCTCTTGGAACGCGATGATGGAAAAAGGAAGAAAAACGCTTGGTCAGTAAGGCCCAAAACAGGCTGGTCTCTAAAGGGTTAACTTACCCTGGTTTTAACATTTTCTTCCAAATTTACAACCAGAATGAAAATGAAATAGTTCTGTTTTATTTCTGGAAGCTTTATACAGTTTAGCTGCAGAGATTCATGTGACCTGACAGCTTAGTTATAACCGTGTAACCAGGGTCGGACTAGGGTTCCTTGGGCCTACCAGAGGCAATTCATTTTGAAGCCCAACCACATATTATCAATAAAGTTTAATAGGTTTTGATCAATGAAATACACCCTAGTGGCAAGTTACTGTCTCCAAAGGCAACTCCAGTTTTTTTTTTTTCTTCTGGACCTTTGGGGCCCACCATTGTATCAGAGCCTGGGCCCACCAGGTGATCCTCTGGTGGGCCAGTCCAACACTGCGTGTAAGGGTCCATTCACACTCCGCAAATTGCGGATCTGCAAAACATGAACACCAGCCATGTGTGTTCCGCATTTTGCGGACCGCACACAGCCGGCACTATAATAGAATTGCCTTTTCTTGTCTGTGGCTGTGGACAAGAATAGGACATGTTCTATTTTATTATTTTATTTTTTTTCTAACATTTGTAATGGATTTTACCATTTCTGGTTCACCAGGTTTTCTCTCCAAAAGTTCTGAAATATACCATTAAATTCTTCCATTACATTGGTATCAACTTTTTTTACGCAACAAATTTCCTACCCACTACGAGCACCCAAGGGCAGTTATGCGCCAACAGGGTAGTTGGTGAGTGGCACATTTAACTGCCATTGCTGAGGGAGCTACGTGTGAGAGACTGCACTGAGAGAAAGTGGAGCCGTAGTAAGGAAGCTAGTCAGAAGAGGAGGCTGCAAGCTGCTGTCACTAAAGGTCCTGAGGACCACCCACTGAGTGAGTGTTCCTGGGACAAACTTGAGGGAGTGAATACTGCCAGAGACTTGGAAGTAGTTGGCTGGGTAGCAATATGCCACCACAGCTTGATACTGAACTGGAGGAAACGTCACTGGCATTGTAACCAAGGCCTAGTAGACAGTTACCATCATGCTTGTCACAGAATTTATCTTGGACTGTTATAAGAACAAGAAGTGGAACCAGTAACTGTATGATTGTACTGGACTATAACTGCCAAAAATCTGTTCAAGATCCGCAACACACCCGGCCGGCACCCCCTATAGAAATGCCTATTCTTGTCCGCAGCTGCGGACAAGAATAGGACATGTTCTATATTTTGCGGGGCTGAAACCCGGAAGTTCGGGGCCGCGCTCTGCAAATGCGGAAGCGGAGAGCACATAGTGTGCTCTCCGCTTCACGTCCGGGCCCATAGAGAATGAATGGGTCCGCACCCGTTCCCTAAGGGTCCATTCACACGTCCGTGTATGTTTTGCGGATCCGCAAAACACGGACACCGGTAGTGTGCGTTCAGCATTTTGCGGACCGAACATCGCCGGCGCTATAATAGAATTGTGGACAAGATTAGGCATTTTCTATATTTTTTTTTTTTTTTGGGGGAACGGAATTGCAGATGCGCAATTCCGGATCCGCGCAGCACATCGTGCGGCCCCATAGAAATGAATGGGTCCACAATTCCATTCCGCAAAATGCGGAACAGAATTGCGGATGTGTGAATGGACCCTAAGGGTATCGCTACAGGGGCAAAAACTCTGTGGATCAGTTCCAGCCAAGTGGATGATATTGTATCTCATTGCACATGCTATGAAAAAAATCTATCTGGATGTAAATCTGCATCCCAACCATCCCAGATCCAGCAGAACAGTCCCAAATTTAATCCTACGGTGGCTGCCACATGTCCCTCCTTCAACTGTATGTGTGTCCTCAGGAACTGGGATTCAAATGGGAGTCCCTGACGCCAGGGATTTGACTATGACGACAAGTACAATCTATTGCTATAAATAGAAAAAAAAATAATAATGAAGAGAAGGTTGTCAACCCTGGGGCTGCCAACATCCTTCATCCAGATGGTACTGCCAGAGATTGCCAAGCAGTGTACTTGGTTGATATTCAGCAGTTCCATATCAATGAATTGAATTGACTGCCACTCCATGAGCATGATCGATGGAGACCCCAGCAGACAGAGCTGGTTACCACAGCACTGCTTCCATTGACTTCAATGGGACACTGCGCCAATAAAGGACATGTCCTCTCTTTGATGCAGGAGGGGCTATAAACTGCAGTATGGCCTTCCATTGAAAGCACTGAGAGACAGACTCTGAGCAGCCAATGACTGCCTTTTGGCGTGGAATCCATTTCTGATTCTGCTGGCAAGACTTTAGATCCCGCATTGCACTTTATATTGCTTTTATTGTTTTCCTTTTTTTTTTTTCTTCATTATATTTATACTTACTATAGGCATTTTATGTTTATTCTCTATGTTTGGTAAGAGATTTATTCATGGTTCACGACAAAGTGAACAGGAATCCTTGTTCAAGTGTATATATACGATGAGTAAGAGCCCCTTGGCATTCAAAATGCGTAAGTGGTTTTCCATGGACATTTACCAAGGTTTTTAAACTGTTCAAATAATTATTTTATTGTAATTTCATGACAGATGCCTTTTTAATCGTGCTCATTGTTAAATGGTACCGATAAGCGCACTTTCATGCATTGTCTAGAGGAGTGGCTTTATCTAGTGCATAGAGTATAACGTTTAGTTACCTGACTCTCTCTTTAACCTGTAAAGGACACTCGCCGTGCATGTTTGGCAGGCTGATCGGGCGGATGCAGGAGCTGTGCCCGCCCGATCAGCGGCACGGACCCGGCAGTCACTGATCGGGCGGTCATATTTGTTTGACGGACTGGAAACACGGACGCGGATGATAAACGGTGCATTTTCCAAGTTTAACGGACCCATTGAAAGTCAATAGGTCTGCAGAAAATCACGGAACAACGGACACGGATGCACACAACGGTCGTGTGCATGAGGCCTAACTCCTAACCGTATGAGCGGACCCTGATGGTGGGGCGTCTCATACCCTGGATATCTGGAAATCCCTCACTAGGAGCAGGGGAGAGATGACCTGTTCATCCACAACACGGAGGAACAGGGGTCTCTAAAGGCCTAGAAGCAGGGAAAGGGAGAGACCGTACACAGCAAGAGGATCGGCAGGTAAGAACAACATGAAATCTCACTTACTTGCCGAAGCCTCCATAACTGGAACCCGTGCAGTACAGGAGCCCGAACACACAGCAGGTCACGGTACAAACAACCCACACAGGAATCCAGCATACCAACTCTGCCAGAGCCCCCCATGCTTACACAGTGCATGGCAGCCCCAAGCAGCACTGCATACAGGCTACAGCATACAGGGCAAACGTCAAACATACATGTAGGGACAAACGCCAACAACAGCCCAGACATGTAACAACCATGAAGACGTACAACACACCCTGAACATCAACCCACACCTAACAAATAACAAGTGAGGTAGGGAATCAGGAGCATACAGTACAGACCAAAAGTTTGGACACACCTTCTCATTCAAAGAGTTTTCTTTATTTTCATGACCTATGAAGGCATCAAAACTATGAATTAACACATGTGGAATTGTATACATAACAAACAAGTGTGAAACAACTGAAAATATGTCATATTCTAGGTTCTTCAAAGTAGCCACCTTTTGCTTTGATTACTGCTTTGCACACTCTTGGCATTCTCTTGATGAGCTTCAAGAGGTAGTCCCCTGAAATGGTCTTCCAACAGTCTTGAAGGAGTTCCCAGAGATGCTTAGCACTTGTTGGCCCTTTTGCCTTCACTCTGCGGTCCAGCTCACCCCAAACCATCTCGATTGGGTTCAGGTCCGGTGACTGTGGAGGCCAGGTCATCTTGGCACCTGATACTGGCACATGGGGGGGGGGGGGGGAGAGAGAGGCACCTGATACTGTGGATGGCACTGTTCAGGGGAGGGGGATCTGTGTATGGCACTATTTAGGGGAGTGTGGATGGCACTATTTAGGGGAGGGGGGATCTGTGGATGGCACTATTTAGGGGAGAGGGATCTGTGGATGGCACTATTTAGGGGAGAGGGATCTGTGGATGGCACTATTTAGGGGAGGGGGGATCTGTGGATGGCACTATTTAGGGGAGGGGGGATCTGTGGATGGCACTATTTAGGGGAGGGGGGATCTGTTGATGGCACTATTTAGGGGAGGGGGATCTGTGGATGGCACTATTTAGGGGAGGGGGGATCTGTGGATGGCACTATTTAGGGGAGGGGGGATCTGTGGATGGCACTATTTAGGGGAGGGGGGATCTGTGTATGGCACTATTTAGGGGAGGGGGATCTGTTGATGGCACTATTTAGGGGAGGGGGATCTGTGGATGGCACTATTTAGGGGAGGGGAGATCTGTGGATGGCACTATTTAGGGGAGGGGGATCTGTGGATGGCACTATTTAGGGGAGGGGGGATCTGTGGATGGCACTATTTAGGGGAGGGGGGATCTGTGGATGGCACTATTTAGGGGAGGGGGGATCTGTGGATGGCACTATTTAGGGGAGGGGGGATCTGTGGATGGCACTATTTAGGGGAGGGGGATCTGTTGATGGCACTATTTAGGGGAGGGGGATCTGTGGATGGCACTATTTAGGGGAGGGGGATCTGTGGATGGCACAGAGGGGGGGGGGCCCATAATTTTTTTTTGCTATGGGGCCCATGCATTTCTAGCTACGCCCCTGCCTGGACGCTATGGGATAACTCACGGACATCCAGTTATTTACTATTTTCTGCAATATATCATATAGCCCATACGAGGTGATCACTATTATTGTTATGCAGATCTGGTTGCCCTTGATTTATAGCCCTTTTCTTACCTGATAACCACTTAGTGCTTATTGCCTTGTGGATATACATGTGTATGCAATTGTATTAACTGCCCTTTGCTTCTCTGTATACTGTATACCATCCTGTCTTTTCCCCATATTTTATATTTGATAATAAATTGATACTTTGATATATTATCTCCACTTGCTTGTTTGATACTATAAAAATTATCACCTGATCCACCCCCTCACCTGAATGCCGTAGAAAAAATAAAATCTGTGCTAAATCATTTTTTTTTGTCACCGTACATCACAAAAAGTGCAACACCAAGCAATCAAAAAGGCGTATGCCCCCCAAAATAGTACCAATCAGTCACCTCCTCCTGCAAAAAATGAGCCACTACATAAATAAGCTGGCAGAAAACAAAAAAACTATGGCGCTCAGAATATGGAGACACAAACATGATTATAATTTTTTTGTTTCAAAAATGCTTTTATTGTGTTAAAAGCAGGCCTTTTTTTCTGGCGGAACACACCGGAACGGCATTCCGCCATCTATTTTTCCGACTCGCCCCGCCCCCCTTTAGTTCGGGGCCAGGGGAGGGGGGGGGGGCTGAGTTCCACCACCTTTTCTCTGAGAAAAAAAGCCCTGGTTAAAAGTGAAAAAAAAAAAAGTATACATATAATCCACATCCATAACGACCTGCTGTATAAAAATATCACATGACCTAACCCCTCAGATGAACACCGTAAAAAAAGAAAAACTGTGTCCAAAAATTTTTTTGTCACCTTACATCACAAGAAGTGTAATACCAAGTGATCAAAAAGTCAAACGCACCCCATAGTACTAATCAAACAAACATGTCATCCTGAAAAAAATAAGACCCTACATAAGACAGTTGCCAGAAAAAAAAATTATAATATGGCTTTTAGAATATGGAGACACTAAAAAATCTTATTTTTTTTTTTTTAAATGCTTTATTACGTAAAACTAAAACAAACAACCAAAAAATAACCATATTTGGTATTGTCGCGTCCATAACAACCTGCTCTGTAAAAATACCACATGATCTAACCTTTCAGATGAACATTGTAAATAATAAAAACTGTGCCAAAACAGCCATTTGTTGTTACCTTGCCTCACAAGAAGTGTAATATAGAGCAACCAAAAATCACATGTACCCTAAAATAGTACCAACAAAACTGCCCCCTTATCCCGTAGTTTCCAAAATGGGGTCACTTTTTTGGAGTTTGTACTCTCGGGGTGCATCGGTGGTTTTCAAATGTGACATGGCAACTTAAACTTATCCCAGTGAAATCTGACCTCCAAAAACCACATGGCGCTCCTGTCCTACGCCCTGCCGTGTGCCCGTACAGCAGTTTACGGTCACAAATGGGGTCTTTCTGTAAACTACAGAATCAGGGCAATAAATATTCAGTTTTGTTTGGCTGTTAATTATTGCTTTGTTACCGGAAAAAAATTGATTAAAATGGAAAATCTACCAAAAAAGTAAAATTCTAAAATTTCATCTATACCTAAAGGGTTAACAAAGTTTGTAAAATCAGTTTTGAATACCTTGAGGGGTGTAGTTTTTAAAATGGGGTCATTTTTGGGTGGTTTCTATTATGTAACCTCCACAAAGTGACTTAAGACCTGAACTGGTCCTTAAAAAGTGAGTTTTGGACATTTTTCTAAAAGATTTCAAGATTTGCTTCTAAACTTCTAAGCCTTCTAACGTCCCCAAAAAATAAAATGGGATTCACAAAATGATCCAAACATAAAGTAGACATATGGGAAATGTAAAGTAATAACTATTATATGAGGTATCGCTATTCGAGATGAGCGAATTTCAGGTTATGAGATTCGCTCATCTCTAATCACTATCTGTTTTAAAAGCAGAGAAATTGAAATTTGGAAAGTTGCTAATTTTTCCAATTTTTTTTGTAAATGTAATATTTTTTTTAAAAATAAAAATACAAAATATTGACTGAAATTTACCACTATCATGAAATACAATGTGTCACGAGAAAACAATCTCAGAATGGCTTGGATAAGTAAAAGCGTTTCAAAGTCATTACCACATTAAGTGACACATGTCAAATTTCCAAAAAACGGCCTGGTCCTTAAGGCTGGGTTCAGACCTGAGCATTTTACAGCGCGTTCCTACGCGCTGTAAAACGCTCAACAGGCAAGAACCAATGCTTCCCTATAGGCATGGTTCTCACCTGAGCGTTTTACAGCGCGTACGATCGCGCTGTAAAACGCCCAAAGGAGCTTCTTTGGGGCGTCTTGTCGCGCGTTCCCGTACATAGACTTCAGCGGGAACGCGCGACAATGGGCGTTCGCTTGTTCCGGAGCTGCGTCTGTAAACGCGCATGCAATCACGCATACAGAGCGCTCCATCCCGTACGCTCAGGTCTGAACGCAGCCTAAGGTGAAAAATGGCAGGGTCCTGAAGGGGTTAAAGTTGTGCAAGTTGTAACAGAGAACAGTATAATGGATGTGAATAGGATATACTTCTGGTATGGGCATAGGCAATCATTTATGAAAAGTGGCCTTGATTCTCCTAACATAAAAATAAGGAAATGCAATTTAACGAATAACATCCCACAGTAATAAAATTGGGTGGGTTTTGTTAGCCTTTTCTTATCTCGATGGTTGTTTTTCAGAATGGTTTTATAGAAATCATTAAGTTATTCATTAGCTGTCTTACTCTAAACTTAACATTTACTGCACTTTATTTGTGGGTGCCTGGCAGGAGATAAAAGGTTTTACTTTCCATTAGACTTGGATAACTGTAAAGCCAGCCAGACCCAAATAATCCAAACCCTTTTAGATGTGATAGTGTGGAAAGCATTATTCAGATTTTTAGAGGAAATGCATAGCATGACATATATATAACATTGTATTATGTCCTGTTATTTACATAATGCTGACATACATTGGGCCTGTACACAGATAGTATCTACTCCTGGCTCAGGGACTCTGTCTCACTTCCCTTTCTCCTCCATGTACAATAATAAGCCAGCTGACCCATCACTAGGTTTTGGAACTTGAAGGAAATCGGGCTTGAATTTGCCATTTGCCGGTAGGTGGGTCTGATGGCAAGGAATCGTATTAGATGTTCAATGCACTCTCCATTCAATAAACTGTGTGTATGTGTGGAGATATACACAGTTATTGGTAAGGAGGCTGCTGACTTGTCAATTTAGGTGGGCTGCCAGGCCACTTCCTCTGAGACCACTGTGGAGGATGCCTGTGCAATAGCACCGCCATCTTCACCATTACTGCCAGTGGACTGGCGGCCTGGTGTGGTAAGCAGCCTCTTGTAAGAGGTGCTGTGGGCAGTGATGGCACTAGTAGCTCTATAAGCCCCTGGGTAAGGTGACTGGGTCTGAGGAAAATACACAGCAGGAACTGGATAATTACAGAATAGTCTCAGGAGCACCGTTTATGGGTCTGTTATGGGGACACTACATACAAAATCATCACATCTTACAATGGGTCAACTGCATATGGAAGTAATATGTATGACAGTGTTATGTGGGCATTGTGTAGCTCTGTTATGGCGTCGGTGGTCTTATATTTAGTGTATGATGTTGGATAAAAAATATATATATATATATATATATATATATATATATATATATATATATATATATATATGAATTACCACAAAATTTGGACTACTCCTCGGCTAAAAATACTCCTCAAAATTACTAAGTGGAGTGTAATAATACAGGCTATAGCTACTAGAGATGGGTTGTTGATCCAGGGAATTATTCTGATTGCCTGATTGAAGTCGGGAAGGCATTTTTTTCCCCCCTAAAGTGGGTATAATTGGCTTCTACCTCACAACGATCAACTTGCAGGATAACAGGCATTAGGAGTATTTTTACTCTTCTGGAAAAAATGTAGTGCAACCACTGAATACACAAATCCATTGCTAAATGAGTGTTTACAGGCAATCTTGCTGATAGAGCAAACTATGACCATATATACCATCTCACAAAAAGTTAGGAATATCTGGCTTTTGGGTGAAATTTATGGAAAATGTAACCGTGATATTGTATCATGAAAATGGGTCATTTAAGTTCAAGCATGCAATGGTGATTTCCTCATCTCAAACAATTTATTGAAACAAAAGCCAACAACAGTGGTGGGTATACCCCCACAAAAATTACAATGTCTCAATATCTTGTCATGTGGCCTTGAGCATCAATTACAGCTTGACAATGACGTCTCATGCTGTTTACAAGTCGACTTATTGTCTGCTGAGGCATGGCTTCCCACTCGTGGCCCTCGGGTCATTGAGGTACTTGGGTACAGAGTTACGAGTCTCTACACAGCGACTTAGCTGATCCCATAGGTTTTAAATGGGGTTATGGTCTGGAGAAAGTGCAGGCCACTTCATTTGGGTACCCCAATCCCCAGCAGCCGTTCTCTAATAATGTTATTCAAGTAGTATGGGCTTGTCATTGTACCATTCACAAAGTGTAGGGCTGTTCTGTATTGACTAGACACACCTGCCCACACTTTAAGACTCATCTGGTGACAACAGTGGCTGATGCTTAGCGCTCTCCTTGAAGTCTCCAACATCGTTGGAGGCCATCATTTCTGCTCGGCGTGAATCGACATTAGTGGACAGCAGTGAGGCCCACTGGTCCCTCATCCAGCGTAGATGCTCCCTAGCCCATGCAAGATGATGATGCCTGTGCCTGGTTGTTTGGTCAGGTACCCTTGGTCGTCTAGCGCGCAGACCACGCTGATGTAAACAGTTTTAAATAGTCTGATGTGACTTGGGTGTCTCTCACCTACCTAAATGTGCCTGGAGTTGTGTGACATTGTTCACAATGACGCAGCCATCAGTATGGGATGTGGCCAAAGGATGTCCACTTTTATGCCTTTCTATGATTCCTCCAGTCTCTCTGTATCTCAGTTGCAACCTGCTAATGACACTCAAAGCTCAGTGGCCACTTCTGTCTGAGAACATCCTGCTTGAAGCCTCGCAATGGCGAGGTACTGTTGATCAATTGCTAGGTGTCATCTTGGTCTCATGATGTCAAAATTTTAACAGCATGATGAGGAGGACTGTTTAAATACCAATTCTAATTGAACCAGGAAATTTATTGGGCAATTCACGTGTTATGAATTTTGCTCTTAAGCTCCCTGTTGGAGAACAGGAAGTTGTGCAAAAAGTACTGAAACATTGAACAATTGGACATGTGCATTTATGTTCACCTGTAAAGGTCAGAGTGCATTTTAGGTTCATCCTGAAATTTCACCCTCAAGCCAAATATCCCTAACTTTTTGTGAGTAGTGTGTAATATACACTGTATATCCACTACAAACAACATCCCGGTATATCAACATACATCATTTATACACTACACACACACATATATATATACGCATACATCCTTATATATGCTACACACATCCCTGCAAACCTGCCACTACCTCCTATCATAATTGAGTGATTTCCAGACCCCATTACACTATTCCCAAGTCCCCGACTTTATTAATAGTTCACTGCCTGCCTCTGTTTCTGGCCCTGTGCCCTGCATTTTTCACACTAGACCCGGTCTGGGACCCCTGTGCATCATGGCAGTCTCCAGTATCCTCATAGTACATACAGTATATTATGTACATGAAGAAGTATGCACTATAGGGAGATACCAGCTCTCTGCTGCTGACTCTGACAGGCAAGAGTGGAGCAAGACACATGACACAGAAGATTCTCGCACACACAGTCCTGCTGCCTGCTGGTAATCGCTTCGCTAGCTTGCAGGGCGCTGCTGCGGTGTGCATGCCAGTGAAGAGTAAACCAGGCAGCAAGAAATTTGACACGAAGACTGACTCCACAGGCCCCATTGTGTTCGCACCCCATGCAACCATGATCGTTATACATTTGTGAGGATAGCTAGAAATTAGCAAGGTAGCAAGACTACTACACACACTGAGATTCCCTGGAGGATATAGTAAATGAAATAATTTTTAATACTAAATTCAGCCCTAGCATAATATAAAAATGTAAGTTCTAGTCCATTGTTTTTTTTGTTTTTTTTCTCTAATTAATGGAGGTACTCACTGGGGCATATCAACTACCAGTGTGGGCCATATTTACATCTCATACTGCCTTAGGCACTGAAATTGAGACAACCCATTTCATTGGGTATCGCTTTTCTCGTACATTCATGTTCATATTGAGATAGATATCACAATAGCTATCTGTATATCACAATAGAAGGTAATTTTAAAAATGACATTATGTATACAAATAATTAGATTTCTCCTTCGTATGCACTGTGTGTGGGGCCCTGGGCTAATAAACAGCAGCATTACTGTGTACATCTCATCAGCACAGTCACTCATTTGCCGATTACTATTGCCCTGTAATGCTTCGGTCCACCAGTCACTCACTGTCTCTACATAGACAACTTTTCCTTCTTCTCTAGACAGTTATCCCACAAGAAGTATTACTGTGCAAACAATTGAGCATTTCAAATGAACTATTACTACAATATACAGTGCTGTGAAAAAGTATTCACACCCTTTGAACTTTTCCAAATTTTTTCATGTTACACCCACTAACTTTAATGTATTTTATTGGAATTTTATGTGATAGACCAACATAAAGTAGCAAGTGTTTGTGAAGTGTAAAGAAAATAATGTATGGTTTTCAATTTTTTTTAAATAAATCTGGAAAGTGTGGTGTGCATTTGTATTCAGCCCCCCTGAGTGGATACTTTGTAGGATCACCTTTCTCCACAATTATTTTGCGGTACGGGTCTGCCAGCTTTGCACATTTAGAGGCTGAAATTGTTGCCCATTCTTCTTTGCAAAATATCTCAAGCTCAGTCAGATTGGATGGAGAGCGTCTGTGAACAGCAGTTTTCAGGTCTTGCCACAGATTCTCAAGGAGATTTAGGTCTAGACTTTGAAAGTGCCATTCTAACAGATAAATCTGCTTTGATCTAAACCATTCCACTGTAGATTTGGCTGTATGTTTGGGGTCGTTGTCCTGGTGGAAGGTAAACCTCCACCCCAGTCTCAATAATTTTTCAGCCTCTAAAATGTTTTACTCCAGGATTGCCCTCTATTCATCTCCATCCATCTTCCCATCAACTCTGACCAGCTTCCCTGTCCCTGCTAAAGAAAAGCAACCCCACAGCATGATGCTGCCACCACTATGTTTCATGGTGGGGATGGTGTGTTCAGGGTCAGTGATGGCCAGTTTGCCGTGTTCGCCCGCGAACACATGCGGGCTGCCATCTTAACTCACAAGTCTGGCGATGCACAGGTAAGCCCTTACCTGTGCCTGCCCTGCGAGCCGGTCTGAAACAAATGCGGTCACCGGGAGCAGGCAGTTCCGAGAACAGCCCGATGAAGGCCTCCGGCGGCTGTTCTCGGAACTGCCTGCTCCCGGTGACCGCATTTGTTTCAGACCGGCTCGTGGCACAGGCACAGGTAAGGGCTTACCTGTGCATCGCCAGACTTGTGAGTTAAGATGGCAGCCCGCATGTGTGCGCCGGCGAACTGGCCATCACTGTTCAGGGTGATGTGCAGTGTTAGTTTTTCACCACACATAGGGCCAGATTTATTAATGGTCCTTTAATACTGTGATAAATGTGGTTTGACGGTAGCACTTTATCCTTCAGTAAGTGGCTTTACAAAAGTCGCACGTCATTACGAAAAAGACGCATGTTCTATTAAAAAGTCGCATAAGATAAGCATGGTCCTCACTAAAGTGAAATTGCGCAAATTTTTTGCCACTTTTTAAAATTGTCACAATAGTAGATCTGTCTAGGGATTCATTTACATAGGAAAACACGCCCACTTTCAGAAAACTGGCGAGCATAGCACAGAGCCAATAAAAGTAGCAAATTTTTGCGCAGTTTTAGCTATTTCTTTTTTTTTTTTCCCCCCACTCCATTGTTTTGACTTGAGCTAATGATAAATCTGGCCCATAGTGTTTTGCATTTAGGCCAATAAGTTAAACTTTGGTCTCATCTGACCTCATTCTTCCACAAGTTTGCTGTGTCACCTACATGACTTGTGGCAAACTACAAACGTGAATTCTTATGGCTTCCTTTTAAAAATGGCTTTCTTTTTGCCACTCTTCCATAAAGGCCAGATTTGTGAGGTACACAACTATTAGTTGTCCTGTGGACAGATTCTCCCACCTGAGCTGTGGATCTCTGCAGCTCCTCCTGACCATGGGCGTCTTGGCTGCTTATCTAATTAGTGCTCTCCTTGCCTGGGCTGTCAGGTTAGGTGGACAGCCATGTCTTGGTAGGTTTGCAGTACCATACTCCTTCCATTTTAGCAGATGAATTGAACAGTGCTCCGTGAGATGTTCGGAGCTTGGGATATTTTTTTTTTATAAACTAACCCTGCTTCATACTTCTCCAGAACTTTATCCCTGATCTGTCTGGTATGTTCTTTGCTTTTCATGATGCTATTTGATCACTAATGTTCTGTAACAAACCT
This sequence comes from Bufo bufo, assembly GCF_905171765.1. Lineage (NCBI taxonomy): Eukaryota > Metazoa > Chordata > Amphibia > Anura > Bufonidae > Bufo > Bufo bufo. The sequence continues at coordinate 380,243,750 of NC_053390.1, forward strand.
CTGAGGCCTTCACAGAACAGCTGTAGTTATACTGAGAATAAGTTACAAATAGATGTGACTCTATTTAGTAAATAGGTGACTTCTAAAGGCAGTTGGTCACACTGGATTTTATGTAGGGGTATCAGAGTACATGGAGCTGAATACAAATGCATGCCAAACTTTCAAAATTTGTATTTATTAAAAATTTTGAAAACTGTGTATCATTTTCTTTTCACTTCACATATACTTGCTACTTTGTGTTGGTCTATCCCATAAAATCCCAATAAAATACATTTAAGTTTGGGGTTAGGGGGCTCTGGTCGGCACTGACTGATATACGCGCATAACAAAACACAAGGTGCATATTGAAGTATATAACACTATATAATGCACTGGGCTCTGCTGCAAGGGGCTCAGCTGCACTGGACTCTGCTGCTGCCTGTCTGTGATATTTTCCAAGGTCATTCTCCCACTCCCTCCGTTCGATACTAGCTGAAACAATTCCGCCCCCGGATGCTGACCACACCGGGCCGTCATGTTTATTTCCATTGGTGGGTCAGTGACATCCTAACCACTAACCAATCCCTCCCTCCCTCACAACCCCTTTGTGAGGTTTTTCATTGGTGGCAGTGGCTGGCCAGCATCACAGTTGGAAGGAAGGAGCGCTCTCCTTTCTTCCTGCTCTGCCACCTTAAGTTGAGTGTGATGCGCGCATGTCATGCGTATGTGCCTAGCATCTCTCCTCGTCTGTATTGCCGTTGCCCAGCAAACAATCATCCAGGGCCTGGTCCTGGGCTGCGAACCGGTGGTTGGGGACCACTGCTCTAGACCATAGAGGAGGAAATTGGGGGGCATTATACACTATAGTGCTTTTATTAGTGAAATTGCTAGGACTGTGTGTGTGTATTTTTGTACGCAGAGGCGAAAGGAGTTTACATGAGCTGACTGCAGTGCACTCCTGGGAGATGTACAGTAAATGCTGCATTGTCTCATGAGCGGAGTTGATACCTGCCCACAGAAACTGAAGAGACAAGAAAGGGAAGTTAGTATGTAAGTAAAATTACACCAGGGAGCAATTTTTATGTAAATTTCTTTTTTACTTTAACCACCTCCCGTCCGCCCGTTGACTATAAATCTCTGGAGGTGGATCTCTATCTCTAAATGAACGTTTCTGAATGTCCATTCAGAGATTGCAGCTGCACGCTAATCGTGCAGCTGCAGAACGGGTTGCCCGCTGTCAATGAGAGCAGGGCAACCCAGAGAGAAGGCAGGGACAGTTCCCAGGTGTCCCTGCCTTCTGGATCGCTGCATACACTTAGCGCGTCCCGGCCCAGCGGTCACGTGACCGCCGGGAGAGTGCAGGAGCTGTCGGGTCTTCTACAGACCTCGATCAGCCCTGCACTGAGGCTGTACAGCGTTATATACAGGGAGTGCAGAATTATTAGGCAAGTTGTATTTTTGAGGATTAATTTTATTATTGAACAACAACCATGTTCTCAATGAACCCAAAAAACTCTTTAATATCAAAGCTGAATATTTTTGGAAGTAGTTTTTAGTTTGTTTTTAGTTTTAGCTATTTTAGGGGGATATCTGTGTGTGCAGGTGACTATTACTGTGCATAATTATTAGGCAACTTAACAAAAAACAAATATATACCCATTTCAATTATTTATTTTTACCAGTGAAACCAATATAACATCTCAACATTCACAAATATACATTTCTGACATTCAAAAACAAAACAAAAACAAATCAGTGACCAATATAGCCACCTTTCTTTGCAAGGACACTCAAAAGCCTGCCATCCATGGATTCTGTCAGTGTTTTGATCTGTTCACCATCAACATTGCGTGCAGCAGCAACCACAGCCTCCCAGACACTGTTCAGAGAGGTGTACTGCTTTCCCTCCTTGTAAATCTCACATTTGATGATGGACCACAGGTTCTCAATGGGGTTCAGATCAGGTGAACAAGGAGGCCATGTCATTAGATTTTCTTCTTTTATACCCTTTCTTGCCAGCCACGCTGTGGAGTACTTGGACGCGTGTGATGGAGCATTGTCCTGCATGAAAATCATGTTTTTCTTGAAGGATGCAGACTTCTTCCTGTACCACTGCTTGAAGAAGGTGTCTTCCAGAAACTGGCAGTAGGACTGGGAGTTGAGCTTGACTCCATCCTCAACCCGAAAAGGCCCCACAAGCTCATCTTTGATGATACCAGCCCAAACCAGTACTCCACCTCCACCTTGCTGGCGTCTGAGTCGGACTGGAGCTCTCTGCCCTTTACCAATCCAGCCACGGGCCCATCCATCTGGCCCATCAAGACTCACTCTCATTTCATCAGTCCATAAAACCTTAGAAAAATCAGTCTTGAGATATTTCTTGGCCCAGTCTTGACGTTTCAGCTTGTGTGTCTTGTTCAGTGGTGGTCGTCTTTCAGACTTTCTTACCTTGGCCATGTCTCTGAGTATTGCACACCTTGTGCTTTTGGGCACTCCAGTGATGTTGCAGCTCTGAAATATGGCCAAACTGGTGGCAAGTGGCATCTTGGCAGCTGCACGCTTGACTTTTCTCAGTTCATGGGCAGTTATTTTGCGCCTTGGTTTTTCCACATGCTTCTTGCGACCCTGTTGACTATTTTGAATGAAACGCTTGATTGTTCGATGATAACGCTTCAGAAGCTTTGCAATTTTAAGAGTGCTGCATCCCTCTGCAAGATATCTCACTATTTTTGACTTTTCTGAGCCTGTCAAGTCCTTCTTTTGACCCATTTTGCCAAAGGAAAGGAAGTTGCCTAATAATTATGCACACCTAATATAGGGTGTTGATGTCATTAGACCACACCCCTTCTCATTACAGAGATGCACATCACCTAATATGCTTAATTGGTAGTAGGCTTTCGAGCCTATACAGCTTGGAGTAAGACAACATGCATAAAGAGGATGATGTGGTCAAAATACTCATTTGCCTAATAATTCTGCACGCAGTGTATATGCCCCTCTTACCTTGGGCTGTGCAGTAATTACAGTAAAAAACGTACTTTTATTATATGTAAATTTCTTCACTACCAGCAAGTTGGGCGGACTTGCTGGTAGCCGCCGCATCCTCTGTTTGAAAAAACGCCCCCTCCTTCACTTGATTGACAGGGCCAGCGAGCGCTCTCCTCCTCTCGCTGGCCCTGCCTGCAGCCTCAAATCCCACGCCTGCGCCGTACCGGTCGTCATTCGGCGCAGGCGCTCTGAGAGAAGGACGGCCGCTCCTTCCTCAGTGCGCCTGCGCCGATGACGCCAGTCCTACACCCGGAAGAGAGGTTTGGGTTTCAGAAAATGGAAACACAAAAAAACATGATTTTTTTTTTTCAAAGATGCTTTTATTGTGTAAAATAAAATTTAAAAAATGCACACATTAGGTATCTCTGTGTCCATAACAACCTGCTCTATAGAAATATCATGTGAGCCAACCTATCTAGTGAACACCATAAAAAAATTAGATAAAAAATGTGCCAAAAAAGCCATTTTTTTCCCTTTACATCACAAAAAGTGTAATACCAAGTGATCAAAAATCATGTGTCCCAAAATGGTACCATTCAAACTGTCATATTATCCCACAAAAAATGAGACCCTACTCAAGACAATCGCCCAAAAAATAAAAAAAATATGGCTTTCAGAAAATGGAGACACAAAATACATGATTTTTTTTTCCCAAAAATTCTTTTATTGTGTAAAACCAAAATAAAATGTAAAAAATAGACATATTAGGTATTGCAGCGTCCGTAACGACCTGATCTATAAAAATATCACAAGATCTACCCTGTCAGGTGAAGATTGTAAAAAATAAAAACTGTGCCAGAACAGACATTTTTTTTGGTTACCTTGCCTCACAAAAAGCGTAATAATATATATATATATATATATATATATATATATATACACACATACCAGTGTGATGTTCCCTTGTGAAGATCTCTTCATGGTGTTGCCTCCGTGATCTCCAGACTAATCTCCTGCTATCATTGCATCCAAAACAAAAGTGGGACTTGCCAGCCTCCATTGTCATCTTGCTGTGCAACTTGATAGCCTTTGAGAGCATGAGATCAATTGAACACTTGCAGCTGGACCTCTGGCTCGTAGTCCAATGTTGTGCAAACACCTTCTGATGGTTTGTCTAGACACTGTTTGCTGCACTAGGCTTGGGTTGTGACAGAGAATTTCACTTGCAGTACAGAATGGATCATTACACGCCATTCTTCTAAGGCTACTTTCACACTAGCGTTCAGAGAGGATCCGTCTGGTGTCTGCACAGACGGATCCGCTCCTATAATGCAGACGTTTGGATCCGTTCAGAACGGATCCCTCTGCATTATAGTTTAGAAAAAATTCTAAGTCTGAAAGTTGTTCAGACGGATCCGTCCAGACTTTACATTGAAAGTCAATGGGGGATGGATCCGTTTGAAAATTGAGCCATATAGTGTCAACTTCAAACGGATCCGTCCCCATTGACTTACATTGTAAGTCTGGACAGATCCGTTTGCCTCCGCACGGCCAGGCGGACACCTGAACGCTGCAAGCAGCGTTCAGGTGTCCGCTCGCTGAGCGGAACGGAGGCTGAACGCTGGCAGACTGATGCATTCTGAGCGGACCCGCATCCACTCAGAATGCATTAGGGCTGGACGGATGCGTTCGGGGCCGCTTGTAAGAGCCTTCAAACGGAGTTCACAAGCGGAGCCCCGAACGCTAGTCTGAAAGTAGCCTGATCAGACAATTTGTCTGTGCAGAGGTTCGCTTCTGTGCACCTCTTGCCGTCATTCCAGTTCATCGTTGTTCTCTCAAGCACTAGGGTGCGCAACATTGAACAATGCTGACATCTCAGCGTAGGTACATAATGAGTGATAACCCAAGGTCTCTCAGTTCAAGGATTCTGTCCCTCAGTTTGCGACAAGTGTCAAGAACTGGCACGTCAACATAGTGATTATGTAATACCCCCTCATCTTACATGACTTGATTTGATTTTTGAGGTTTCATGTGGCTAAAATTCTTTGCTTTCAATCTGTTTTTTGTGCCCCTTCCACATGCCACAGATTAGAGCTAGGTGCTTCAAAATTTGATCATACGCAGATCTTAGCAACACCTGCTATGTTCTCGATTTGCATAACCTTTCTTTCTTGGTGTTACAATTTCAATGTTGAGAAGTGTAGGATGTGTTTTCCTAGAGCCAGAATAATTTGACGCCTTACAAAAAAGATCATTTTTTTTTTACTTATACTGACTCTCATCATTCCTGTGGTTATATATTTTAAAGAGGTTCTCCAGGAATAATTTAAAATAGCCACCATCAACCTGTCCTCCGTACGGTATTAGAATGTATTGGCTCTGATGAGCCGAAGCTATTAAGACTTCGCGCAATAACTTCATAAATTAATTTGTACTGTTAAAAACCATTTCCCGGGTTCGGTTCCAAGGTACTACTTCCAAGGTACCAAATGTTTTTTTACAGTACAAATTAATTTATGAAGTTATTGCGCGAAGTCTCGCGACACTTCGCAAAGCAATAACTTTGGCACATCTGAGCCAATACATCCTAATACTGTACAGAGCTACGCTCCGTACAGTATTAGAACAAAGTTTTATGCAAATCGACTTTGGATGTTTCATTTGAAGTTGATTCGCTCATCCCTACTCACTACATAGGACACTGCACAATAGATGGTAATTCTGCCTATGGCTACATTCACATGACAGTGAAGAACAGTTGTGTGATGGCCATTTTTTCGATGGCCATCACTCGGCTATTTTCAGAGCCATTTCCTTCTATTCACATGGCTGGGTTTTTTCAGTTTTTTTTTTAAAAGCCAGTGAATAGCGACATGTCCTATTTGTGGACGTTTTCACGGCTAGACGCACCCAATTGAAATCAATGGGACAGTTTTTAACAACTGCTTAGGCAGGAGTGCACCCATCTAGAGGCTGTTAAAAAAGGTTACACTAGTAACCTTGGTCTTTTAGGGGTTAAAAAAACACTCAGTTCATCCATTTGCATGCGCAGAGGCAGTTGCGTCTCTCTTGATTCTGAAGGACCTGCCCTCAAGTGTGATGAGATCACCACATGATCATGCTGAGAGCGCATGGTGATGTTATCATGCTTGAGTACAGGTCCTTCAGAATCAAGAAAGAAGAGACTACCTCTGCGCATACAAGAGCAGCAGGAGAGTACATTTTTTTTGTTAAAAAAAGAACATTACAGCTCAGGAGCACTATAGAGAACATTATGGGCTACGCTGGGGGCCACTACGGAGGACATTATTACTGCTGTGGGCTACTAGGGGACACTATGTATACTGCAGGGATTGGGATTTAATTTAAAAAAATGGCAATGAAATTCATCCGTAAAAAATGTATGCAAAACGGCCATTAAAAACAGCCAAAAGGCCCGAAAATGGATGCACAAATGTTTTTTTTTTTTTTTTTTAAACCTCTGAAAGGTATTTTAACCCGTTTTTAATGACCATTAGACGGGTGCACTTCTGTGTACACGGCCATTATAAACAGCCCAAATGATTTTAATGAGGTCTAGCTTTGAAAATGGCCAAAAATAAGACGTCTTATTTTTTGACGGCCGCTGTTCTCTGGCCGTTAAAAAAACAGGCCATGTGAATTGCCCCATAGACGGAAATGGTTCTGAAAACCTGTCGTGTGCATGTAGCCTGAGATATGCCATTATGGCTATGCAGCCAGGCAGAAAAACTCTCCAATATGTAGTGTATGCAAGTGTCAGACAGCTCTGTAAATGGTGACAACCAGTTCTGCACACATTTTAGAACTGGCTGGGGGCCATTTTAACTAATTCCTGGAGAACCTCTTTAAATATTTTTTCAATCTATGTATCTTTTTGTATTTCTTCAAGTAAATTTTTTTTATGGTATTTTGAGGGAGAACGGTAAAAATGTAAATATGAACAAGTGATTCTACACTTGTAAAACGATGTACATTAATACATACAATTTGTACCCCAATTTCCGGGTAGATTTATTTTATGCCAAGTTGTCCTGGTCCTGCAGAAGCAAAGCAGCCACAGACCATCATACTACTATCACCATGTTTGATTGTTGGTATGATGTTCTTATGATGGAATGTGGTGTTAGCTTTACTACCTATTTAACATTTACATAAAGTGAATCAACAAGGTAAAAGAGGAGAGAATATTTAAAAGAAGAAAAACTGCTACAAGAGGACATAGTTTTAAAGTAGAGGGGCAAAGGTTTAAAAGTAATATCGGGAAGTATTACTTTACTGAGAGAGTAGTGGATGCATGGAATAGCCTTCCTGCAGAAGTGGTAGCTGCAAATACAGTGAAGGAGTTTAAGCATGCATGGGATAGACATAAGGCCATCCTTCATATAAGATAGGGCCAGGGGCTATCCATAGTATTTAGTATATTGGGCAGACTGGATGGGCCAAATGGTTCTTATCTGCCGACACATTCTATGTTTCTATGTGGATAAAGGGAAGAGAGGTGGGAAACCAGAATTCTACACTTTACATACTGACAGTAAAAACATCACTGATACAGTATATAGAAATGCTTCTTCTATATACCTATACAACAAATTGAGCAATGAATTGTAACAGTAAATGTGGAAAGCCAGTGCTGCACAGACTTCAGCTATTGATAAATACATCGAATCTGTGCAATACGCATTCATTTGGTCCTTTTAAGGAGCAATATTCATCTCCTTGCTCAGCAAAACAGAACTAAACGGTAGAGAAGGCAGCAGCAATCACATGCAAGAATACCATCCCAGAGCAGGCTGTAATTGACTCGAAACACTGCAGCATGTAGACGGCAATCGTTCCAGGCCACTGAAGCGGATAATAGGTTTTGGTTAGGATCAACATCATCTTAGACTATGGACAACAGACACTTTATCCAACTAGCAGGCTGAGCAGCTGGGTGCCTGTAATATTATTTTTACTCTCTTGTCCCAGGTGCGGTGAGCCCGCTTGTGGGCTCTGGAGATGAAGGCGTACACTAAATATAACAATTTTGCAGGCCTTACACAAGTATTAGCTTAACACTGCAATTGAGACATGCCGTTTGCTTCAATTAGCTGGATCGGCCAAATATCCTGAGACTGAAGCAACAAAAGCAGCAATTATTGTGTACTAATCACGTATTACATTTATTTGTGAAGATAGAGCTAAGATTTTTTAAGTCTAATTAGTAGCAGATAACTAAATCTTATATCCTTGATATCTATTGCTGTATATTATTAGACAAAATAGTTTTTCAAAGGCTCTGGACACCTTCTGTGCATTTTTTTTTTTTATTGTCTTCTGCATCCTTCATATATTACGCTAGGTTCACACTTCAGTTATTTGGTCAGTTATATCCATCAGTTATTATGAGCCAAAACCAGGTGCGAGTCAAAAACACAGAACAGGTGCAGATCTTTCCATTACACCTTATATCTGTGTAGGCCTCACTGATGGAAATAACTGTCCAAATAACTGAAGTGTAAACTCAGTCTCATCTGTATTCAGGACTGAGCAGCCTGCAATGCATGAGAATACATGAAGACTGCAAATAGACAGCAACATTTAATAAACAAATGCCCAAAAAGTATTCATAGTCCCAATTAGTGGCTCAGTACTTCAGGCCAGTGGCTATAGGTAGTATCGAGGCTGTATCTCATCTCTAGTTCCTAAGGTAGTACAAAGACCCATTCTGTCCCTTAAGGCATTAGTACTAAATTATACAATTCTTGAAGGATCCTGATGATTTATACTTATCTGGACCACTCAAAGGGTGAGACTTAAATCCCAGACAGAAATCCATTATAAAGATTAAAGCTTAGACGCCCAGCAGAAACGTACCTTTGGCCAATAATGTCCTTGGCCAGAAAGCACTAAACCTCCAGTGTAATCATAGACTACCAGCTTTTGTGCCAGTTCAGCTCCAGGTGTGACAATTAAAAACTAGGTCAGGAAGCCCTTGTTCTTGTAAGAATTCAAACCAGACAAAACTTGTGTCAGTGAGACTCCAGGTCAGTATAATAGAACCATAGTAGCCATTAAAAACAGCCAGCAGATGATCCCTGTGCTAATTCACTTATGCTATAACACAATATTAGAGAATCCTGTGCCAAAGAAACATTATATAGGACAGTTATTGTACCAATTAGACACCATATGATGCAGTTAAGAGGTAGACGGCTCCAGACTAAATAGTGTTCATTCAAATCAAGACCCAAACCTGACAGCATTTGTTTCAATAGCAGTTGTGGATATCAGATTCCAACCTAGTCCCAGTCATTTATACAGTTGCTAGAAAAAGTATGTGAACCCTTTGGAATGATATGGATTTCTGCACAAATTGGTCATAAAATGTGATCTGATCTTAATCTAACTCACAACAATAGACAATCAGTCTGCTTAAACTAATAACACACAAATAATTAAATGCTACCATGTTTTTATTGAACACCCCATTTAAACATTCACAGTGCAGGTGGAAAAAGTATGTGAACCCCTAAACTAATGACATCTCCAAGAGCTAATTGGAGTGAGGTGTCAGCCAACTGGAGTCCAATCAATGAGATGAGATTGAAGGTGTTGGTTACAGCTGCCCTGCCCTCTAAAAACACACACACCAGTTCTGGGTTTGCTTTTCACAAGAAGCATTGCCTGATGTGAATGATGCCTTGCACAAAAGAGCTCTCAGAAGATCTACGATTAAGAATTGTTGACTTGCATAAAGCTGGAAAGGGTTATAAAAGTATCTCCAAAAGCCTTGCTGTTCATCAGTCCACTGTAAGACAAATTGTCTATAAATGTAGGAAGTTCAGCACTGCTGCTACTCTCCCTAGGAGTGGCCATCCTGTAAAGATGACTGCAAGAGCACAGCGCAGACTGCTCAATGAGGTGAAGAAGAATCCTAGAGTGTCAGCTAAAGACTTACAAAAGTCTCTGTCATATGCTAACATCCCTGTTAGTGAATTTTCGATACGTAAAACACTAAACAAGAATGGATTTCATGGGAGGATACCACAGAGGAAGCCAATGCTGTCCAAGAAAAACATTGCTGCACGTTTACAGTTTGCACAAGAGCACCTGGATGTTCCACAGCAGTACTGGCAAAATATTCTGTGGACAGATGAAACCAAAGTTGAGTTGTTTGGAAGAAACACACAACACTATGTGTGGAGAAAAAGAGGCACAGCACACCAACATCAAAACCTCATCCCAACTGTAAAGTATGGTGTTGGAGGCATCATGGTTTGGGGCTGCTTTGCTGCGTCAGGGCCTGGACGGATGGCTATCATCGAAGGAAAAATACACTGCTCAAAAAAATAAAGGGAACACTTAAACAACACAATGTAACTCCAAGTCAATCACACTTCTGTGAAATCAAACTGTCCAGTTAGGAAGCAACACTGAGTGACAATCAATTTCACATGCTGTTGTGCAAAGGGGATAGACAACAGATGGAAATTATAGGCAATTAGCAAGACACCCCCAATAAAGGAGTGGTTCTGGAGTGGTAACCACAGACCACTTCTCAGTTCCTATGCTTCCTGGCTGATGTTTTGGTCACTTTTGAATGCTGGCGGTGCTTTCACTCTAGTGGTAGCATGAGACGGAGTCTACAACCCACACAAGTGGCTCAGGTAGAGCAGCTTATCCAGGATGGCACATCAATGCGAGCTGTGGCAAGAAGGTTTGCTGTGTCTGTCAGCGTAGTTTCCAGAGCATGGAGGCGCTACCAGGAGACAGGCCAGTACATCAGGAGACGTGGAGGAGGCCGTAGGAGGGCAACAACCCAGCAGCAGGACCGCTACCTCCGCCTTTGTGCAAGGAGGAACAGGAGGAGCACTGCCAGAGCCCTGTAAAATGACGTCCAGCAGGCCACAAATGTGCATGTGTCTGCTCAAACGGTCAGAAACAGACTCCATGAGGGTGATATGAGGGCCCGACGTCCACAGGTGGGGGTTGTGCTTACAGCCCAACACCGTGCAGGACGTTTGGCATTTGCCAGAGAACACCATGATTGGCAAATTCTCCACTGGCGCCCTGTGCTCTTCACAGATGAAAGCAGGTTCACACTGAGCACATGTGACAGATGTGACAGAGTCTGGAGACGCCGTGGAGAACGTTCTGCTGCCTGCAACATCCTCCAGCATGACTGGTTTGGCATTGGGTCAGTAATGGTGTGGGGTGGCATTTCTTTGGAGGGCCGCACAGCCCTCCATGTGCTCACCAGAGGTAGCCTGACTGCCATTAGGTACCAAGATGAGATCCTCAGACCCCTTGTGAGACCATATGCTGGTGCGGTTGGCCCTGGGTTCCTCCTAATGCAAGACAATGCTAGACCTCATGTGGCTGGAGTGTGTCAGCAGTTCCTGCAAGACGAAGGCATTGATGCTATGGACTGGCCCGCCCGTTCCCCAGACCTGAATCCAATTGAGCACATCTGGGACATCATGTCTCGCTCTATCCACCAACGTCACGTTGCACCACAGACTGTCCTGGAGTTGGCAGATGCTTTAGTCCAGGTCTGGGAGGAGATCCCTCAGGAGACCATCCGCCACCTCATCAGGAGCATGCACAGGCGTTGTAGGGAGGTCATACAGGCATGTGGAGGCCACACACACTACTGAGCCTCATTTTGACTTGTTTTAAGGACATTACATCAAAGTTGGATCAGCCTGTAGTGTGTTTTTCCACTTTAATTTTGAGTGTGACTCCAAATCCAGACCTCCATGGGTTAAAAATTTGATTTCCATTTTTTTTATTTTTGTGTGATTTTGTTGTCAGCACATTCAACTATGTAAAGAGCAAAGTATTTCAGAAGAATTTTTAATTAACTCAGATCTAGGATGTGTTATTTTGGTGTTCCCTTTATTTTTTTGAGCAGTGTATATTCCCAAGTTTATCAAGACATTTTGCAGGAGAACTTAAGGCCATCTGTCCACCAGCTGAAGCTCAACAGAAGATGGGTGTTGCAACAGGACATCAACCCAAAGCATAGAAGTAAATCAACAACAGAATGGCTTAAACAGAAGAAAATACGCCTTCTGGAGTGGGCCAGTTAGAGTCCTGACCTCAACCCGATTGAGATGCTGTGGCATGACCTCAAGAAAGCGATTCACACCAGACATCCCAAGAATATTGCTGAACTGAAACAGTTCTGTAAAGAGGAATGGTCAAGAATTACTCCTGACCGTTGTGCACATCTGATCTGCAACTAGGGGAAACGTTTGGTTTAAGTTATTGCTGCCAAAGGAGGTTCAACCAGTTATTAAATCCAAGGATTCACATACTTTTTCCACCTGCAATGTGAATGTTTACATGGTGTGTTCAATAAAAACATGGTAACATTTAATTCTTTGTGTGTTATTAGTTTAAGCAGACTGTGATTGTCTATTGTTGTGACTTAGATGAAGATCAGATCACATTTTATGACCAATTTGTGCAGAAATCCATATCATTCCAAAGGGTTCCCATACTTTTTCTTTCAACTGTATGTGATACAATAGCAATTTTGTCAAAAAATGCTCTAATAAAGACCAGCTGAAATCCTGATGACGGGTCAAACCAAATATGTATTGTGTTAATCAATCATACCCTAGATCAGACAACTAGAGCACTAGACTCCAGCCAGCAACTGACCAATCAGACCTTGTGTCAGTCAGACTGTATACCAGTGAACCGACATAATAAATATAAGACTGGACAGGTTTTGTGACTGTGCTTGGAGTCCTCGGGAAGCACTAGGAACATGTATCAATGGAGGTACCCGGTCGCGGTGCAAGAAGATCCGTTACATTGGTGGCAAGCAGTGGGATGGCGTCCTAGTGCGAGGAGGAGCAGCTCGGAGACACAGTTCGTTGAACATATTAGGGACCTCTTTGAGTGGCGGGAGAGCAGGTATGACTGGGACGACACTCACAAAATTGAGCAAGACCTGGTCCACCTGGTGACCCGGGAGATGAAGCTGGAACAGGACTACCAGCAGCTGTTCCACTCCAGTGAGAGGGCTCAACTAGAGAGCAGAGTGTCAGACCCAGGTCCAGAGCCCTTCAGCTGGGAGGATATTGTGGAGGTTTACTGGGAAGACCCGACTGAAGTATCCCCTGCTTCAGTACCAGCTACAGAGGTAGGGGACCTCATAGACTGGTCCTGGGGGGAACCCCATATGGCAGGTGGAGATGGGACCGAGATCTCTCCACCGGCCCTACAGGGATGCTGGGCAGTCGGCCCAGATCCCCAACGGCACCCAGAGTTTCAGGGAGTAGGGACAGTCGGTCCTGCTCCCCAGCGGCAGTATGTTTTGCAGGGAGAGGAGAGCATCGTCTCCATTCCCCAGCGACAGTGTACCTTGAAGGGAGAGGAGACAATCTGTCTCTCTCCCTAACCACAGGGGGACAGCACCCCTAACTCCGATGGTGCAGATGGAACCACAGTCTCTGCACCAGGCCTACCGGGATGCTGGACGGCCGGTACGGATTCCCCACCAACCCCGCAGGAATGCCAGGAGGAGGAGGTAAATGATCCCTCCTCTCCACAGAAGGTCTTGGGGGCAGGATTCCCTGACCTCATCCCAGCGGAAGAGCTGGCATCTGGGCAGAGCGCAGTTGGCCTCTGCCCTCCCCTATCCCCTTGTCCAGAGGCTGACTCCCCACAGGCTACCCCAGCAGAAGAGCTGGCATCTGGTCAGAGCGCAGTCGGCCTCTGCCCTCCCCTATCCTCTTGTCCAGAGCCTGACTCCCCACTGGCTACCCCAGCGGAAGAGCTGGCATCTGGGCAGAGCGCAGTCAGCCTCGGCCCACCAAGTACCTACAGCTCCAAGCTAGAGAACAACAATGAAGCAAGGAGTAGCAGATGCCCACTCAACAGCTGGGGACATACAGAACAGAGCCAGGCCCCAGAGTTCAACAGGACCAGTGTTTGTTTATGGGTGGGCTACTCGACTAACTCAGGCACCGACCAACAGGAGGTCAGGTACCTGGTTAGTCTACTGTTGAGAGGGGAGAAATGTGACGGACTGAACCGTCACTGGGGCTGCTGGAGAAGCCTGAGGGCCAGCCTCCTTCCTACAGACTATGGACCGAGTACTATGGAGACCCCCCTCAGACCTTTTGGGGTTACAAGGAACTATGAACCCTGATTTATGTGTGTAATTTATATGCCACATATTTCCTATTGCCCATTAAAAAGGCATGGTGTGGATTCAGCAACACAAAAAGGGTTAACTCTGCACTGAGACTCCCACTGATTGTGTTAGTGATGAGATTAAGATAGTTGATTATAATAGCAGCCGACTCCTATGATACACTCAGGAGATAATCCCATCACATGTGTCTCCTCTTCCCATTCATATCTGTTTGCATGTTCATTGTTGATTGCGTCAAAGACAATGCCAGTGTGTTTGTTAATTGCGTCACAGACAATGCCATTGTGTTTGTTGAATAGGGTTAGTTTTGTGTTTAAACTGTACAGGATTGGCTGCTATGTCATGTCCTCAGTATGTCATGTGTATATAAGTCAATGCTGTGTGTTCAATAAAGAGTTCCTGTTTTACCCTTCATCATGTTGAGGCTGGTGTTTGGATAACTGATCGATACTGGGGATTGCTATACGCTGAAGATTTGCTATACTCCCCTGGCTATACTATTAGCTCTTGTAAGAGCTGTTCCTGTTCCTGGTTCCTGTGGTGGTTTTGGTGTAGAGCGGAGTGCTTGGAGTCCTCGGGAAGCACTAGGAGCATCTATCAACGGAGGTACCCGGTCGGGGTGCCAGGAGATCCGTTACAGTGACAAACCTATGTAAACGTTTTTTAGGGAAATTTGTTCATATGATCACTGGGTTAAATGACCAAAACGTTCAGTCCAACTGTTACGACCAGAGGATGTGGTTCCTCTGGATCAGCTGATAGAGGACTAGGAATTAGCCCAACATTGCTGACTGCTGACTCTCAGAGTCAGGACCCTGGTGTCTGCACCAGTTACCCAGAATGCAGCTGCTTGCAGTAGTGTGAACAGAGTCCAACAAAGGCGGAGTAAAGGAACAGATGATCTTTACTGGCAGAAGGTATACAAAAGTCACTTGCAATAAAGGCAAAACAAAGTTCAGAGTAATACAGTAAACTGGGTCAGGTGAACTCGTGGTCAGGCAGTGCAGGGTCAGAAATCCAGGCGAATTTACAAAAGACGGCAGGCAGATTCGTAGTCAGGCAATGCAGGGGTCAATAGTCCAGATACTCCAAGTAGCAGACGACAGGCAGAATCGTAGTCAGGTAATGCAAGGGTCAATAGTACAGATAATCCAATTAGCAGACGACAGGCTTCAGCAGAAGTTACCAGGAATACAACCACACTTGGGCACTTCATGGTAAGTGAAGCTGCCCTATGTACCAATATCTCCGCCTCAGCTTGGGGTCAGTGATTAGGTGCCTGCTCGCCACTCCCATAAGAATGGGAGAGATGTGTCTGCGTGCGCTATAGCGCACCAGATAATATCTGGCTGTGAGGATGGATGTGGCGGTATGCTGGCGGGTACCTGCTTCTCCTGTGAGGTAAGCCAGCACTGGGACTCATGGCGCTGCAGTGTGCAGGTAACGATCTGCCACCCTGCAGTGAGGTCACAGAACCAATACTGAAACCAACACAGTGTCACCAAAAGGTTCTATCCAACGTAGCACTTTCCCATTCAAATTGGCCTAAACCCAGTTTTATTTGCTCATACAGATGAAGCAATTAACATGCACAGTACAAAGCAAATCCTAGACTGTCTGGCCACTAACTAAACATTAAAGCTTCCCTAGCTATCAGAGTGAAGGCCTGTTGTCAAGCACCTCAAAACAAACACATTTGTTCATGTCAGTACTTATGACTCCCTCAGGCTAGCATTACCTGTTCTTCCCCAGCAGGGGTGTTGCTAGGGTCTCATAAGACGCACCTAGGTTTTTGAGGTGGAAAATAAATAAATAAATATTTTGAACCAAAAGGTGTGCTTTTGGTGGGCTTTGAACTAATGGTAGCCTGTGTATGGCACTGTTATGGGGGTCTGTGGATGGCACTGTTATGGGGGTCTGTGGATGGCACTGTTATGGGGGTCTGTGGATGGCACTGTTATGGGGGTCTGTGGCTGACACTGTTATGGGGGTGTCTGTGGATGGCACTGTTATGGGGGCATCTGTGGATGGCACTGTTATGGGGGCATCTGTGGATGGCATGACACTGCTATGGGGGGGGATCTGTGGATGACAGATAAATAGCATTTTATGCTATTTGACATCCCCAGATCCCCCCCATAACAGTGTCAGCCACTGTGAATGACCCCCAACACAGGGGGTGGGGGCTGGCATCTACAATAATTTTTAAATGGCAGCGGGGGCCCAGTGCAGTCATTGTATTCCATTGCACCGGGCCCCGCTCACTGTACTAATGGTATCTACTGTAACTGTAGGCATGCAATGGTTAACTATAGATATATTCGATCCAGCACTGAGCAGCCTGTACTTACGATCATAGCAGGCTGGAGGCAGGAGGCTAGGCAGGCGGGCACTGGCAGCGTAACTTCCTATGTCACGTGCCTGCACCGCCTGCTTCATTCATAAAGTGGGTGGAGCAGGCACGTGACGTAGGAAGTTACGCTGCCAGTGCCCGCCCGCCCAGCCTCCTGCCTCCAGCCTGCTATGATTGAAGTTACTAAATAGAGAATCCTTCTGGATTTTCCAATTGGGAAGCTGCACCCCTCAAGGTCCCAACCACAGACACGATTAGATTTTACAATACAGTGATACCTCGGTTCACGAACGCTTCTGTTCACGAACAACTCGGTTCACGAACAGAAAAGTTCATAAAAATATGCTCCGGTTCACGAACTCCGCCTCGGTTCACGAACAGGAGCCGTGGCCATTTTAATGCTATTTCCAGGCTGTCACATGGTCGTGACTTCCTGTAGGAAGACCGTGGAGAGAAGAAGAGACACAGAAAGAAGTACTGTGAGTACTCTGCAAACATTTTAAGTGATTTTTTGATTTTTGGTGTGCTTTTTAGCACATACAGTACTGTACAGTTCACTGGACACCCAATATGGCTCTCAAGAAGCATAGTGGAAAGAAGAAAGTGCGGAGCAGCAATGAAGGTGACAAGAACAGCAATGCAGGTGACAATGTGCAAAGTGGAAATGCAGGTGACAAGAATGTGCAGCGCAAGCATGGTGGCAAAAAGAAAGTGCAGAGCAGTAGTAAAGGTGACAGCAAGGTTGTGAAGAAAATAACCATTGAGCTATACTATACTGTACTGATGTGTATTGTAATTTGTTTCATATTTTTGTGCTTCAAAAACCCACTAAAAAAAGGTCAGCACGGATTAACCGGATTTACATTGAACCCTATGGGAAAATGTGCCTCGGTTCGCGACCAATTCGGTTCGCGACCAGAGTCAGTTCACGAATTAAGTTCGTGAACCGGGGTATCACTGTATTGAGTTTTTTATATGTACATTATTTAATCTTTGTGCTATTCTTTAGCTATGTGTTGTTCATAGTGACGCACTCACTGCATGTGTTTTCCATTCCACTTAATTGCAATATCCCATCTCTGAGTGTTATTTAAAGGTTGAAAGTGGAGTCACCGCTTAGTCATGAATAAGGGCCCAGCTATGGAGGTCCGAAACGCGTAGACGCTTCATGGAGATTATGGATTTTATTTGCACATTTGTTATTTAATAAAGTAAATCACTTTTGGATAAGCTGGACTTCACCATTGATATATAATGTATAGATTTATAATAAATGCTCCTGTGCCTATATATTGCTTTTACATACTTGTTATAGTGACTCCTGGTGTTCATTTGATTCCATCTAGAACAGGCATGCTCAACCTGCGGCCCTCCAGCTGTTGTAAAACGACAACTCCCACCATGCCCTGCTGTAGACTGATAGCTGTAGGCTGTCCGGGAAATATGGGAGTTGTAATTTTGCAACCGCTGGAGGGCCGCAGGTTGAGCATGCCTGATCTAGAACATCCATCTAATGTGTCCCCTGCTTGTAATAAGAAACGTCTTCTAATGAACAGGTTCTTAGAGGCTAAATTCACTATATGACTCTGTACACCCCTTTTCTCTAAGTAATGCCCCCATTTCTACACACTTTTCAAAAATGTTTACTGAGGTATATCGTTTCTAAAACACTGGCACAAGTCTTGTACACCAATTTATTGGCACAAGCCAGAATTCTGGAGCCCTTAACTTAGTAAATGCCCCATATTGTGCTTTAGCACTGGGACCAGTGATTGGCCTGCAGTGGTGATGTGCATGTAGATGGCATGCCACACTTCTGGTCTCACCTGCCATGAGGCAAACATCTTTTATGCTTTAAATAGAACTCTGCCAATGTGAAGCAGAGTATTGAGACACTGTAGGAAGACCTTAAACGGGCAGTTCATGCTTGGAAGCCATCCAATGTGGCCCAATTGTTATACAGTATTAAAGTGGTTCTCTGGGATGTTCATATTGATGGCCTATCCTCAGGATATGAGATCGGCAGGGGTCTGACTCCCAGCACCCCTGCCAATCAGCTGTTTGAGGAAGCTGCAGTACTGCCCAGAGCTCTGGTGGCCTCCTCGCAGCTTACCAAGCGCAGGGCTATCCATTTGATAGCGGCTGTGCTTGTTTTACAGCTCAGCCCCATTCACTTGAATGGAAGTGAGCTGCACCTAGATCATATGACAAATGAACGTGACATCACATGGCCTAAGAAAAGGCCTAAGTGCTGCAGCCTCTTCATACAGCCGATCAGCGGGGATACCGGGACGCATTGCCCTGCCGATCTGATACTGAGGACCTGTCCTGAGGATAGGCCATCAATAAATAAATCCGGGAAAACCTCTGAAAGCCTTATGTGTATTGAAAAGTACAATAGGCTACTTGAATGAGATATGAGTGGACTACGTTGCCTTGAAATGAAAAAGTTTATCTGACTGTTGAAACTACTATTTGCAAGCCATGAAGCTGAACTACTTTTCAAAGCTTCAAGCCAACAAGCATTTCTGGCACGCTGGCAAGCTTTATCTCAACGAGATGAAAGCATTATAAGTTGATGAACATCTACGAGAAGCCATCACACCGAAGACACAGGATATATATAAACATCACGTGATGCCTTCATGTGGTATCTTTCATTATTGCTTCACTTGACAATGGCATGATTAGCCCTAACATACCTAACATACTTTGTTTTATGGGCCAGGCGTGACTTGTTATATCGTCGTTCTGCACTCATTCCAGGGTGAAAATAACCCATGGTCCTCCCAATCACTGTATGGGTTGAGGAAAGACACCGCTTCCCTGAAGTGACCTATATGGTTGCCAGTCCCCTCTCTTATTCCACCATTACACAGGACGGCAAGTACTACACCTAAAGAAATGCCTGCAGAACGTTCTCTCCATTAATGTGGTCATTATGATCTGGCCTTTGAATCAGTTGATATACTGCACAGTACATATATTTAGATAACCTGTAAACCTAGAAGGCCCTTTTGTATTGATGACCATTGAAAGTTTGTGCTTACACTGCACTGTGGATTTATTTGCCCAGCGCATCTTGAAAGGGTGCAATGAATAGGGACGTTGTAAAGGAAAAACACCCATCTCTCCCTACTGACTCCAATAAAGATCACCACAATAGGGTGAATAATAGCCCCATTGTCTTGGCTAAAGCTAGTGTACACTTTAGATATGATAGCTGTAAGGCGTCACATTTATTATTTCCTTAGAAACTAATATTGCATATAGTACAGGTCTTTGGCTGGAAAGTTTAAAAGGGTTGTGTCACTTCAGCAAATGGCATTTATCATGTAGAGAAAGTTAATACCAGGCACGTTCTAATGTATTGTGATTGTCCATATTTGCCTCCTTTGTTGGCTGGATTCATTTTTCCATCACATTATACACTGCTTGCATCTAGGAATTATGACCACCCTGCAATCCAGCAGCGGTGGCCGTGCTAGCACACTATAAGAAAAAGCGCCAGCCTCTCTGGTGGCCAACACTGTGGGAGCTCACATAGACAGGTGCATTATCCTATAGTGT
The DNA here is from genome assembly GCF_905171765.1 of Bufo bufo. Lineage (NCBI taxonomy): Eukaryota > Metazoa > Chordata > Amphibia > Anura > Bufonidae > Bufo > Bufo bufo. Next base: position 380,263,819 of record NC_053390.1, read on the forward strand.
GCAAGCACGGCCACCGGGAAACGAGCACTATATAAAGTGAGGAAATTCAATGTTACACCAGAGCTAGCTCAGCTGAATGTAAGAATTCCTTTCCTTTAGGCTGCATTCACACGTCCGTGGTGTGTTGCGGGTCCGCAACACACCAGCCCGTCACCCCCATAGAAATGCCTATTCTTGTCCGCAAGCTGCGGACAAGAATAGGACATGTTCTATCTTTTTGCGGAGTTGCGGACCTAAAGATCGGGGCCGCGCACCGCAGATGCGGACAGCACACTGTGTGCTGTCCGCATCCATTCCGTCCCCATAGAGAATGAATGGGTCCGCACCTGTTCCGCAAAATTGCGGAACGGATGCGGACCCATTTTGCGGACGAGTGAATGGAGCCTTACTCCATTGCTTCATTCTGGAGGAAAAAAAACTTTTGCCCATAAGCAAATGAGCAGTTAAAGAGGACCTCTCACCAGATTTTATTAATTGAGATAAGTACCTGTTCTTGCAGGGTACCCCCCGCTGATGCTGCCACCCTTCCTGTTTTGTTAAAATAGCGCTCCTACGCCGCACTGTGACTCCCGGTATTTTCCCCACTCAGTATGCTAATACTGAGCATCGGAGCAATGAGGAGGAGACTGGGTCTTTCTCTGTGGGCGTCTCCTTCTCCTCTGGCTGTAGCGCTGTCCAATCGCATTGTAGAGCATCACAGCCAGGGAGGTTTTTTCTCCAGCCAGGGGAGAAGGAGACGCCCACAGAGAAAGACTGCGTCTCCTCCCCATTGCCCCAATGCTCAGTATTAGCATACTGAGCAGGGAAAATACCGGGAGGCACAGCGCGGCGTAGGAGTGCTATTTTAACAAAAGAGGCAGGGTGGTAGCATCAGCGGGGGGTACCCCGCAAGAACAGGTACTTATCTCAATTAATAAAATCTGGTGAAAGGTCCTCTTTAAGTGCACCGAGGGCAGGCCAAACCCATTATGTGTACCCGTATGCCTCTGGTTCCCTCTGCTAGCTCTTTCCTCTCCTGAAAGGGTCAGGTTCCTGCAATCAATATGGCTGTATTCACACCGTTTGATATTTCCATCAGTGATTGTGAGCCAAAACCAGGTGCGGCTCTAAACATAGAACAGGAGCAGATCTTTCCCTTATACCTTATGTCTGTGGAGGCTCCAATCCTGGTTTTGGCTCCCAATCACTGATGGACATCACTGACCAAATACTGATGTTTGAATAAGGCCTTAGGAGAAAGAGGGACTAACAGGGGAACGTAGAGAAGCAAGGGTACACAGGCCTGCCCTCCGTACATGTAACTGCTCATTTACATATAAATTAAGTGCTTACTCTTCAGAATGAAGTAACGGATCACTGAGGCTGAGTTCACATCAGAGCCTATGAGCCCCATAGACTATAATGGGGTCCGTTATGTTTCCGCTCTGAGGAAGATTTTTGAAGTGGAGACAAAAGTCCTGCATGCACGACTTTTGTCTCCGCTTCAAAAATCATCCTCTGAGCATTATAGTCTATGGGGCCCAAAGGCTCCGTTATGTGTCAAATCCGTCCTTTCTGTTCTTCTGCTCCTATAACGGATCAGGAGAATGGAAAGGCTGAACGCTGATGTGAACTCAGCCTAAGTGATAGGTATCAGTACAGGTGAAACTCGAAAAATTAGAATATGGTGCAAAGTTCATTTATTTCAGTAATGCAACTTAAAAGGTGAAACTACCATATGAGATAGACTCATTACATGCAAAGCGAGATATTCCAAGCCTTTATTTGTTATAATTTGGATGATTATGGCTTACAGCTTATGAAATCCCAACGTCACAATTTTGAGGTGCCCTTTGCTCAGGGGTATGGATTAATTAGCCGACTAGAGTGAGACACTTTGAGCCTTTTCCCAAAATTCTAATGGGAAAAGGCCTGCCCCTCTTGATTGATGTCCAAGTTCCATGCACCGTTGATGAAATCCCGCGCCTGCGCCGTTCACTTCTGTATTCGGCGCAGGTGCAGTGAGTGAAGGCCGCGCTCCTGGTGCCAGATTCCTCACTGCGCCTGTACCGACTACGTCACAGTGAGGAAGCCGGGACCAGGAGCGCGGCCTTCACTCACTGAGCCTGCGCCGAATACAGAAGTGAACGGCGCAGGAGCGGGATTTCATCAATGATGCATGGAACTTGGACATCAATCAAGAGGAGCGGGGCTGGCAGAACCGAGGACCTGGGCGGGATAATGGATGAGTGGACGGAGCCTCTAGGTGCTGAATCTACGCACACATAGCACCTAGAGGCTCATGAGCATATTATAAAAGTGCTTATTTTATCAGAACGGCTGCAGGGAGAAACGTAAAAAACATACTGTTATGTAGTGCTGACATTAGCGCATCGCTAATCTCAGTCAGCTACATAATAGTAATTCTGGTGGTAGAAACCCTTTACTGCAATTCCTTTTAATTTGCATTAATGAAATAAATGGACTGTTGCACGATATACAAATTTTTAGAGTTTCACCTGTATATCCAGCTGAGCTAGCCCTACAAGGCGGTGTGCCTGGAGCCAACTACCACAAAAATAGAAGCATAAAAAGCATTAAAGGGAATATGTTACCCCGATTTTGGACTTTTATCTGCAATTATACATGAGTAGTACTGTAGTTAAAGAGGACCTTTCATGGGTCCAGGCATTATGAAATAAGTAGCAGGTTATGTAGGGATCTAAGAGCGCTATTTTTTCTGGGCCCCGCTCCGTTTCGCCCGCTGTGACCCCGTTCACTATTCCCGCTTGGTATGCTAATGAATAGCATCGGTACAGGGAGGAGGAGACTTCCCTGTTTCTCAATGGGCGGCTCCTTCTCCCTGGCTGTAGCGCGGTCCAATCACAGCGGGGAGCGTCACAGCCAGGGAGAAGGTGAGTTTTTTTTTTGTCCCTGGCTGTGACGCTCTCCGCTGTGATCGGGAGAAGGAGACGCCTATTGAGAAACAGGGAAGGTTCCACCTCCCTGTACCGATGCTATTCATTAGCATACCAGGCGGGAATAGTGAACGGGGTCACAGCGGGCGAACGGAGCAAAGCCCAGGAAAAATAGTAAGCGCTCTTAGATCCCTGCTCTATGCCCTACATAACCTGCTACTCTAGTGTCTGGACCCATGAAAGAGCCTCTTAAAGGAGTGCAGATCTTTTGACACCCAATGTTTATGGATCACGCTCCCCATACTTCACATATTGGGAAGGGGTTAAGGCAACTGGTCTGGGGTCTGTATTTATTTAGGGGGTCTAGTGCCTGTAATTGGTTAGTCATTACCTTAGTATGGAATAGAGTGGTCTCCTGTGCTATTCCATGCTTTTTCTCTTGCTTTATATTGACATACTGACATAGACGGTGAAGGGGGCCCACTCATGTAACCATTGCACTGGGGCCTACCAATTTGTAAAAATGGTCCAGTTTCGGAATACGTTGGGGTGCATGCGGACCTACTGATACAATTGGTGCTTGAAAGTTTGTGAACCTTTCAGAATGTTTTATATTTCTGCATAAATCTGACATAAAACAATATCAAATTTTTACACAACTCTTAAAAGTAAATAAAGATAACCAAATCAAACAAGTGAGTTAAACATATTAGACTCATTAGGTCATTTATTTATTGAGGAAAATGATCCAGTATCACGTCTGTGAGTAGCAAAAGTATGTGAACCTTTGCTTTCAGTATCTTGTGTGACCCCTTGTGCAGCACTAACTGTGGATTAGTCCTGCACCTCAGCTTGAAGGATTTTAGCCCATTCCTCCATGCAAAACAGCTTTAACTCCAGGAGATGCTGTGTCGGTATGTGGTGCCCAGGTATTTGGCGGGCATTATAGGGGTTCGATTTGACTACCACCACCATATTTCACAGATATAATGAGGTTTTTATGCTAGCATGCAGTGTTTTACTTTCCCCAAACATAGCGCTTCTGATTTAAACCAAAACGTTCTACTTTGGTCTCATCCTTCCAAAAAACATTGCTCCAATAGCATTCTGGCTTGTCTAGGAGATCTTTAGCAATCTGCAGGCGGGCAGCAATATTTTTTTTTGGAGAGCAGTGGCTTTCTCCTTACCTCAGGCAGTACCGATGATGCCATCACCTGCCACAGTATCGCCTAAGCCCCGGATGTTCTAGACTAGTGACGCCCTTGTGCAGAGTGTAAGCAGGAGCGTCCCCACAGAGAGCAGGTCACCTGTGTTCGCCAACGCTGCCCTCTCAGAGACACTTCAGCTGCCACCTGTGGTAAGATGCCCATCTCACCTCATGGCAGATGCTGCCCTGCAGTTGACTGAATCGATCCTCCCACAACTATACATCGATCTGCTCAGCTCCTCCTGCTCTATAGCACACTGCCTGCGGATTACACGGTCTTTTCATGGTGACAGGTCCTCTTTAAAGAGGACCTTTCACCGATTCTTACCCTATGAACTAACTATACAGCCATGGAGAGCGGCGCCCGGGGATCTCCCTGCACTTACTATTATCCCCGGGCGCCGCTCCGTTCTCCCACTATGCCCTCCGGTATCTCTGTTCCCTAAGTTATGGTAGGCGGAGTCTGCCCTTGTTCTTCTGTAGCGCTGGCCAATCGCATTGCAGAGCTCGCAGCCTGGGAGAAAATAACCTCCCAGGCTGTGAGCTCTGCGCTGCGATTGGCCAGCGCTAGGGCAGACTCCGCCTACCATAACTTAGGGACTGGAATCTCCGCCTACTATAACTTAGTGAGCGGAGATACCGGAGGGCATAACGGGAGAACGGAGCGGCGCCCAGGGATAATAGTAAGTGCAGTGAGATCCCCGGGCGCCGCTCCACATGGCTGTATAGTTAGTTCATAGGGTAATAATCGGTGAAAGGTCCTCTTTAAATCATTTTTGTATTTACCTCACTAGACAAGACGAAGGGAAATGCAGAAAAATGTAATGTGGGCCCTATCCCTCATAGGCTGCCATTTCTCTGAATCCATTGCACAGACAGGACACCCAAGATGCTCAATGCATACCTCCCAACTCTTTGGACTTGGGGGTCATTGAGTGAAAGTCCATTTTTCCTGCATATTTATACACTTTAATAGTTTTCTTAGGCTACTTTCACACTTGCGGCAGAGTGATCCGGCAAGCAGTTCCGTCGCCAGAACTGCCTGCCGGATCCTGCAAAACCTATGCCAACTGATGGCATTTGTAAGACTGATCAGGATCCTTATCCGTCTTAAAAATGCCTGATCAGTCAAAAAGTTGCATTGAAATGCCTGATCCGTCCTTCCGGTGTCATCTGGCAAAACAGATCCAGCATTTTTTTTTTCATGCATGCGCAGACCAGGACAGCTCCGGCATGCCGGTATTTTGAATGCCGGATCCGGCACTAATACATTCCTATGGGGAAAAATGCAAGTCTTCAGTTTTTTTGGCCGGAGATAAAACTGTAGCATGCTACGGTTTTATCTTTTGCCCGATCAGTCAAAACGACTGAACTGAAGACATCCTGATGCATCCTGAACGGATTACTCTCCATTCAGAATGCATGGGGATATACCTGATCAGTTCTTTTCCAGTATAGAGCCCCTAGGACGGAACTCAGCGCCGGAAAAGAAAAACGCTAGTGTGAAAGTACCCTTAGCGCACAATAGCGCAAAAATTATCTGAATAAAGAAATTTCTAAACTCCAAATTACATCAAAAAATAAAATAATATACAAGACGGGTGTAATATAAAGGTAAGGAACCCCTTTCTAGATCAATATTGTAATTGTGAAATTGCAAATCTATCCCTCAGTGTTGAGCGCATTGAGCTTGGGATCCTAGATTGACGTTTGAACGCTATACGGAGATTCGTCTCCATACATTAGTAAAGTACGGGCTCCAGCGATGGAAATTCGTTACGGTGAATACTTTCAGACTTTGATTTTTAAACCATTTGAAAACTTGGATAGAAGTTGGCTTTGGTACCGAGGTACCAGTAGGGCTTCAGCCCACAACGTTTTGGGCGAATTGACTTCGGATCTTGGATCCGAAACTTACCTCAGAGGGACTTGTCACAAATAGGGACTGTCCCTCTGGGAGTTCTGCTAAATGTGTTGCATTTAACTTCACATCACAGTTTCATACTGCTAAAATATAACCCCAATACTATCTGAAGACTTGTCCATGTCCAGCAGCAGTGCCATGTAAAAACCCGAGCATGCACAGGACTTCGCCTCTCAGATCGCAGCCTGTTTGGGATGCGCGCCTTTTGTAGTTGGTCTCTGACCAGGGGGCGTGCAGCCCCAGCAGTCACCACCAGGGGGAGCAGGCTGCCGTGTAGAACACCTAAGAATGAAACACCCATTGGCAAGACATGTCCCTGTCCTCCTGGCGCTGCTCACTTCACCCAGTGCCGGAGTTCCGTGCAGCACGGGCTCTGGGAACTTTCCCCTCAGCACTTTCTGTTTCGGATTGGAGAAGTCGTCCCAGGCAGCTGGCGTGAGCTCCATGGACAGGAGGTAATGGGGAGCGGTGGGCACAGCGTGTTCTGTGGAATAGGGCATGACCTCGTGTGGCATCAGCCTGCCTGAGCCATACCTGAGCACGTGCTGTATGTCTGCCTACGTGTGCGTGTGGAAGTGGTGTCTTCTAGTTCCTCCTGCAGCCACATGACCAGCTCAGCTCTGCTGTGTGGTGGTGGAGGGCAGGGGACATCTGGAGGGGGGTGCTCCTGGCTGCATGGGGGACTTGTGCAGGGTTCTCACATACCCAGGTCATTTATTCTGTTTATACCCCTATAGCTGGCGGTTTATGTAGACGTGCCGGCCTCTTCAGAACTTTGGCGCATCCACCGCCGGTCTTAGTGTAAGACAGCTTCCTTTAGACCAGTGGTCCCCAACCTTTTTTGCACCAAGGACCAGTTTCATGCAAGACAATTTTCTCAGGGAACGGGTGGAGTGGGGGGTTCTGGGGCGGGGCTTAGGGGGTGGGCGGGGCTTTAGGGGTTGCTGGTCGGCGCTGACTGATTCACGCACATAACAAAACGATATAACGACTATATAAACTGACTAGGGTCTATGCTGCACTGTACCGTATTTTTAACCCATAAGACGCACCTAGGTTTTAGAGGATAACAATAAGAAAAAAATATTTTCCATTACACCTTAGGTCAGACCAGCAATCAGACCCCTAATGTTAATCAGACCTCAGATCAGACCCCCAATGCCTCAGATCAACCCCCCAACCTTCAGCCATCTATCATCCACCATATCAGCCATCATCCCCCATGTCAGCCTTTAGTCCCCCATGTCAGCCTTTAGCCCCCCATGTCAGCCAGCCTTTAGCCCCCCATGTCAGCCAGCCATCAGCCCCCCATGTCAGACAGCCATCAGCCCC